>NW_027040715.1:125000-490000 GCF_037179485.1 Ochlerotatus camptorhynchus
GATTCCTTAGCAACAAAATTAAACAATGACACCGACAAGGACCATGCATCAGAACCCTAGTCTTAACCACTTCAAACTAGGGAACAACGAATAGAATATTAGGAATCACTTTAGGTGAAGACTAACTAACTCATGTTTTCCTTGTTTCAAGATCATCCTCGGTGGACAAAGCCGAGTCTTGTCACTATCAACAAGGTATAAAAAGTAAGAAGGACTAAGATGTGTTCCTTGGATAACTAAAATATAATGTTCCCCTAGTTTGAAGTAGTCAGGACTAGGAATCGATGGTAGATCTTACATTCTGTAACGTACGTCGAAAAAGTGATCTACCCACGTTAGGGGGCTAGATGATCCTTATTATGATAAGAAACTTTGCCGAAAACACCAAGTCGCAAAAATGCTTCGTTACGGAGTTATTAATTTTGCTCCGCTAGATTGCATTCCTGGCCATTGTGCATTGTAGATTTAGACTTGGTTACTCGCCCCACCCATCTCAAATCTGTGTGTTCGTTTCAAGAGTGCCCATAGATACATTCATTCATTCATTTATAACGCCGGTCTCTGTTCCGCAATCTAGTGCCAATCATCGACGGACATCGATTTCCATCCATAGACGGCATTCGGATGTGCAGAAATGCAGCTTCCACACCTATCCACACCACAGCTATCGCACACATTCAAACACACATGGGCCGGGCTGGACCAATGGCTTTACTTCCCTTCCGAAGGGAGACGTGACCAGAGATTTTTATGCCTCAGAAAAACCCCTCCGACCTCGACTGGGAATGAATCCAGACCCATTGGGGTGAGAAAGCAGTCATGCTTACCACTACACCACCGGCGCCGGCTGTTAGTGCCCATAGTTGTAATACAGGAACGTAATGGTAAAACTTTTTTTGCAATCAGAATTTCATAAAACTTAAAACGAGACATGAATCCGGACCATGATAAGCCAAACCCCTAAACACTGTTCAACTATAATAATAGGCGATTTACATTGGTACTGATCGGCAATTAACGAAGTCAAATTATTAGGAAAACGAACGGAAATCAATATTGTATGGTATAGTAGCATAGTAGTAGCAAGTATGAAATTTGAAAGAGCGAGTAAGAGAGAGCAGGACCATATGGAAATGCACTAAACACGTGTTAGAAGCAATCTTTTGCCACGCTAAAGTCTGTTCCATTTAGAATTTAGCATAGCATAGCATAGCATAGCATAAACCAGGTTGCACAATGTCGTAGGTGGTACGAGCTCCAAACTGTTGTTAAGACTACTATCTCAGTTCTTAGTGTTTTTTTTCAAAAATTTCGGAGCTCTAGGATCAGTTTCATGGATTGACCACTTTTACGGATGTTGCGGATCTTCCGGAGGACGGTCCCATGGACATCCAGGTTTATGTTTATGTCACAACCCCAAATTGCTTATATCATCACAGTTCCTAATGTTAAAAAACGCGGAGCTCTAGGATCAGTTTAATGGATTGTCCACTTTTACGGATGTTCCGGATCTTCCGCTGGACGGATGGCCATCTGGAAATATTTTTTTATATCACAGTTCAAAAAAAAAAACCCGCAGAGCTCTAGGATAAGGTTCATGGATTGACCACTTTTACGGATGTTCCGGATTTTTTGAGGACCGTTCCGTTGTCTCCAGGATCCATTTATAGGAACCATGACTATTTTCTGGCTAATTGTGAACATTTGCGCCCATTAACCTAAATTACAGATCTTGCGCCACTTGCAAAACCCTACAAACACACTTAAAAAAAAAAGTGTAACAACTCTTTTCGCTTTTCAAAAAAGTAAACGACTCTATTTTCAATCTTTTTGCAATCAAAATCATCTTCAAACCCTAGAAATTCTAAAGATACGACCATTTTTGAAATTCATTAAGAAATGGCTAAGTTATGTCATTGCAAACTTGCCGTTACACGTTTTTCGGAGGCATCGTATTCGGAGTGTTAATACATCCATGAGCTGGTAAATTCTGTGTTTCGCTTATTATTAAGAACCCGTTTACTGTGAGGTCTCTTTGGATAAAGGGTGATACGGTCAAAATTTGGTCAATATCAACTTGACGTATTTCTTTCAATTTTGCATTTAAAAAACCTGAACACCCCTCATTTTGAAGGTGTGTGTGTGTAGAATGTTGCTCCTATTTTGATTTTGGAATTCACTCTTCAGTTGTCAAAATGCCGTCCAAGCAAGAAGAGCAGCGTATCAAAATTTTGCTCGCGCATCGCGAAAATCCGAGCTACTCGCACGCAAAGTTGGCAAAATCGCTAAAAGTTGCCAAATCAACCGTTACAAATGTAATTAAAGTGTTTGGGGAACGTTTGTCGACAGCCAGAAAGTCTGGATCGGGGGGAAATCGAAAACCGGAAGCCGCTGAGACGACAAAGAGAGTTGCCGGTAGTTTCAAGCGAAACCCTAACCTCGCTCTCCGAGATGCCGCAAATAAGCTGGGTGTATCGTCTACAACCGTGCATCGAGCCAAAAAACGAGCCGGACTATCGACTTACAAGAAGGTAGTGACTCCGAATCGCGATGATAAACAAAATACGACGGCCAAAGCGCGATCCCGGAGGCTGTACACGACGATGTTGACGAAGTTTGACTGCGTGGTAATGGACGACGAAACCTACGTCAAAGCCGACTACAAGCAGCTTCCGGGACAGGAGTTTTATACGGCAAAAGGAAGGGGAAAGGTAGCAGATGTTTTCAAGCACATGAAACTGTCAAAATTCGCAAAGAAATATCTGGTTTGGCAAGCCATCTGTACCTGTGGCTTGAAAAGCAGCATTTTCATAGCTTCCGGGACTGTCAACCAAGAAATTTACGTGAAAGAGTGTTTGAATAAACGTCTGCTGCCTTTCCTGAAGTTCCGTACTGTTTTGGCCGGATTTGGCATCTTGCCATTACGGTAAAAAGGCCATGGAGTGGTACGCCGCCAACAACGTGCAGGTGGTTCCCAAGGACAAGAACCCTCCCAACACGCCAGAGCTCCGCCCAATTGAGAAATACTGGGCTATTGTCAAGCGAAACCTAAAGAAGACCAAAAAAACTGCTAATTGCGAGCAGCAGTTCAAGGCAAACTGGCTTTCTGCGGCGAAGAAGGTGGACAAGGTGGCTGTATAAAATCTGATGGCAGGGGTCAAGCGTAAGGCCCGGCAATTCGGATTTGGAAAAGCGGAAGCCTAACTGAATATTTTTTCTGAATTTTATACTAATTGAACTTGAAAAAGAAATTTAATTTGATTTTTTAAATAAACGATTTCACCGATTTACACGCGTTTTTCCTTGACCAAATTTTGACCGTATCACCCTTTAAGATAAGTGCCGATATATCGTTCTTTGCCCTAGTTTGCCCTGAGAGAGTTAGCTGTGGTGTTTGATCGCAGATCAGAGCGGAGTAGGAAACCATTTTGTTTCAAAATTAATGGACCCTTCGCTCGCCAAGGGACCTTACAGTTTTCAAAAAAGTTTAATTTCTGGCAATTCTTGACAGGTTGAAATTTCAAATGAAGCCCTCCTGTAAACAACACGTTATTATGAGGAGGAAGGATAGGGCTTTCTTTCGGAATGGAAGTTTTTTGGCGGTCATCTTGTATTAGGCCGCCATATTGTATTTTTACTATTTTTGTTAATACCGATTTTGATTCAGAGTTCATCACCTGAAAGCTGAGAAAAAATGCTATCAGATGCACACAACAGATTTGGTATGCAATTACAGTAACATTAGGAAACAAAATTTTTTCTATGACGAGGGTCACAATTTTCTACGCATATGGTTGGCTCATTGTCACACATGCATTCATCACATTGATTTTGACGTTTGGTTTTTCTCGACGGAAGTTTGCTCTGTGTTCCAGATTCACTAAGGATGTTGATGAATCATGCCATTCAGATACCCAAAAAAGCAGTTCGTACTGAAAACCTGGCCTGGTTTCAACGAGAATTACCTGCGCTTGAACCCAGACTCCCTATAGCTATAGCTGTTCAAGAACAGAACATTAGTCTAAATTTGAGACTTAACCCACTGATCTATGCCCGCAAAAGAATGCTTCCAACACGTGTTCTTGGTGGATACTTTTAATTGTCAGTATCGAACACATTGCTTACTACCACTGTATTGTCTTCTATATTGCATACCCGAGCAAAGTCCAGCATCAAAATGACAGCAAATTGAAATCAAGTTTTGATATCAACATCAAACTGAAATCATAATTTGATTTCAGTTTATGCAGTTGACAAATTTGACAACAATTTTTTGTTTTCATTTTGCTGTAAATTTGCTCTTCAAAAATATGTTGTTGCGAGTTTGTTTTCATTGCCTTAGCATACTTGTTTTGTTAGCAACAGGAAAAATTGATATCAAATTGAGTTTTCAGTTTGCTCTCACTGAAAGCAGAAATAGTTTTCCATGTGATGTCACAAGAAGATTTTTTTGCTCTCAATTTTGACATTTGATTTTTGATTTGACCATTAAAACGACCAAAACGACAGCAACCTATGTAATCATTATCAGCAAAATCACAACATCAAGTTTAGATTTCAATTTGATCTCAGACTTTGCTCGGGTACGCATTACAAAATATGTCGAGTTTCCGATAATAGAACATCTGGTTTTCATGCAGTTCAAATGGAAAGGTTGCCGAAGAAAACGAGGTTGCCGACAATACGCTCACCTGCAGCGAATCCAAACACATAAAGCAACCAACGATACAGACAAAACGGTTGCTACGAATACCATGACAAATTCGCTCTGTAACATATCTCGATCCGAGTGGTAGAAGGATAATGATATATTGCTTACCTGCTTTGTTGCAATATACACGGATGAGGACATAGCTTGATATGAATCGAGAAAAGACATAACAAAAAAATATCATCTTCGGCTTTACTTCGTGAAGCAGCTTGCCAACAATTTGCTCGTTTCCTTCTACAGCCCCGAGTGAGTTGTGTCGCACGGGCTGCTTGTCATGAAAAAGGACGAAGAAGATTATATCATTATTGCTTTCCACTTCTGACATAGCATTATTATTCGTTTTGATTTTACGGTTTAGCGACTTTGAAGTCAATTTAATTGTTTATAGGAAAGTTTGAACATACTGAGAGGTAAGCACATATCATCGGTAAGAGACATGTGTGTGGCAACCGGTGGGATTCGAACCCACAATTCCCATTCAGTACACGGGTGCATTGCCAATTATACAACGGTGGACCTATGGTCTACGGATGTATTTGGCTAATGACATTTGAGTTTCGAATCCGTTCCCCACCCTAGTCTTTTTGCGCAAGCGTTCTCTGATACACAACAATCGTCTATTATCGACGATATGTGCTTGTACCGCAACCACTCAGTATCAGTCGATGTGAACAAACACAGCTCATTTTTTGTTATTCATCTTACATGCTGAAATATGTCCAGTACAGTATGACTCTAACATTTTGAGCTGCCGGCCTCACCTCCGACCACCGGGCCGTAGTTGATGAATATCAATTACTTTTACTTTTTGATTTTACGGTTTAGCGACTTTGAAGTCAATTTAATTGTTTATAGGAAAGTTTGAACATACTGAGAGGTAAGCACATATCATCGGTAAGAGACATGTGTGTGAGAAAATTTGCGAAAAACTACGGCCCGGTGGTCGGAGGTGAGGCCGGCAGCTCAAAATGTTAGAGTCATACTGTACTGGACATATTTCAGCATGTAAGATGAATAACAAAAAATGAGCTGTGTTTGTTCACATCGACTGATACTGAGTGGTTGCGGTACAAGCACATATCGTCGATAATAGACGATTGTTGTGTATCAGAGAACGCTTGCGCAAAAAGACTAGGGTGGGGAACGGATTCGAAACTCAAATGTCATTAGCCAAATACATCCGTAGACCATAGGTCCACCGTTGTATAATTGGCAATGCACCCGTGTACTGAATGGGAATTGTGGGTTCGAATCCCACCGGTGCCCTTAGATTTTTTCGCAAATTTTCTCACACACATGTCTCTTACCGATGATATGTGCTTACCTCTCAGTATGTTCAAACTTTCCTATAAACATTATTATTCGGTTCGTTGATCGCTTATCATTTTGTCATTTGGAGATATTTTTGATTCCTTGCTCACCTGAGTAATTTGGAGCGTTGTAAAAACAATTTCAAACCGTTTTCGACAATTCTGCCGATTGCAATGGATAGAAGAGCCAGCTGCAGATAAATGTTAACAAACAAACACGTCATATGTGTGCGTGACACTGATAACTTGCTAATAGCGTATTCTTTTATTATCGGGGTTAACACCAGTTCCAACCCAGTGCGAAACCGAACTTTTTGTCAGTGCGAACCTCAACCTGAGCTAGGTTTTAGATACAAACGAGCAAACTGACGTTTGTCAGAAAACAAGCAGACTCAACCTTGATACCCGATCCAGGTTGGAACTGAATATTAAACGAATTCGCTATTAGATCGACGAAAATACGTAAATTCCCCCACATTCGTGTTTGATCGAAAAAAGGGGGATTGGCACAAAATATTGACCTTAAATAAGAAGTTCCACCAATTTTACTAAGAATCGTAGAGGGTCGATGCAATCGTTCGGTCACTTGACATGGACTGACATGAAATTAACTGCTACAACTGCTCGTCTATTAAAAAGCCTCAATTGACCACTTTCTCAAGCAGTTTTGGCGTGACTTTCTACCAGAGATTCCTCAAAACTGAACCAACTAATTTCTATTTTTTTATGAAACGCACAAATGATGGCTACTTTTCTCGTGGTTTTAGAAAAAAAATCTCAAAATAATGTTTTATTTCAAAGTTTGAGTGGTAGTAAATGTCATTTTAACTGCTCGAATGAAGTGGTTAATTACATGCTTACCGCAAGCAAGCAAGAACCGAACCAGAAATCATAAGCTCATCTAGTGCAGCTTGTCCAACAGACACGACATAATCATTAATCACAAAGCAGTGAGTTTGTCTCTGCCCTTGTTTGTTTATTTTTTCCTGTTACCTACCACTAGTCAGTTGAGAATGGTTGGCTGGACTACGGATGACATCCGCCGCCGGGAAAATGACTCTATAACTCACGGACGGCTCTCCGGAATGGTATTTGCGCCGCACTGCATCGCATCATTGATCGGTCGGCATGGACGTGGCTACGTAGATCTCAATCCAGCATTCTCTTGGCTCGCATCCATCCACAAAGTTCGCTGAACTGAACCACCACCTCCACCACCACAACTGCCAGGGCACCTGAACTGGAATTTGATTGGCATGATGGTTTGATTAATGGCTTCCATACTGGACTTCGGCTCAGACACTGCATATCTACTCACATGCTCCGTTGGCTTCTTCGACTGTGAATCTATGTTTGGCAAGATTCGATGTTGGAGCGGTTTCAATATTCCGCAGCTATGGCACCACACATTCAGATTTTTTTTTATTATTATGACTAATTTTTAATTAAGATTCAGACCCATGCAATCCATTTCAACCAGTTTGCATGCATTATTGTCCTTTGTCACTGAGAGTTGCTCAGTTCCTCACATTCTTCTGATTTCTAGAACAGTATTTCTTGTCTTGAACTTCCAGACATGTCCCGCCAGCCACCGGGCAAGACCCGTCGAGGGAAAATGCACCCAACAGCAGCCAGCCAGCGTCCGTCGCGTCGCGTTCGACTATCGCATATCGAGGCAGCTAACCAATTTCTCTCCTTGCCACTTGTGTGGCAGATCCCATAATTCATCCCGACGATAATTTAATACCACATAACCAGCAGCGAGAATACAAATGGTGATCGTTGTATTCAATTTTCTTCAGCTGCTCAGTGATTGTGGTACATTCCGCTCTGGCGCGCCGCTTGGTTGTGGTTGGTGAGCAATAATTTTCAAGTTTTCACCACACTCAACAAAAGGCACTTAAACTGGGATGCTCGTTTAGCGAAACAAAACAGGACACTGCAATAAGACGAAGACGGTGGCGATGAAATCTTTGCTTGGGACAGATTCGAGAGGCGTTGCATTGAATAAACCGTAGGGAAGTCGGTTTGGTTAATGTGGGCAGGCATCCTTTGTCTTTTGTTGATTTGGCAAGGGACAGTCTACGGTTCGAACAAATTGTGGTACAATCTGTATGAACAACTGTCAATACACCAAATTTCGATTTTGAGTTTCAGAAAAACAATTTGCTGACATGGGTTGAATAAAATAACTTTTGGCTGGAATTCAGTAGGGTGGGTGAGTAAGTACTGGAGTAACTGAGACACTTTATTTGTAAAAAAAAAATACGTTTTACATACGATTTTAATACATAACCATCATCTATTTTGATAGAAAATATTACGTTGTAATAAAATTGCATTTATTTTTAGAAGCCTCGTCCTCCATTAACATTTTTGAGTTTTCTTTTGTTTGTTAATTTATTTGTTAAGTATCAATTAAATTAACCTTCAGTGCCGATAATCCTTATTCACTATACAATACATCTTAAAACTATGGTTAAAAGGTACAACACTGTTTCTCCCACAATCCAATCACCTAGCAAACAATTCAGAGTCACAAATAAGCATATATATTTAGAATAAATGCTTTATAACAGTGTATAATGCTGAATAAAACGGGTTGTCAAATCATGTGCTGAAAAAAACCTCATTGAGATCGATAGATGCGTCTTCATTATTAGATTCATTATTAGATTCCATTGCATTGCTTAACAATATTGCTGAATAAAGGTGAATACAGTCAGCATAATAGTTCCTATACCACTATGCGTCCATGTTTTAATTGCATGCTATTTAAATGCTTTACAAACGGCGTATTCATTCTTTATTTCACAACACTGTTTCAGGCTTACAACAAAACAAAATTGGTAGCATAGTGGTTACCGCTTCCGCTTTCTAAGTAGAAGGTCTAGAGTTCAATCCCAACCTACCCTATTTTTTTATATTTTTTTTTCTAAGCTTAAGGGGGGAAATACAAGTAACACGTCAAAAACTCCATGATTTTCGGAATTTTTTTGTGAGCAAATGAAACAACGCAAACGTTTGGGGTTTTTTGCATTAAATTGCTTATACTTCTTCTACATTTGAGATTTTTTTCATTGCTGTGTGACCTCTGTGCCTCCTTGGGGTCACATCGGAAGGAGGTCTCCTCCGGTGGGAATTGGTAATTGGCGGGCGTTCTAGAAAAATGGACAAAACTTACTTTTATCAATTGGACCTTATTCAGAAAAGATTTTTGTTCTATTTGAATCTCTCAAACCAAAAAAAAAAAAAAAAATTCCAAATTTAGAAAAAAAATATCTGAAAAAAAAAGTTGATTTTTCACTGTTTATTCCACTTTTGGCAGACCTGAAAATTATTTCTTGTTAATTTTTTAATGATATCAGTAGTTCACATAGAATAAAAATCCATTTCCTTTAAGATGCGCTAGGTTTCAAGTCATTTGGATGAGAACTTTTTGAGTAATCTTTCCCACCAATTTAGAAAACACCGTTTCGAGAAAAACGCGTTTAAAGTTTTGGGTTGTGTAAAAACATGATTTCTGGAACTTACGGTTTATTGGCGATACCAGGGCCAAATATCACTTCTTCCTCGTGCCCGTAGTATTTAAAAAAAAAATTAAAGTAAAATATGAACATCGATAAAAATTTGTTTTACTTGTATTTCCCCCCTTAATTAATTTAAATCCAGCATCCTTTTTAATCGAAATTAGAGAGATGGAGTGGTAACGTTGGTCTCCTGTAAAACAACTATGAACGAATTAATCATTCTCACATCTCCTTGAACTAGCTAGAGTTACGGCTGGCAGTGCTGATAGGTATTCAGATTCAAGCTTTTATTGCTTATTTAGCTGCACATATGATGTATTCTAGGATAGCTCAGATGGCAAGGCGAGCGGCTGGTGATCGGAAGGTCATGGTTCGAATCCCATCCAACGACATGTGTGTGTATGTTATAAATTGTCTAGTATATGTGTGGTGGGTGCGTGCTTCGACATAAATAATGACACAACAATCACTAACAAGAACACCCTGCTCTGTCCCGTACTTATTTTCGGATTAATTATCTCGTAGTTGAATAATCGTTTAATAAATGTATAAAAGTGTCTAATTAAACATTAATTCACATGAGAACCAAGCGTCTTTATACACCTCTATACCATCGCTGTTTAAGGAAGTAATGATGTCTTATAAACGCTGAATAATCAAAAATTTGATCGAATAAGCTCTGTCACAACTCTTTTTTTTTTTTTTCCTTTGGTTTGTTTTTTCCGTCGATCTTGTTTTCCGTGCTGAGCACCAATGCTACCGACGTGCCAGGAAGGCAGCTCCTACACCTGGACCCTACCTATCGACCCATCAACTCATGAACCGGGGACCAACGGCTTTACTTCGCATCCGAAGGAAGGCGTGATCAGAGATGGGTCACAACTCTTGTAAGTCGAATAAAAGCTTCTCGACATACCTTATTTAACAACAAATATTTCAATGTTGTGGTTGAATAAATTATCCAGATTTGTGTGAACAGAAGTTATTATTCAAAATATTTCAAGTATTATTAAGCATGCAGTTGAATAAAATCGTCAAGAAGTCATTTCTACAATAGGCAATTGTTTGTTGGGAAGCCTTCTCCATCACAACGGGAGCCGCTTCCAGTAATTTTATTGTATGGCATTATCGCCAACGGGGGGACAGAGCGCATCCATTGCAGCAATGGCCGCAAAACGTGGTCAGCAGTCACACACTCATCACGAAACGGTTGCATCGACCGAAAGAACTGCTTATGAAGAACAATGAGCAGGACAAGCGGTGCCGGTGGAGTGGTGGTAAGCGTGATTACCTCTCACCCCAGCAGGCCTGGGTTCAATCCCAGTCGGCATCGCCGGGATGTTCTGAGGCATAACATCTCTGATCACGCCTTCCTTCGGGAGGGAAGTAAAGCCGTTGATCCCCGGTTCATAAGTTGATGGGTCGATAGGTAGGGTCCAGGTGTGGGAGCTGCCTTCCTGGCGTCGGTGCTCAGCACGGAAAACAAGATCGACGAAAAACAAATCAAAGAAAAAAAATAACAGGACCACACAATGGTTGCTGCCGAGTAAACAGACGATCGCGTGACACACCGAGAGTGGCCTGCTTCTGTTGACAGCCGAGTGAACACTGACCGGGAGCAATTTCAAAAGCTTTTTTAGCTAAGCGCACCAGGGTTGCCAAAAGAAAATCTGTATTTTTGCTTATAAAAAAACTTTTCATCTGTATTTCTTCTTCTTCTTCTATCTGTATCAATATGTGTAAAAACAAAATGAACAAAGAAGTGTTGTAAGTGCGGTAACGGTCATAAAAGTGCGCTTTTGCATCAAATCGTGTTAGTACGTTTTGCACCGAATACATTAATGGTGGCAAGCTTTGACTCGGATTTACTTTTTATACCGTCCCTCTTTAGAAAATCTGCCAAATTTTTGCTTAAGATTGAATTGGTTAATAGCATCGTCGATACCAAATCAACCCAACATTTGTTATCGGGATTTAAACAAGATTCAAGTTCACCGCGAATTTTGATCAGAGTTTTCGCACTTTTAGGGTAATCGGTTGTAGTTTTGGTTGCAGTTAACAATAAATCTTGAAAGCAAACTATTTGATTTTTTTTGTTTATATTTACACAAAACTTGCCCATAATGACAGTGAGATTATAACTTTCCCAAGCTTCACACACTCAATTCCTTAATTTTCCCTTAGAAAATACATCTCAAAAATAAATCCTCTAAAATTTATGTATTTGTCTGTCAGAAATGAACATGTTTTCATAGAGATAAGTGACGTTTAACGCACGCACACTAGCGGGCTTATCACTGTGTAAAGTTGTTCATTATTTTCCTCTAACTAACCTAAAAAATGAATGAAATTAGATCTGTCAAAGTGCGTTTGACAGCGATTTGTTATGTTATGTTATGTTACGTACCAAGCTCTCACATATGTAAAGCAATAATACTACCGACAAACCGACATGAATCATCATACAAATTACAAAGAAATTTCTGATCAAAGCACAAAACTGACATCCAAGGAATCAAAAATATCTCCAAATGACAAAATAAAAAGCGATCAACGGACCGAATAATAACGCTATGTCAGAAGTGGAAAACAATAATGATATAATCTTCACCGTTCTTTTTCATGACAAGCAGCTCGTGCGACCCAACTCATTCGGGGCGGTAGAAGGAAACGAGCAAATTGTTTGCAAGCTGCTTCACGAAGTAAAGCCGAAGATGATACACGTGTGTTATTGGGAATTTTTTTGTTATGTCTTTTCCCGATTCATATCAAGCTATGTCCTCATCCGTGTATATTGCAACAAAGCAGGCAAGCAATATATCATTATCGTTCTACCACTCGGATCGAGCTTTGTTACAGAGGGAGTTTGTCATGGTAGTCGTAGCAACCGTTTTGTCTGTATCGTTGGTTGCTTTATGTGTTTGGATTCGCTGCTGGCATCTACCGCCGTGTTCACGGAAAATATTTATGCTAGCCACAAACACGCGTACAAAATTTATGAGTTGGTTCGCGTCTAATCTAAATCGGAAAAAAATATTTTTATCTCGATAAAACATGTCTATGGATTTGACAGATGGGATCGCTGCACATTTGAATCGGTCGTTATGGATTCTCGATCAAGAGTTAAGTTTAAGTTTCATGTCGGTTTGTCGGTGCCAATACAACCAGATGTGAAAATCTTAATAGCAGAATTATTTTTAAATTTCTCATCGGTCAAATTTAAGTTAAAATTAAAAAAATTGAAGTTCCGTTGATCTGAACTTCTCCACAGATCAATCATGGAACTCAGGTGCTCATTTTACAAGTCCTGTTTGCTACCCAATTTCAAGAAGGATGAAAAATCTGCAGATTCTTGGATTAAAAACTGCTAAAAATCTGTGTAAATACAGATTATTCTGTATTTTTGTTTCGTTTTGTGTTTGCCTCAATGTGGATATGTTTTCATTAAGCGGTACAATCGTTCTCCTCAATTTGATAAGCTGTAAAAATTGCACTTTGCACTCAATTTGTGAGGACATAACAAGCCTGCATACATGATCAAGCTGAAGCCATGAACAAATATCCTGAGAAGTTTTTGGACATCTCTTGGACGTCTTTAAAATAGTTTACGACCTACCGTATGCGTGATAATGTTTCACCTGTACATACAATCCCTTGGTTTTCTTTGCATACACGTAACCTATAGCTCAAACCGCAGTTGGCTGTGTATAAAAGAAAATGAGTGGCAGCGTATTCGTGATTTGTACCACGCGCAAATGTCAATCGCCGTGGGAGTGTCCCGGTGGACCGTCAAAAGGGTTTTAGACCGAGAAAAGAAAGGACAACTATCCGCGAAGGTGGCCACAGGTCGTCCGAGGTCAGCTCGGGTTCCGAGGGTTATCGCTGCTATCAAAAGGAAGATTCGGGTGAATCCAGTGCGTTCAATAAGGAAAATGGCAAAGGAACACGGGATCAGTGACTTTACCGCACGGAAGTCGAACGATGCAAGAAAATCTTGAACTTCCTTAAGCGAAAAAATCCGGTTATCCTGTTCACCGACGAGAGCATGTTTACCATCGATTCCGTATCAAATTCCAGAACCAATCGATATATTAGTTCTCTTCCGGTAAAAGACGTGGCCTACGAGCACAAGAACGTGTATCTGACCAAGCATCCCGCTAGCGTTATGGTGTTTGGATTGGTGGCTTCCGATGACAAAAAAATTGACCCGGTATTCATTCCAGAAGGCGACAAGGTCAACACGGAGGTCTTCATCGGGATTTTGAGTAAGTATGTTCTTCCGTGGATCGAAGAACAGTACGGTCCGAAGCCAAATGTTGTATTTCAACAAGATGGGGCTCCGTGCCACACCTCGAATCGCACTCAGAAGTGGTTGCAGGAACATCTTCCGTTATGGGCGAAGGATATGTGGCCGCCATCCAGCCACGATCTTAATCCGCTGGATTACTCAATATGGCGCGATATGAAGGCCAAGGCATGTTCTAAACGCCACCCGAGTACAGCAAGCCTCAGACAACCATTAACCCGTACCTGGAGATAAATGGATCTAGACTACATTATTAGAACCTGCCGTGCATTCCGGAAGCGTGTGGAGGCCGTAATTGCAGCAAGTGGAAACTCAATCGATGGTTAACATAGATTAAGACTCTGAGAAACATCCCCTTTTTGAATAAATAAGAAAAACTCGAAAACGAAAATCTTGAGAATTATTTTAATTTTGACATTGTTTAATGGTGCCAACATTATCACGCATACGGTACATGGTATTTGAGAGAATATCTGGGGGATGTGATTTGAATTGATGAGTAGTTGAAAATCTTCAGAATGATACCTGATCAAGCTTAAGTCTGAAACAAATATCTTGAGAATTTTTAGATGATCTATGATCAGCTGGAGGTCTTTTGAATAATTTCTGAGCAACCTGCTATTTGAAAGAATATCTAAGAGAAGTGATTTGAAATGTTTGGCAGATGAAGATCTTCAGAATTATGCCTGATCAAACTTAAGTCTTGAACATATATGTTATGGAATTTTTGAAAATCTATGATCATTGGAATAATTGCTGAGAAATTTGGTATTTGAGAGAATAACTAGGATATGTGATTTGAATTGTTGGGTCGTTGGAGATCTTCAAAATCTCCGCTTCCAGAGTGTTACAATCAGCAATTTTATGATTCGTAAGCGTTCACTCAGAGCGAGCGCTCACGAGTAGTATAATCGCTGATTGTGACTTTCTGATAGCGAATTTGACAGGTTTTATGTGTCAAACACTTGCCTTCCAACCTCTTCTTGTATCTAACAAGTACAAAATATCATTATAACATCTAATGATTTCAAAATTCAGAAAATCATTTTTTTTTATAGCAAGTGAGTGGAAGCAAGCCTGGTGTCGAACCATAATAAATCTAAGGTTAAATCACAGGAAGCTCACTATGCCCCTCCTTCCCCTACGACAAATCTATGGTCGTGTCTTGGATACCTCTTACTTTTTTTCACGGCACTGCATTACATGAGTGAACCAAAATCGATGTTAATATCGAAGCAGAACCAGTTCACAGAAGCAGGAACAGCATTGCATTAACTATTTATGAATGTAAATGAGCTGCACGTCACATCAGAAAGCAAAAATGTTCGCCTCGGATCGAGAAACTGCCAGCGCTAAAGTACAATTCGATGTTCGCCGTCCGGCATGACTCAATGTGTTATTTATATCCCGGCGAAGGAGTGCAGTGGAACTCAAATGACAGCGTTCGATTGTAACGAATAATTGAAAACATTTCTGCTGTCGCTTTTTACCATCGAATCTAAATGCATTTCAGATCCTCGGATGACGTTTGTCGAAAATTCTTTATTGACATATGCTCAAACATGCCCAATATGTGACATACTACCGTGCTGCTCGGTACTTAGGCCAAGTACACCCCCTTGACACGCAGCGGCAAAGTTGAGTCCTTTGATTAACTTTACGATTTAACAGTCGAACGGAGACTTCTGGCACATGGATTATGACAAAGCCAACGGACAATGAATGTCATTCGGTGTAATCTTTTATTGGATTTATATGCTAATTGTTAGAGCAAACATTCCCAGCTCTGCAGGTCGTTCCATTTCGGTTTGGAAAAGCTGCAAATTCCGAATGGACCTCATCTCCGTCCTTACGTCTTCATGTAAGATTAGTACCAGCAGGATTAAAATGACTTCTACAAAGAATGACGATAAGACCCGAGCAAAGACTCAACTTCTCTCCCAAAGTGTAACAATATTTCTTTGAAGCGATTGTCCTGCTGCCGCTTCGTTAGGTAGTTTGCTGGAAGGAGTAGAGAACAGAGCATAAATTAAATCCACGGTGCACCCCCCGATGATGGTTGGTCGGCGGATGGAGGGGGAGGTTTCTTTGGTAACGAAATGGAAAACTTACTGAATATTCATCAAGCGCAAAGTTGCCACAGTTTGTCTGTCCAATCGACGGTGCCGGGAGGAGGGAGTTTGAATACCACTGTAAGTGTGTACGAAGTGGTTCGCTTGGTTGCTTGTTCCACCCTGGAGGTTCGTAGCAATCTCCATTCAAGGTGATTGCGCGAGTTGGGAATACATATTTTATGATATCATTATGGAAATGCTAAGAAGGGAACTTCGTTCTGCGAAGTGGGAATGATCATTGCAGTTAGTGTTTGTCTAATTGTAATGTTATTTGGGTCAGTAGGATGCAAACACTTTTTGAAACACTGTTCATATAAGCTGCTTTGTATAATCCACAATTCATCCTTCTTCTTCTTTCTCGCATTTCAAGCTTATTGCTTTATCGGTTATTAGCTTACTGTGTGCTCTCAGCTTAGAGTGTTTTAGATGCACTTCCATAGTTATTAATTGAGAGTTTTCGATGCCTGTACCATTTTTGCATAATCATACTCTATGCCCAGAGAAGTCGAGAAATTTTCCAACCCGAAATATTCCTAGACTGGACCACGAATCGATCCCAGCCTCCTCCAGCATGGTCTCGCTTTGTAGCTGCGCCATTACCGACTGAGCTAAAGAAGGCCCCATTCATCAATGATCTTAATTTTCCCAACTACATGATTGTCGCTGCGGGAGTTTATGTACACACAACTGTCTGTAGCAGAGTAAGGGGTTTTTTCCGACGACAACGGTGACGTGGCACCGTGACAAGAAAAAAAGCTTGTCAGAATCAGGAAAAGAAAACTTCCCAGACAAATCACTTTAAAAAATTAATTATGTTTCAAAAAAGTTTATCCACCATTAAACGGAGCAGATTTTTCTGTCACGGCATGTTCACTTGTAGTCGTTGCTGATGCTGCTGCGGCTGCTTCGTCTACCTTCCTCTCGATCTCAGTGGCACACTGAGCATTTCCGCTTTGCCGCAATTAAATATGGTATGGTTTTTCGACGAGGACGAAATTATCTCCTTGCTAATAAACTTTCCTTCTTCTCGGGAGGAAACAGAGTGCTGATGGTGAAGTAACGTTTTATTTTCTGCTGGGAGCTGTGGAAGATAATTAATCACATGGGACTGGATCATTTGGCACTTATAGGATGAGAGCGGCTTTAGAGCTTGTAAGAATTTATTCAGAGTTATTCAAAGGAAAATTTCTTAAAATATGAGCTCAATTCGAATCGAGAACTAGATTTGCAACAGCTAACTGTTGACCCATTCCAATAATTTCCCATTGACCCTCCCAATCACGAAGTAACACCTCTTTCCGCCACTTGCTACACGGTAAGATTTCCCCTGAGAAGCGATCCGATACTTGAGAAAACATCCTACCACAGATGCTCGATGCTGCACTGAGAAAGACGATTGCAGCCATTCTCATGGATTACAATTCTAGATCTCAAGATATCGTGCCGGATGTCGAACCATTACATTACTGATGATTCTCTTCGATAGAGTGTAAGGTTGGTTGCTTTATCGATCGTTATGGCTTTCTGTTTGCCGTTGGAATTAATCTGGACCATCTCCGGAGTGCGGAAAGTGTGAAAATTATCCTGGAGGCATGTTGAACATTCGTAATCGGGTGCAGTAGATGGAACATGTAGAACATGGTGAAGTGGGTTGCTGCAATTATCTACTTGGTGAAATGATAGGATTCCCCGGTGTGAAGATGGTATAATACCGACGATGTTGTTCCTGTATCTAGTTCTCCGATAGACTAACGGTTTTGTATGCTATAGATATTGGTCATGCTGTGATGGTTATTGATGGTATCGGAAGGAATGTCAATGAATAAATAATTTATTTAAATTTATCAAACATTGAACGTTGTAACAGAGACTGCAATGGAGCAATAAGAGATGTTTGTTGTCATTGCACCTTGCACGTTTTCATAATGCTCTATGGGGTTCATTCAGAAATTCCGGCGAATGATGGTTCTTGTTTACAGTTGCTCCTGAATCAACCTCCTTCAGTACGTGGTCGAATAAAGCGGAGATGAGGGAAAAACTGCGATTCGATCATTCTGTTTCTTCTTCGATCTAGTCACTGGTGAAATAGCACTGGTTTAAGGGAACACAACTGATCAGAAGCACATTGTATTTGAAACTGATTTTATCGTTACTGATCGCCAGTATCATGCCTATCGGTTGCTCTTTAGATTAATTTCGATCTGCTGGATGCTGCGAGAGTGAGAGTGAATTCCTTCTCGCAATCATCAGTGAAGCTGATGATTGTCGTAGAGTGGGTTTGATATCATTAAGAATGATTTAAATTAAAGAAATAATTTACATAACCGGCCGCCTTGAAATATGCGGAATTTCAATTTGACTATCTAAATTATCTAATATTAACTTGATTTTAACTACGAATCATTAATAAACATTTAGAAACACAATGATTATCACAAGTGTACATAAAAACGGGGCTGGTGCTCTGGATATAATCGGTGATATGGTGTGTACGGAACACTTCTGCAGGCGGTACCGATGGTGTCCAACCACTCGGTGTTGATTGAAGTCGTCAATCGATTAGCATCTGACTCGTACCGGCTGGCTTCATACCGACATCATCTCGTAGATCGTTTGTAGCGGACCTCTAACGCGGATTCTCCTTCGGCTGCGCACTCCGTCAGAGCGCCGTGATTGAGGTGAGCGACTGAAAAAGATGAAGGGCGATTTTTTACAAGTCAAAATCAAGATTTAAACGACTTCCCTATCGCGGAGGCTTGCGCGCCTCCGCGAGCGCTCCTGCGCTGATGATGATGAATTCACCAGGTTGAATGTGTCCGATTGGATAGTTGCAAGTTCCTTGGAGCTAACTGTTGTAGTGATTCTTAACTCGAATGCTGGGTGAACTTCATGGATGGTAGATTGTGGTGGCTGGTCTTTACTGGATGCTCGTGCAGTGGCT
Source organism: Ochlerotatus camptorhynchus (assembly GCF_037179485.1). Taxonomy (NCBI): domain Eukaryota; kingdom Metazoa; phylum Arthropoda; class Insecta; order Diptera; family Culicidae; genus Ochlerotatus; species Ochlerotatus camptorhynchus. The sequence goes on from NW_027040715.1 coordinate 143,913, forward strand.
CTTACCCTGGATTGCTGCAGGTGGCTTGCTGTACCGTTGATGATGAACGTACACAGGCACGAAATCGTGCCGGATTCCATGATTTGGCCACAATCAAGGAATCGAACCGGGTATTGGAATTCAGCAAGTGTATCTGAGTAATCGAGGTGAGCGGTTGACGTTGCCTAGCAAGACGCAGATTTCGTGGATGATTTCGCAAGAAAGCCAGTGGCCTTCGGCGATCAGCGGCTATGAAGACAAAACATTCCATAAGATTTTTGAAATTTTGTAAAACATAAACACTTAACTGGTATGCGGGAGCCGGATGGCTCCCGCAGGCACTCCAGCGCCTTTGATGAGGGAAGGTCTAGTTCTCCCCAAGTGTTGGTGGTGGGTCGTTATCGCTGATGGGCAATATGCAGATTTTGGAGATTGCCCGAACGAAACTTCCATCCTTCGTTTTAATGGCTACGACCCTGATGTTTCCGTCTGCTCCCGGGTAGATATGCGTTACCCTTCCCAAAAGCCACTTCAGGGGTGGTAGATTATCCTCCTTGAAAAGAACCATTGTCCCTACAAACAGGTTATTCCTGTGCCTGGTCCACTTAGTCCTGTTGTGCAGGTCAGACAAATATTGCATCGACCATCTGGACCAAATGCGTTGAACAAAGTCTTGAGCCTGCTGCTACCTAGAGAGACGATCTTGAGGAATATCCTGCAGCCACGGTTCTGCGACAGCCGTTAGCGGTCGCTGGATAAGAAAATGACCTGGAGTCAACACGCTGAGATCGTTTGGGTCACTGCTGATCTGTGTGAGTGGCCTGGAGTTCAGACATGCTTCGATTTGTGCTAGGACAGTGTGTAGTTCATCAGGCGTAACAATCTTCAATCCAATGGTTCTCCTCAGGTGCTGCTTCATTGATTTAACTGCAGCCTCCCACAAACCGCCAAAGTTTGGGGATTTGGCTGGAATGAACTTAAATTCAATTCCGATGTCAGCAGCGCGTGCAGCTATGGATTGCTGAGATTGTTGGTCTTCAAATAGTACGGCGAGCTCATTTAACTCCCGTTTTGCACCCACGAAATTGGAACCGTTATCGCACATGATCAAGGTGGGCTTTCCTCGCCTAGCCACGAACCTTTTCAATGCAGCCAAAAATCCTTGAGTGGTGAGATCGGCTACCATTTCCATGTGTACCGCCTTAGTCACCAAGCAAACGAAGATAGCAGCGTAGTACTTGACGGTGGTCCTTTTCCGGAAGGGATAGTTTATCAAAAAAGGACCGCAATAGTCTACACCGACCCGTAGAAATGGCGGAGCTGGTGTTACCCGTTCAGCCGGGAGATCAGCCATCAGTTGATCCTGCACGGTTGGTTTGTTCCTGAAGCAGGTTACACATCTATGCACAATCTTCCGAGCAAGACTTCGAGCACTGAGTGGCCAAAACCGTTCACGAACACTTGCTATCAACAGTTGAGGACCAGCGTGAAGATTTTCGTAGTGGTATCGACGCATGATCATGGATGTTAGCGGATGATCTTTATCCAATAACATAGGATGCTTCCGGCTATGCGAGATTTGTGCATTCTCCAACCGGCCGCCAACTCGGAGTACACCTTCGACCAGCATCGGATTTAATGCATTGATGCGAGAAGTTGGCTTAACCTCCCCATTCCTTTCGAGATCTGCGATTTCCTGAGCAAAGCATTCCTGTTGTGATAGCTTCACTAGATGCAACAAAGCGCCTTCTCGTTCCGCAAGCGTCAGTGGACCCGTCTTCTTGGATAGTGATCTACGAGCCTGCAGTGCGTTGTACTTGAATCTGAGCAACCATGCAACCAGCTTTTCCACATGATGCAATGTAGAGTGTATCCCAAAGATCTCGCTCGGTGGAGTAATTGTAGAAACTGCTGCCACAATGGATCCTTCCTCGAGAGTCGTCCAATCCAGTTTATCCAGTACAACTTCTTGCGTTTCAGGCCACATCTGTTTATCTTTCCTCAACCAATGTGGTCCATGCCACCATAACGCGTTAGCCTGTAAATCAACAGGTGAAATGCCACGAGATAGTGCATCTGCGGGATTCTCTGTTCCTGCCACATGCCTCCATGTTCCACTCCTGGTGAGGTGTTGTACCTCCGATATTCTGTTTGCCACGAACATCTGGTAACGTGATGGGGTTGATGACAGCCAGTACCTTACGATCGTGGAATCGGTGTGAAAGTACGGCTGGGTCGATACTTGGATGCTTGCAGATGTCTTTTCGTACAGGTGAGCCAGCAATACAGCAGAAGATAACTCCAAGCGGGGCGTCGTAAGTTTTTTCCTCTTCTTTTCAGATTCTGCCAGCGGAGCTACTCTGGATTTAGCAACCAGCAAATTCGAAGTGATTGTTCCGTCGAAGTGTGTGCATCGGACATACAAACATGCTCCATAGGCCTTCATTGATCCGTCACAAAAGCCGTGGAGCTCAACGGCAAGACAATCCTTGCGAAAAGCGATCCATCTAGGAATCTGGAGGGTTTCTAGGTTTGATAAGCTGTCCCGAAACTCTGTCCATTGAGCTCCGAGTTCATCTTGTAGTGGTTCGTCCCACGAGAATTTCTGTTTCCAGAGAGTCTGGACGAATATTTTGGCAGTGATGATTACAACTCCAATCCGCGCAAGATCGGAAATAACGGAACGCTTGCATATTTCCGACGAACTCCATTGTGGCACCTTGAATCGAAAAACGTCTAGCCTAGGTTCCCAGATCAGCCCTAGTGTTTTTATGGTAGCGCTTGAATCGTCCAGCTCAAAAGAAGTGCGGTCATCCCTGAGTTCCTCGGGTATTTTTTCCAAGACAGCTGGACAGTTACTGCTCCATTTCCGTAGGTTGAATCCTCCACCTTTCAACAGATGTTGAATGTCACTGCACAGCTTGATTCCTTCTTGTACGTCGTCAACGCCGGACATCATGTCGTCAACGTAGAAATCCTTGCTAAGGATTATAGCTGCTTTGGGATATTTGTGTCCATCAAGCTCTGCGAGCCGCTTAAGACATTTGGTGGCCAAATATGGCGCTGATGCTGTTCCGTATGTAACGGTATTTAACTGGAAGACACGGATCATTTCATTCTGGTTGTCCCGCCAGAAGATTTTGTGCAACTTCCGGTCTGCCCACTGTTGCAGCACCATACGGTACATTTTTTCAGCATCTGCAACGTAGGCGATCCAATGGAACCTGAATCGAAGGACGATCGCGATGATATCATCTTGGACAGTCGGACCAACCATCAACGCATTGTTGAGAGAGATTCCGGACGATGTAGGGCATGACGCATCAAACACTACCCGCAACTTGGTAGTTGTGCTGTCGGGCTTGATAACACAGTGATGTGGAATGAAGTACTGTGGCATAGCAGCGTCCTCTTCGTTTTCCAGCACTTCCTCCATATGTCCCATACGCATCTCCGAGTTGCTGAATGAGGTAATCCTTCTTTGGAACCGTTACAATGAACCTTCCAGATGCTTCTCGGACTGTAGTACGGTCGAACAGCTTCTCGCAGGCATATTCCTCTAACGATAGTACGCTGTCCGTTTTACACGACTCCAATTCCCAGAAACGAGTGAGTAACTCGTCCAAGTTCTCCGTACACGTGTTGGCAACGTGTGGTCTGAGCACGTTCGACTCGTCAGGAAGATTTCCACAAACTATCCAGCCAAGGGAAGTGTTTTGTACAATAGGTCCATTATCCCCGAGCTTGATTTTCTCGTTGCGCAGCAGGTCAAAGAAAAGTCCTGCTCCAATAATCACATCAACGCTGCTAGGCTCGGTGAAAAGTGGATCGGCGGAAGATCCAACCTTGATGAATCAATCTTGCGAATGGGCAAATTCAACGTAACTTGTGGAAGTACGTAGAATACTTCCTCCCCAGCGAAGGAAGTGATACGAGAGCGAACCCGAGCGAAGATGGATTGCTTGCACTTTTTTGCAGCTTGACCAATACCACTAATAGAAAGTGCTTCGCGTGACCGTTTGAACTTCAAACGTTGTGACGTGTGTTCCGAAATGAAGCAAAGCTGAGAGCCACTGTCTAGTAATGCTCTAGCTTGCATAGTATTCCCAAATTGATCTTCAAGGATCACGATTGCGGTTGCGAGTATGACCGATCGTGGTGCCTTGGGTTCATTAGCAGAGAGTACCACATTGTGGCTAGTAGGAATGTCTGTGGTACGTGGTGTCTGACTTTGCGAATTTGGAATAGCTGGTGTGGAGATTGTGGATGGGAGGTTGGGTTGCTGAGGAGTGTTAGGAGCATGATTATTAGCTTGTGAGGTTGTGGGTGTCTGAATCAATTGTGGGATCTGTGGGCCCTGTTGACAACGCTTGTTTGACTGTGGAACTGACTGATTATTAGACCATTCATTCGTCTTGAAGTGCAACATAGAGTGATGTCGCTGTCCACAAATACGACAAGTTCCCCGTGTGCAGACCTTGGCAGCATGTCCTCGAGACAAGCAATTGTAGCAAAGTTGATTCGATCTTACAGCATTTCTCCTTTCGTCAACCTTCATTGACTTGAACCGTTTACACTGAAACACCATGTGTTGTCCTTCACCACACAATAGACATGATGACTGCATTCCGGCGTAACTGCTGCTTACCCGAGGTGCTTTCCTCTGTTCTGGTGGGTTAGGATTTTCTCCGGCAATTGACCGCAGAACCGTACGATGATTTCTCAGGAATTCCATCAAGTTCTCAAACCGTGGAACTTCCTTTGAACGATGCTCCGTTTCCCACAAACGAAGCGTTGTGGCATCCAACTTGCTTGAAAGCATATGAACCAACATTGTGCTCCAATCAGCTGTGTGTTCTCCTAATTTATCCAACATTTGCAAGGTTTTATCATATTCGTTGATCACATGGTTAAGTGACTCAAACGTATCCTTCTTCATGGGCTGTACTGCGAACAATGCATCCAAATGCGACTTTACCAAGAGCTTCTTGTTCGCATAGCGTGATTCCAGCGAGCTCCACGCTATCGAGAAATTGTCCGCAGTAAGATCGATTGATGCAATCTGTTGCAAGGCTTCACCTGCTAATGACGATCGTAGGTATGTAAACCTATCAATGTCCGAAAGGTGTGGGTTTTCCATGATCAGATTTTGAAAAGAATCTCGAAATGTGACCCATTCCATCAATGCACCACGGAAAACAGGAAGCTTCAATTCAGGTAACTTCACACGAATTGTACCAACTGGGGCTTGCTGCATCGTTGGAGCTGTACCTACACTCGCACTAGACCCCGGTGGCGACATAAAGGCTTGCAGTGATTGCTTCAGGTTGAAATACTGGTTCACGAAATCCTTCATTATCTTCCTGTTTTTCTCATCATTCTTCTTCTGCAAGGCGATCCGTTTGCTACGGGCATCTTCACTTTCATCCGTTTCAGTGTGATCTTCTTCATCGTCTTCTTCCATCAACAGTTCAATGTTTATTCGCACTTCACTAAAACTATCGTACACTTCTTCAAGTTTCTTCATCCGTGCCTCCACTGAACCTTTGTCACGAGCTTCGTCATAATTCTGCACAAATTCTATAATCGAATCCACTACATATCGTAACATACGTTCCTTCTTCGCCCACTTTCGTAGATCGCTGCTAGCCATTCTTCTCACAGTATTATCTCTGCACTGCACTTATTTCACAGTTCCACAGCTTGGACCGAAGCGCGTAATGATCGGAATTGCGATTGACAGAGACCCACAGATAGACAGACAAATGAAATAATATCGATCGAACGGATTGGCCAATCAACCTCAAAGCGGACTCAACTCAGCAGACGAATCAACCACGTATTCCAATAGAAAAAACGCAAAGCATGCAATCTATCGTTTATTGTTTCATCGGTTTTGCCACATGGAATTATATTCAATTTCAGAACGGTTGACGACTGATCATGCATTCAGACGCCACCACAGACAAACCTTTCGGGAATACTCATCTGAATTCTTCTGCTAGCTGGGTCTTCTTTAGGAGTTCATGCAATTAGCTGATATCATGCAAATCAGCTCTCCGTCGATTCCAATCGGTGGATGAAATTCTGCAACTGGAACAATGTCGCACTCGAAGAATGGGAACAATAATGCCGGTGAATACTGGATCTAGCACCGTCGCACAATAGCACATGCAGAATACCGTACAATAGGTTGAGGCAATGGCGATGGTGATCGCGTTGGACACCAATGGCCGAAAATAGCGGATTTCACCACTGTTACACTGCCTTGATTTTTCGTCGGTTTAACCTAACATCCGGTTCGAAGGACCAAATTTATGTTTCTTCTTCGATCTAGTCACTGGTGAAATAGCACTGGTTTAAGGGAACACAACTGATCAGAAGCACATTGTATTTGAAACTGATTTTATCGTTACTGATCGCCAGTATCATGCCTATCGGTTGCTCTTTAGATTAATTTCGATCTGCTGGATGCTGCGAGAGTGAGAGTGAATTCCTTCTCGCAATCATCAGTGAAGCTGATGATTGTCGTAGAGTGGGTTTGATATCATTAAGAATGATTTAAATTAAAGAAATAATTTACACATTCTTCCCAACAAAAACACTTCAAATCAATAAGTAATCACTTTCTAGTAGAACTTTGTGCAAAGCCTACAACTATGTAAACATGGGATCATGAATAAATATTTCTTATGGAAATATGGCACTTCTTATAGTCTATTTATATTTTCGTTAATTCTCCTAATATTTGTTAAATCTTTATTAGGGAGATTTTTAGCCACTCGGCTAGTTCATCTCCGAAAATTAATTCTCGTACGCTCATTTCATAAAAATGGGCTTTATTGATTAAACAATGAAGTTAGACTAAGAATGATGTTTATCCTATTTTGTTGCATTGAATTTTTAAGGTTCAATTTACTTTGATGCATTTTCGAAAAATTCAAAAGCAGTTTTTTTCGATGCATTATTTCAGATTGCTAAAAGCTCGCGTCATTTTGTGTTAAATAGCAAAAGGAATCGAATAGTGCGTGAATTTTGCAATCTGAACTAATGCATCGAAAAAAAACTGCTCTTCAATTTTTCGAAAAAGCATCAAAGTAAATTGAACCTTAAGAATACATGTTGACGAGAGGTGTCCTATTACGGCACCACGTCGTTGCCTGGGTCGAGTTGCGTCTCGAACGTTGAACCCTTGTCGCTGAGCCTTTGATTCCTGCTGACGCAGCCAGTTTGCATTGCTGCGCCATTTCCACACCAAGATGCATAGCACCACCAAGATGATCGCCGGGCAAAGCAGGGCATAAGAGCGCTCGTGAATGGTTGTCGGGCTCTGCCAGACGATGGGCGACTTGTGTTTTCTGTGCATCTGAACTCCGATTCTTACCTCCACGCGGTGCTCGGTGGTTTTGCTGGCTATGATTCGTTGTAGCTAGTAACGCGAACAAGAACGGGGGAGTCCGAAGCTTTTGAGTGTGTGCAAGATGGGTCCTAGTCACGTCTTAGGCCCATCTGGTTACCGTGCTCAGCTTTTCTGGCGGCAGTCGGACTTTCAACAATTGTAGATAGTGGATTTAGTATGGCTAAAGTTTGTTCACACACTTAGAAAAAATCATGTAATTTTAGGTGCTCTGAGACTGACATATACGAGCGTCAATTTTGACATAAAATTGAGTCATAACAGACGCGCAATTCAACTCAATCAAACGTAATTTTCGTCGAGTAACGAAGTTTTCAGTCTCGGAGCACTTAGTTTTACATGACATGTTTGTTTACGTCTCATTTTTTATGTCAAAGATGGATTCCGTCACGTGTAAAATTAGTTATTTCTAAGAGTGCAGGATGAATGCAATATGTAGGTAGAGTGTATGGACCTACTTCTAGCGTCCACGTTTGAAGCAAAGGAGTGATCCGGCTGGCAGATGGAACCCTCCCGTCTTAAGTGTTTCCGTTCAGTGTTACAGGGGTGAGGCACTAGACTGATGCAAAATTTGAAATTTTCGCTCCACAGTGTTCAAACGGTATCAAATCGGGTCCTGATTAGCTTTCGAAAGTTTAAACTCATTTGATATGAAACTGACTTGGCACAAACCATTTGAAGTTTATATGGAGATTACTATGGGAAAACAAAACTTTTTGTTCATTGTCTTTTAGCCTTTTGACATATTGTACTGTTAACACATTCTATTGCTATTCTTATGGAAATTTTTATCAGCTACAACTTGGCAGAAAATCGTTTTTCAGCCAAACGTCTACGGGTATGGGCATGGTCACGCGGGTTGCAAGAACAAGACCAGGTGCAGGGGTCCACCCGGTTGCAGAGAAATGTGGAGCAAAGGCCTTCTGCTCCAATTGTCGAGGCAATCATCAACCGACTAACCGTAGGTGCCCTATCTACGTGTATGAGGCTGATATACTGCGTTTAAAGACCAACCTTGGTGTATCCTTTGGGGATGCCAAGAGGGTTTATAGCGCGGAGAAGGGTGGAAATTCGTATGCAGAGGTTGCTAGGACTGCACCTGTGGACTCAGTTAAGAGTCCGCAGACGCCTTTTTTACCTTCCAAAGGTAAGCAGAGGAGGAAGAAGAAGAAGGCTAAGCAGGGAGCTGTGAAATCTATCCCTCAGGGCAAAGGGACACATGCAGCTCCGTCTGCTAAGGGTGCGAAGACCAGTAAAAAGGGGACTACCCAGTGCATGAGTACTGGGGTTAGTGCTAGTCCACCTGCCGGTCTTGCGCGACTGCTGTTAGGGAGGGCAAAGTGCTAACCCAAGAGGTTGGCATCGACCCCTTGCCTGACTGCTGTTAGGGAGGGCAAAGTGCTATGCCCTGTTTAGGAGATTACCTCTAGTCGGCCGATTGGCTCTTCTTGACACAATGAACGAGGTCTTGCTTTCTGGCCAGATACCGGACGAGTGGAAAGAAGGGTTGGTTATTCCTATTCTCAAACCTGGGAAGGATAGAACTCAAAACGAATGGTTATCGACCGATAACCCTGCTGAGCTGCATGGTTAAGCGGATGGTTAATCGTCGTCTGTCAAGAGAGCTGAAGAGGCAAGGACGGATCCACCCACAGCAACACGCATTTCGATGCGGCTATGGATCGGAGACGTTCTTCTCCGATTTGTCCAAGGCATATGATATGACATGGAAGCTTCCTATCTTGACTTCCCTCAAGAAATGGGACTTCCAAGGAAGTATGTTAACCTACGTAGAAAACGTTCTACAGAATCGTAGGTTCCGAGTTTTGAACGCTGGCGCAACTCTTCCTCAATCTTGCTGGAGAATGGCATCCCGCATGGTTCTGTCATCTCGGTTACACTGTTTCTCATTGCGATGAACTCAATGTTTGAACACATTCTTAAGGAAGAATACATTTTTGTATGCGCCGATGATATAGCCCTCACCGTGTTAGGTAATTACGGTAGGGTGGTTAGGCATAAAATGCAGGATGCAGTGCAGTCTGTCGTTGACTGGGCAAATAGTGTTGGGTTTGTGATTTCCCCCGAGAAGTCCAAACTGTTGCACGTCTGCTTTGGTCATCATCACAGACCGAGTCTGCCATTTGTTAGTATCGGTGAGCATGCTGTCAAGGCCGTGCGTGAGATGAAACTGCTTGGTGTGACTATTGATAGCAAACTCCGATTTGTTAAGCACCCCAAGTTGGTGACGGATAACGTCAACAACAAGTTGAATATCCTTCGGACCCTAAATGGTCGCTTTTCTGAAACCTCTTGTAGTACATTGACCAGGGTGCTAGGGCTCTGGTTGTCCCTGGCATCCTTTACGGAGCGGAGTTGTGAAGCAGGGGTGGTGTCTCCCTGCGCTGAGGTCTTCACCAATAGCTTCCCTATTGGTAGAGAATGGTAAGGTACCTTTGGTGAATGTTGTCACTGAAGACCTGGCCGCTAAGGCGCTGAGGTTATTAGAGAGTGATCCCATCCTCAATGACAGGCCCACAGTTGCTAGGGCGAGAGGATAGTGGAGCGATTTGAGGGGAGTGGACTTTCCCACGTTAGCCCAGCGAGTTAGGCTGTGGCAACGGGCATGGGATGATACTGCCCCGAAAGTTGAGTGGAGGGTTAAAACTATGTGCGGGGCAGGGGCCAGCTCTGGTGTGGCGAAAGCTGCATTCAGGGAGGTTGCTACCTCATACGAGGGAAGGCCCATGCTATATACGGACGGTTCTTTGATCGACGAGGAAGTGTCTGGGGAGGCCATAAGCCGCTGCGGCCAATTATCCGGTCTTTGTGGTATCTTCTCAGCTGAGGCCTATGCTCTCCTGCAAGCTTGCAGGCTAGCAAACGGATCTCAGGCCGTTGTATTCTCTGACTCTGCGAGTTGTCTTTCTGCCCTTGAGCATGGGCGGGTTGGACACCCGTGGTTGTTGGAGGTGCAACGGTACGCTAACATAACCTTTGTATGGGTACCTGGGCACGCAGTTATACCAGGGAATGAGGCTGCTGATAGACTAGCTAACCAGGGTCGTCTTGCTCAGCTAGAAGCCACTTCGGTGCCCTATAATGACGCTACCCGCTGGGTGATGCAGACCTCGCGATACGCATGGAATATATCTTGGCATAATAACCGTGATGCATTCCTGCGTAGAATCAAGAACACTGCACAAGAGTGGAAAGATGTACCCAATTCTCGAGATCAGAAAGCTCTGACTCGGCTGAGGATTGTTCATACACGGCTTACTCATGGACCTCGTTTTAGCGGCAGTGTGGCCTACTGCCTACTGTGGGATGCTGTGCGGTTTTAGATGTAAATAATCTATTGGTGGAGTGCCCGGCTCGAGCACAATTGAGGGAAGAAATGGGTGTCGTTGGTTCAATCCGTGAGGTATTGTACCGTATGCGTGATTATGTTTGCACCATCGTAAAAATAAGGTTCCCGTTTCACCTGTACATACAATGCAATGCCTTGGTTTTCTTTGCATGCTCGTAACCTATAGCTCATACCGTAGAAGGCTGTGTATAAAAGAAAATGATTTAATTAGTTTGACAGTTGAACCATGACGAAGTGGCAGCGTATTCGTGATTTGTCCCACGCGCAAATGTTGCCAAAAGACATTGCAATCGCCGTGGGAGTGTCCCGGTGGACCGTCAAAAGGGTTTTAGACCGAGAAAAGAAAGGACAACTATCCGCGAAGGTGGCCACAGGTCGTCCGAGGTTAGCTCGGTTTCCGAGGGTTATCGCTGCTATCAAAAGGAAGATTCGAGTGAATTCTGTGCGTTCAATAAGGAAAATGGTCAACACGGAGATCTACATCGAGATTTTGAGTAAGTATGTTCTTCCATGGATCAAAGAACAGTACGGTCCGAAGCCAAATGTTGTATTTCAACAAGATGGGGCTCGGTGCCACACCTCGAGCCGCGCTCAGAAGTGGTTTCAGGAACATCTTCCGTTCTGGGCGAAGGATATGTGGCCGCCATCCAGCCCCGATCTTAATCAGCTGGATTACTCAATATGGCGCGTCATGAAGGCTGAAGGCCAAGGCCTGTTCTAAACGCCACCCGAGTACAGCAAGCATCAGACAAACATTGACCGGTACCTGGAGAGAAATGGATCCAGACTACATTATCAGAACCTGCTGTGCATTCCGGAGGCCGTAATTGCAGCAAGTTCGATTGATGATTAACATAGTTTAAGACTCTGAGAAATATTCCCCCTTTGAATAAATAAAAAAAACTCGAAAACGAAATTTTTGAGATTTTTTTTTAATTTTGACATTACTCAATGGTGCAAACATTATCACGCATACGGTACAAAGACAGGGGTACAGAACAAACTGTACTCAATGTCTTGCGGGTGGTTGACATATACGATATGATATAAGCATAAATAGGTTGAAGTGGCATTAGAAAGAAAATGATTTGTATAGCCACTTCACTTCTTTTTGATAAGAAGGTAGTCTTGAGTCCTAAAGACAATGGTGTGTGAGGGTAAGCGATAACGGGGAGTTATTGATGCTATTTGTGCCGTCTCGAATGAACTTAATTCTCCTCTACCAGGAGAACAGTTTAAAGAGACGTTAATAGACGGAAGCACCAAGATGATCATCGCGCCGTCGACGGAGTACGACGCGAAACCATGAGAAGAGAGATTATTCTCGATTATTCCGGTGCCTCCAAATGGCACCATTTGTGCTGATTTTTTTAGGTTTTGTGTTACTATGACTGGCTGTACTTTGTGGCATATTTTCTGCTGATGTTACATATCAGCGGTTTTGGGTGTCAATGACCAGCTAATGCTGACACGCCGAGTCCAATCATACGGTAGTTACCCATTCTGACTTGGTGTGGTTCCATTGCCACTCCTCATTCATAGGATCGTTACCCATTCTGGATTAGAGTGCTTCCAACGTCGTTTATACAAACGACATATCATATCACGGAACATGAAGAATTTGATTTAACATTTAACACATTGATCACTGTGAAAACACTAAGGACACGTGGGATTCGATACTTACCACTTGAAACACTTTTTAATAAAAACATCATAATGATGATACAATTCGTTCAAGATATGAAATAATTTTAGAAAAAAATCTTATTACTTTCTGCAATTAATTATATGGACTTACTAGCCTCAGAGGGAAGATTGAAGGGTAAACCAAATTCACCAAATCCATCCAAAAAAATACAACAAAACATCCTTTAGTTGAGCAACTTCCTGCTTAATTTCAAAGAATTACACATTAAAAAAAATCATTCAGCAACGCAAACACAAGCCCGTAACTCTATAAAGATTTTTATTAATTTATGAAAATGCTCAAACTTCACTCTTCAACTAATTGTATGAGCTTACCAGAGCATTCAGGATGCAACTGATGGAAATCCTTGTTCTAGTTCAATACTAACTGATGAATTCTGACAATAGTATTTGTTCGATAAAATCATACTACAATGTATTACCCACCGTTCGAATCAGCCACAAATGATCTATTGTGTGTTTAGCTATACCAATGCCAATAATTATCGGCAACACATAAATCATAAGCGATTTCTCGCAGAATCCAATCATGGCTGGTTATCCGCAAATACATTCCTAGAATCCAATAATATGATTCGATTACCGTTTCACATCGCAAATGAAACCCGTTATAGAAGAGCGCGGGAAGCATTCGCGTGTACCGTTATGACTTGTGCCATCAACCTCAATAAAAGTAATTGCGTTCAATCTTGAAGCTGATATTTTTCTTCTCCCGTAATCGAGAACGATCGCTTCGTTTTGCTGTGCTCATTAATTCTAAATAGCTTTTTTTGCCAGATGCTATCGTTTTCTTTAATGTGTGCCATCATAGAATTGTGGACTTGCTACTTGTGACTAGTGTTGGATAGCGGTGATGTAAGAAGCCAAAATTAGCATCAGCGAAGATGATGGTGGAAAGTTTTTCAATTTTAGAGAGCAAAACATCCTGCCCTCGAACAAGTCCGCCAGGAAAATAAAAAAGTTTAATTTGTTTCAAGCAGTTCCACATTGTCCACCTACTAACGATGTTTTGATTGTGTATGTTATCTTTTCGTGGCTTGTTTTGTAAAGAGATTATTTGGCTCATTGTACCGCATTATGTTAAATAGGACGAGTTTCAGCAACCGTTCCGTGGTCTCTTCCAATCTAGAACTACACAACAAGCCACTTCAGTAGCTTCGAAAGATAGCTGCTGACTCAGACTAAACCCCTTGTTAAACCCGTATGAGAATATGCCTAAATGACGTAGCATTTGAAAGAGGAGAGGGAATTTCACAATTTGTTATCGGCCTTGTATTGGGTATAGCCAAATACGCTACGTGGGGATAGGGGGCTATAATTGGTTAACAATATGCTACGTCATTTATGGATGGTCCTTAAACGTATGCTTTGATAGTTCGCCCACGTGTGGTGTGGTGTGAGAAGATAGATACAACCAAAGTAAACTTATAAATCAAATAGGTGGGTGGATGAGGGTGATGGTGATGGTGAACCATCCCCGATCAACACCGGGTAGGATAAAGTATAAGGTTGAATCGAGAGCGGAAAAATGGAAAACAATACAAGCAGATTGGGTACATTCGTTTGCAGTTCAAAGAATGGTATATGTAGGTACCTACGTACACTGATGATACAAAATACAGATGATGGGAACTTTGGATGGGGTCGTACGATACGGTGTCCTTTATTCAAGAAGCAAAAGAAAATGCAGTGAAAAAATAAAGTTCATACATGGGATGCTCTCTGGAACTGGAAAGACCAGTGGATTAGATGGCCTTGGAGCATATGTATGAAATCTGCTTTGGTTGGACGCTGTAATTTAGGGTTACTAGAAACTTTTCGAGGTCTTTCGCCAGAAGTCGTATAACAATGTACAGACAGTATCGTAAATTGTAGTTTGAGTCAAAATTGCATATTAGAATGGCATGCCTCGCATATGTTAAAGTTAAAAAATTAAGTTACGAACGCAAATTTCCGACCTATATGCGATAAATCATTTTTCCGTTGTACTGTATCACAAATTTAATCGGATTACATCGTAAGACTTTTCAAAATGAATTTATTATTACAGATTAAATTGTATATGGTGTTGAGTTAACTCGTTTAAAATTAAATTACAATATTCACGTATATGGCCTCCACTTTTGTACGTATAAGCCATTTATTTGCATTCTATACGAATTGTTTGTTTGTATATATGTTTGCATATCACGAAAACAACGTATATTCACGTGCATTCTGGTTGTCTGGGGCAGCTTCTCATCTACCCGGAAAGTAGGGTAGGTAGTTTTGATACTAGCTTAAGTATTTGGCCCACGTGGGAGTTGTAGCTGATAAAAATGTAACAAGCAACACAGAAAACATATCAATTCTTTTATTTTTGATTTAAGTTGCCCATAAACGGCGCCGGTGGTGTAGTGGTAAGCGTGATTACCTCTCACCCCAGCAGGCCTGGGTTCAATCCCAGTCGGCGCCGCCGGGATGTTCTGAGGCATAACATCTCTGATCACGCCTTCCTTCGGATGGGAAGTAAAGCCGTTGGTCCCCGGTTCATGAGTTGATGGGTCGATAGGTAGGGTCCAGGTGTGGGAGCTGCCTTCCTGGCACGTCGGTAGCATTGGTGCTCAGCACGGAAAACAAGATCGACGGAAAAAACAAACCAAAGGAAAAAGGGAAATCCCATAAATGGTACAACAAAGACATCTTGATACGAAACAGTTTCAAGTTTGTTACTTGATTTACTTTAGGTCTCAATAATGAAACTCAACTGTTTCAATGTACTGCTTGGATGAACCATCAAATCATGCATCAAATGGGAGGAGCAAACATGTTACACTCAGATTGGTATGATGTTAAATCCTACGTGATATTGTAAGGAACACTTGAGCAACAAATGTAACTTGTGTTATGTTTGTTAAATGAGAGTTCCATAAACCATTATGTTTCTTTAAACTATGGTGCAACAGACTATACTTATTGAGCCACTATTTTGAGATGTTACTAAAAAGTTGACAATCCAAGCTGCAAAATGCGAAATGGCTTTGGGTTAGGAATCTAAGGCTGTGTTGATGAATTTTCACTTAAAATTGACATATGCAAAAAATTTCAAATAAACCTGCTATTCCAGCAGACTTATTTCTGACAGACAAGGAATAAATTTTGACATACGCTTTCTCGTAAATTGGCCGATCAACAACAGAGGGATTTTCGAACATCTAGAATTCATTCATATAAATTTCCACTTATCTGCAACGTAAAAAATACTTGTTGGAAATTTTTCACGATGTCTTGAAAAATATCTACATTATTATAACGAACTATTTAACATTTTTGCAACAATTCAGTAACTTGGATTATATCTGGATGAAACGTACACTACCGGCCAAATTTATGTAACTATAATGAGAAGTGTTCACAAATATTCCAAAAATGTAAAAAACAAAATCGATTCACAATTTTGCACTTTCACTGTGCTTTAACTCTCAATTCTTATAATGAGCCAAATTACCATGGTAATTTGTGCGATTGAATTTACGAAATAAGTATAACAAGGTGTCAGATTTACCGCAAAAAAGGATCCATATTTTACCAGTCCGGTTCCTACCTGTGCCACCGTTAGGATTAACACGTCCATAGCTGATGTCACTCTGCCCCATCATAAATAACAAATTTAGTCTAGAGTTATCGATCAGCCAGAGTGCTATTAACTGGTAGTTTGAATCCTTAAGTTTTGAAGTTAAAAATCGAGCAGCACCGGTGGTGCAGTGGTAATTGTGGTTACCTCTCACCCCAGTGGGCCTGCGTTTAATCCCAGTCGGCGCCGCCAGGATGTTCTGAGGCATAACATCTCTGATCACGCCTTTCTTCGGAAGGGAAGTAAAGCCTTCGGTCCTTGGTCTATGAGTTGATGGGTCGATAGGTACCCGAGTAGCACACTTTCATCACAATAAGTTACAGCAACTTGTTTATGACTGCAATAAGTCGTATACAAGTTTCTACAATTGATTTGTGACAAGCGTGCTACTAGGGTAGGGTCCAGGTGTGGGAACTGCCTCCTTGGCGTCGGTAGCATTGATACTCAGTACGGAAAACAAGATCGACGGTAAAACAAATCAAGAAAAAAAACAGAAACTTCCATCTTGGAAGGATGTCTGAAAGACATCATTTGAATTTTTTAACATTTGCAGATTTTCAGAACATTTCTTGATTAACTTGAACAGTCTTGAATAATATCGAGAGAACTTTATTGATATATCATCAAAAAGCCATGAATATCAACAAATATATTTCACGACGCTTCCTGAACTTATAAGAAGATTCCTATACTTTCAAGAAGTTTTTTGATCTTAAACTCAGTTCCTTTAACTCAAAGCCTCTATGAACTTCTATGAATATGTGAAATGTTCGACGAACTCCTGGGCTTTCCGTCAACTTCTACGAAGTTCATAGTACTTGACAGAGTTTTCCATAGCATACAACTTTTAATTTTTCGATAGAGCTCTACATTTGAATTTCTGCCCTGCTTGCTGAACTTGTACGAATTTCAATTAATTCATACAATGTTCCGTAATCATCTAGAAAGTACCCTTATACCCTGTACAGACATACAAAGTATACTGTTGTACTACCGTTGTACTTTTTTAAGCTAGTACCTCAAATTGTAAATTTTTAGGTACTCGATTAAAGGAGTACAACGGTACTGCTTTGTATGTCTGTAAATGGTGTTACATTCTTAAATTTCTGAGCTTCTACAAAGTTCTCTGTACTAATTAAGATCCATAATTGATTTTTCGATCTTATAACATCCATCAACTTCTCCCAACTTCAGGACATAAACTGAACCTTTCCAAAAAAATTCCTCAACATGTTGGTGAAACGAAGCTTTCAAAGTTACACAGTTCCCTAAACTGATACGAAATTCCCTGAGCTTCTATGAAATTTCCTGAACATCTAAACATTTTGCCGAACTTCTATAAAATTTTCCCAAATTTTTTCGAAGATTCCAGATCTATTTCAAAATTCCCTGTAATGAACTCCTACAAAGTTCACTGCACTATTATAACGTTCCTATAACGAAGTTATACAAAGTTTCCTGAACTTCTACGGAATTCCATAAACTCACACAACAATAAACAAGTGCCCTGGAGAAAGTCCTGGAACACTTTTTTGAAGTTTCTGAAATAAAATAAAGTTCTCTAAACTTTAACAAATTTCCCTAAGCAGAAGTTTCCACTTCTATGAAGTTTTTCCTACTTTTAACAAAGCTCTCTGAATGTATGCGAAATTCTCTGAAGCTGTTTGAATTTCTCCAAATTACTACATCTACAAGATTATCGAAATATCTCTTAAGTTCTGAAGTTGTTGCTGAAGTTCAACAAACTTCTCTGCACGAAGTTCACTGAAGTTTAAGAAAGTTTTGTCTATTTTGCAACCAATGCAACCGACGCCAGGGAGGCAGCTCCCATACCTGAACCCTACCTATAGACCCATAAACTCATGAACCAGGAACCATCGGTTTTACTTCCTTTCCGAAGAAAGGCGTGATCAGAGATGTTATGCCTCAGAACATCCCGGCAGCACTGACTGGGATTGAACGCAGGCCTGCTGGGGTGAGAGATAACCTCGCTTACCACTTCAAAATAAGTTCGCAGAGCATTCTCAGAGTAAACTGAACTCCTAAGTATTTGCTATACTTCTAAAAATTCCATAATTTCAACGTAGTTCTCTAAACTTTCACAAAGTTGTCTAAAATTCTACGAAATATCCGGAAGATCTGTATCAGTCCTTGAACTTATAAGAAGTTCCAAGTAACTCTATGAAGTAACTGAAATCAAATGAATTCCTCTTGACTTCTAAGAAGTTCCCTGATGTGACGTGATGTTATGTTTTTCAGACAAATTTCACAATAGTCCATGCAGATTATGATGATTGTGGTGGATGATTTTTGATGTATTTGTAAAAATTTTTGTGCCGTGGTTTAGGATTACATATATTATATACTAACGGATAACGGTAATGTATACATGAGAACGTAAGAAATGGTTAGAAAATAACAGCAAAGAGAGAGCTATGGAAGCCGGCGACATACAGAAGCTCCTCCGGGAGGAGTTAGCATTTTGCAAGATTCCGCTAGCTAATCTAAGGAAGGACTTTAAAAAGTGCAAAAACTGCGTCTTTTCATCAGTCGAGACTAGCTCCATAACGTACTGCCAACCGTTTTAACAACGCATTGTACATCTCACGATGCTCAACCTGATTTCCGTCTATGTACCACCTGGATACGCGATTATAAATTTTGATCAAAATTTTCACGGGTTGTTTCACTGTTTGATCGTATTTTTCACGATTGCTTCTGCAGTGATCATATACAAAAAGTAATGTCTGTGTACAATACTTTCGATGAATCAGAATAAATGGCAAGCCAAGGGAAGAGATATATTTCATAATATGGGAAAGTTCTGAATTCAAATCCTTTTACCGGTATTCCAAGAAATATTGAAAGGAGTAAAAGTGTCTCAATTTAAAAATCCCGGTATACACGCGATCCCGGGATTGATAATATTATTTCACGGGATTCGGGAATTTCGGGGAATGTCAAAATCTCTGGATTTTTTATCCCGAGATATCCCGGGATGAAAACTCGGCTACGAACGAAGAGGAATCCACTGATGCTGGGTATTGAATTAGTAAAAATGCTGGGACTAGAATATCAGTTTGGATGTTTATGTGTAACGATTTAAGTTTATTTTAAATACATATTTTTTAAATATTGTACGACAAAGTGTTGGTCTTACTTGTACATGTGGAGTGATCTTTAATTGATATTAACTTTCTGCTTATTTCTGCCACCCTCACTAATTCCTGACTTATTCCTGAGGATTCCTGACCATTCAAAATCTTCTGTCCTTTTTTCTGATCAGGTTTTTTTTGTATTGAGCATGAGCCTGAGCATGATTGACTGCCCACGGTTGCTACTCTCTTATTGCCAGACCAGCTGTAATTACACAGAGAACCAATAGACGATGCTTGGGACTAGCAATCATCCTCAATATGAATAAACTGGTAATCTCAAACTAGGCAATACCAGCGCCGGCCGCGCCCGTACACAGGTCAAAAAAGGAAGGGGTAGGAATGTGTTGACGTAACACTCGCTTTGATGAAAGTCGAGAACACCTCTGCACTTCCACGAGGAATCACTGGGATATTGGGAAATAAGGTTGGGTTTGCAGCAGGGTTCGTTTTGGTAAACGATAAGCTGAATTGATGTCCTAATGATCATATAACATGAAGGAGCTTGGGATTGAACCCACGGTCTTCTGATCAGTAAGCAAAAACGTTTGCCACTAGGCAGACGAGCTCCTTTTTAACCATCGAGTTGCTGTTATTACCATGTAGTCATATTAACAAATAAAACGATTGACGAATCTTGAATGTGGATGGGCTTGAGATTAGACTCATGATGTCCTCCTCAGTAAGCAACAACAGTTGCTCTAAGGTCACCGAACTCCTCATATTACATTATACCGTTACTCAAGTTATTATAACTATTCTTACCCGGCACCGACGACAACGAAAAGTTTTACAAAATAAGCGATAAACAAGCGATCTTACCATACATTTTTAATATGAAAGGACCTGGGATCGCGTTTTTCTGCTCAGTAAGCAAGCCACTGCAACCAACGATCTTTCGAATCCTAAAACTAAAAGCTAAGAAAGATTACTTAGGCCTTCATTGCTGTATATGTTAAGTTAAAAAGTGAATATTTATCAATCACTTTGCTGTCACACGACAGCATCTTCTTGGCACGATGAAAAAAAAATCATGTTAATTTTTTTGGCTCTCTATCATACAAATTTATGGCTGTAGATCACCGACAGTCGTATACAAAGCCAAATTATAGCTAATTTCACCATTAAATGGGAAGAAACAGTGAGCACTTCCTTCGGAAACCAACAGCTCGAAATAAGCGCAATGCTGGTTCTTCACCCCCTGGTAACCCTATCGATACATGTCGAGCGCAGCGCAACAAATGTCAGCAGACTCCGTAGCAGACGAGATGAAAGTAATTCGAGGTAATAAAAGATAAATATTGTATTGAACCAACGAGGACGATGCGAGGGTGTCGAGTCGAAGGTGCAGAGAAGGTATTGCCAATGTCTGTGAGTGGGTGGCGGCGCATTGTCTTTCTTACGCTAGGACAAATGTGTTCGTGGTGGTGCCGACTGCTGCTGACCTTGGTATCGTTCAGCAGTGAAGGGTACTTACAGGAGCAATTTCGATATTCTAGATATGGATGCAACCGTAGATGGGGACAAATGGTTGCATTTGGTTTGGAAAAATGTGTCCTATAAATGAAAATATTATTCATGAATATTGTTTTTCGTTCAAGCTGTGCTACTCTAGAAATGTACCAACTGCAGTTGAAATTTGATATTTGATGTCATCTGGTGCATCACTAAACAATGGTTAAATATTGATAAGCTTACCTTTACCAATTCCATTAACGGGAATTGCTGGAATCCAAATAAAGTTCCATAAAAGCTGCTCGGTCTTCCTTGTTTGTCCCATGAAATATATTTATTTGCATGTAAGTTACATGGTTACAGTTTGCCATCGTCACACGGCCGTTCAATCTAACTCAGTTCTCTCGCGGAAATATTACTCAATTATCATAAAAACTGCAGCTACACACAGCTCTGTGTAGCTCCAGTTTTTATGATAATTGAGCGATGTTTCCATGAAAGAGAGCGAGATAGTAATACACTTTTACTCAGTCACTGAGTTAGATTGAACGGCCGTGCCTACTAAAATGGATTAAATTCCATATGCACTTTGTGCCTGCGCTTCTGGTATGCTATAGACAGTGATGGAGCGCTCTTTCTGGGACTTTTTCATTACTATTTATTATAGAATGCTATCATCCAGTTGAATTTTCAGCTATCCCATTGTAAAATAGATAGATTGATGCTATTAATCTCCCTATCAAATTGTTGAATATTCGCAAAGTAGAGTCATACTCTGTGTTTTCATTGAAGATGCACTCGAGAGCGCTCTCAAATGCATCTGCAGTGACGGTGCGGAAATGTTTAATCTTGATAGGGAGATTAATAGCACGATACTATTTATTTTAAGATGAGTTAACGGAAAATTTTAATTGGCAAGCATTCTATTTTAAAAAGTGACGAAAAAGTTCCAAAAGAGCAATCCATCCCTGGTTGTAGATATATATCGTTTGATGGCTCAATAAGGAAAGGGGAGACAAGCCGCAACCACAATCCCCCTGAATCAGTGTGACAAAATTGCACCATGCCACTGCACCCAGCATTGTCCTACCTTGAGTACTGCTTCACATAAAATATGAGTTTCAATAACACTTTGCCATCATGCGTAACGTTCAGTGCTGGTTGTAGAGGTAATAAAATAAATGGATTCTAGGTTATGAGATATTTTTTATTCACACAAACCAGGAAACCTACCAGGATTCGTTTATGCATTTTGACTCAAACGTAATTTGAAGGATGTTATAATCCTGATTGAATTGGCTCAAAATTTATACGAAACGGTGGTGGAGCTATCTGAATATTTATGCACGCACGAAAGGAACGAAGTCTAATATCACATACCGAGGATATTCCAGCTCCAAAAACTTATCGGATGGGATTGCAGTTAAATCTAGACTTGAATTGCCAGTTACGCTATAAAAGGTGAGCGCCGTTGGGTTCCATGATTATGATATTTTTTTTATTTTATTGCATCCTGAACAAGTAAAAATGGATATTGGAGTCGTTATAGAGGCATGGGTTGAATTGGAACAATTCGAATAGCTGTGCGACAAAAAGGTTCATATTACCATTTTTATTTTAGAACCGCAATCGTATGGAATGATAGTCGGTATTTTACTGGCATACGACAATACCGAGCAGGTGCTCCATAGCACGAATGCGATTTATCGTTTTATCAATGACCGCTGACTATTTTCAGTCAAATGGACTTAAGAAATGATGATCCATTTATTATTTTTCTTTTGATCAAGATGTGAATTCATTTTATTTCGTACAAATCACGAAGTATGTGTAATGACAAATTGGATGGAATATTGATGGGAGCATTGAGTTTGGGAGAATATCGAGTAAGGGAGGTAAATTTTTGAAATTTTAATGGGAAAAGGATCGAAGAAGCCTGGATAACAATAGAGTTAAAGAGAGATTGAGTAAAGGAGTTTATGTTGTGGTTCTGTGATAATTAATTATAACTTGAGTGTTAAATTGTGTCTTGTTTTTCGGAAGACTTATTCTCAAGATAATTCTAGGAATATTTTTAAGATCTGATTATTCTGAGAAACATTTTATAGAAAAATAACAGAAATTTTAAATAAATAAACGTAAGCAAACTATTTTTGACGTAGAAATTTTTCTGAGGCCAATGAAGCTTCTCTGGAGTTTTCAGAAATTCCCTGAAATTCTCTTCAGAACTACTCTGAAGGTTTTATCAGAACTACTTTAAATTTCTCCTCAGAACTACTCTGAAGCTCTCCTCAGAACTACTTTGAACTTCTCCTTAAAAACTACTCTCCTCAGAACTAAGTTCTCGTCAGAACTACTCTGAAGTTCTCCTTAAACTACTCTGAAGTTCTCCCAAAACTACTCTAGATCTTCGATGCAGTTTTCAACATTTTGACGTAGGACTACGTCTTTGATTTCTATATGGGGGTACACTTTGTGAAAACCGAAAATGGAACATGTAACAAATTAAGAAAGATTTTTAACGTTAATAACTCAGCTGACCCTGGTCCAATTTCAATAATTTTATCACCAATCGATCAGAAATATGGCTACGCATCGATAACGAATGTTGATTTTCAACAAGAAACTATTGAAAAACTGGTAAATGTCTAGCATTGTCCAAAAGCGTCGAATTAACTAACAAATCTACCAATTACCTACATGAATATGCTGCTTCCCCAGCACAGTCGTCAGAGAGTAGTAAGTAGACGAAACAAGTCGCAGTGGCATTCGCCTCCGATCCTCGGGCACGTGCGAATAGGAATGATGGAATTGCGTAATATTTTGCACACTCATCGCCATACTCAAAACAACACGCCCCCAACGACCACACCACTGTGTGGTGGTGTTCGATCGTCGAAATTAGTAGCAGCAGTAGCAGCAGTAGCAGTGCTTTCGGAGTGTGGCGTTGAAAATTGTTCTCCAGTAACAAAGAAAGGCTGCATGCAAGCAGCGAGCTGCAGAGCCCCATAAGCAACCATTCAAAGGAGGAAGAAGCTGCTCCGCTATGCTATGGATCGGAATCAGTAGCTCTTCGTGAGTCGCTGCGGGTCGGTTATCTATGCCAAGCGTGTCACCCTCGCTCCAAACGACATACAGCTCGACAGCCTCATCCGTGTTGAACACCCAGCTCAGAATTACTCAACCAACGGTCCTTTTAAGGGCCACCAAAAGTTTGTTAAAGAGTATTATTTGGACTTATTTTTTATGTTTTGTTTTGTAAGAACTACACGACATTCACAAGACGCGACGCGAGACAAGACACAACACTTATTTGGACATTAGTCAAGGTCATCAGTTCCCGCAAGCAGCTAGCTATCAAGGCTCAACCTGTCTATAGAAGGTGTGGAATTGTAGGCCTGAATATATTGGTGCAATTAGTTTTTTCTCGGCTTTCATTCCGCACGATTCGTTTCTTTCGTTTAATCAATCACCCTTGTAGTGACGCCAAAAAGATTGTTTCAATCGGCGCTAACATATGAAATTTAATGTGGATTATAGAATTTTTTGTATGTTACCAAAATTTATGATTGATTTGACAATAAATGTTGATATAATTTATTGATTATTGAATTATCACACTGTATACCATGAAAAAGCAGCCTGTTTGTGAGTTTTTGTCTGTTTTCAAGTAAGGAGTTATCATAAAAAACAAATCGCCAGCTGGTATTTCTCGGCGACTTAACAAATAAATAAAATCAAACAAAATCATCGTGCAGAACTAGCTATGTTTTGTTTTACTTCATATTTCAGAAAAAAGGCTTCCGAGTGTTAAGACATCGTGTCCCGCAAAGTTTACATTTTTCCCTCTACCAACACATACATCAGGGCTAGATAGATCTCCACAGGATCTATAGAATCCACGCAATTTCAAAAAACCAAAATGCACAGCATTTCGAAAAGAGGTCAGGTTTCGACCAATAGCAGATAGATTTTAATTCTAAACAAGCCTAACGATTGGAAATTTATCTACCAATCTGCTAAAATTAACACTTAGTTAATTTTCAATAGGTCACTATTGAAAAATACCAAATGTCCAACTGTTGCAATGGTGATCAAAATTATCACCGAATGTCTGAAAACAGCGCATTCCCTAACACAGACTTAAAAATCGAATTCGATGCGGTCCAACTGAACGGTGCTCATTCAATCACCGTAAGTGGTGGTGTCCAGTCCAGCAGCAGCAGTAGTAGCAACAGCAGCAGCAGCAGCAGCAGAAGTGCTTTCAACAACAACAATAACAACAACGAAAGGCTGCCTGCAAGCAGCGAGCTGCAGAGCTCATATGAGCAACCATAGAGAAGGAGGAAGAAGTCCCACCGCTAGGCTAGGATCGCGATCAGTGGCTCGTCGTGCTCAGCTCAGCATTACTCAACCATCACTACAAAACGGTCCTTTTCAGGACCACCATAAATTTGTTAAGAGTATTTTTTGTCATTTGTCAAGTTCATCAGTTTCCGCAAGCAGCGAGCTATCAAGGCTAAACCTGGTCTCTATAGAAGGTGTGGAATTGTAGGCCCGAATGTATTGGTGAGATTAATCATCGTCCGACCATTTTCCAGAACACGCTGGTAGGAAGTGTTAAAAATCCGTATAGAATTTGAGAGAAGTGCGAATAATTCGCTTGCATTTTCATTTTGCAGCGTTTGGTGGGGCAATGGGAGCGCAAGTCAATCCAAAGCCGAGGAAATGACACATAGTGATGCTAAATGTAAAGAAACCGAAAATCTATCTCCCACTGCCACTCCCTTTCACATATATACCAAATTTTTTTCTTTTCTTTCTTTATATACCAAATTGATATTTTAAAGCAATAATCAAAATAAACAGGCAATACATGAAAAGGCTAGTTGCCAGTTGCTTTAAAGGCTAGTTGCCTCCCTAAGCGGACCCTCCGCATCCTAACTCTTCTGTTAATCCACTTAATGCTACTAGGCTGTCTAAATTTTCTTATTTAAGTTCGTTTGCTGATTATGATATCTCTAGTCTAATTTAATACATAATTGAAATCTCTAATCTACCTACAATGCTTTATTAAGTACCTGCACTTGTGAATGTAATCTAAAATTTAACGTGTTTCAAGTTGTTTTTGACTTTGACCTACACACTTAAAAATAACTAATTTTACACGAGACGTAATCCATCTTTGACGTAAATTATGGAACGTAAACAAACATGTCATATAAAATTAAGTGTTCTCAAACCGAAACATACGCAACTCGACGAAAAGTAAGATTAAGTGAATTTATTTTCTCGTTTCTTTCAACTGATTATTATGTCATTTGAGCCGCTTGCATGTGTTGGTCTCAGGGCACAGAAATTTAAATTACTTTTTGGTAGTGTGTATATTTAATATATTATCATATAGTTCGTTCCAGGTGACACCTTCAAGTGACTAAAATGCTTCACTTTGAAGTTAGTATCCTAGCTGATTTTTAAATTACATAGGGTATATGCTTCAACTACGCTCTCACGTTTCCACTATGTCGCACCACAAAAATACGTATGGTTATGTCAAACACTCACAAATCAAAATGAAGCACATATAAGATTAGTTGCAATACCATGTACAGAAATGGTGTTTAACATTGTTCCCTGAGTAATACCTCAATGAAAACAACAACGAAAGCTTGTCACGCAAGTAGAAGGAGCACTGTTGGGCACTTTCTGAAATATTTCAATAGTATAATTCCCTTGCAAACTCAAATAAATCTATCTGCGTAAAAATAAATAAAATAAGAGTGATTTGCGGCAAAACCCGCCAGTATCGCACCCAACGTCAGTGCCTATAAGTAAGCGTACTACAACGCGGCTTTCAAATAAAGGAGTAACAAGTGTGATACTATAACTTCAGGCTAGAAGTTTGGTTCTCTTATGCAATGGTTCATCAGAGAGGGGAAGCTCCGTAATCCTCATCGCATGCTCATTACGCTATTCTGTCACGGCATGAGCCAACGATGCCGGACCTAAACCAACCGTCTCTAACGCTCCACTATGAAGCAAAAGATTAGGCCCGCCCACCAACGTCCAGGTTAAAAAAAAAAACTAGCCAAGGGGAGGGAGAAGTGCGAATAATTCGCTTTGGGTGTATATTCAGTCCCCAGAAAGCCAATAAAATAAAATTTGTGAGAAAATTAGCTCTCACGAGTTCAATCTCTCGAAGTCACTCCTTTTTTACATATTCTGCACAAACGATACTTTCCGCCCCGCCCCAATCATATAATTCAGAAGGAAATCCTGTGAGGGGTGAATAGAATACACTTTAATACCAAAATGCACAAAACTTAAAAAAATCATAAATAACAAAACATTTAAAATACACCTTTTAAAGTCGGGTAGATGAATCGAAAATACTCAAGTTGACAGTCCCTTGGATTCTCTTCATCTTTCTTTTTGAAATAAATACTACAAATTTGATACGCTTACAAATAAAAAACGGAAAGAGTTAAGATAATTGATGATTGATCAATTAAAAGAACTAAATGTTCACATTTGTTCCGTCCACTAGCGGTCCTACGTCAAGCTTCCGTTCGTGCTCCTAGACACAGACCCTTCTACTTTTTTAGTCAGAGGAGCAGAGTGATAGGCAAGCGTCAAAAGTAAGCTTCTGAAAGAAGGTGCTAAAGAATTGCTTTTAAAAGAACCTTTTAAGGAAGCTTCTAAACGGGATGGAATGGAAGTCGTCGATCCCACTTCATAATCATCAAACCCAATGATTAATCAGAATTTGCTCCTAGCCATGTAATTTGCTAATTTTTGAAACAATTATTCATGGTTTCACAATTTACCCATGTATTTTGCTCAAATCCCTTACAACACTAAAGCTGCCCTAAATATCCTCATCAACAAACAAACTTCTCAGTTTCACCCGTAATGTGTTAATGAAGTGTCCGGAGAAATCCTATTATTTACTTTGCTCCACTTCATCTCCGACGTAGAACGATTGCTTTTCACCGTCATCGGTTGTCATGGTCGGTCGTCATCATTATAACCATTGCCAGACGCCTTTCTGTCTCGTCAACTCTTCTAGTCGGTGTCGATACCAGATTCAGAATGGAGGTTGGTGTGGGGCACCAAAGCTTATGTTTCCCGGCGGTATGCGAAAACGACGACCATCAAAAGACCGGACATTGATTGGGTTCGACAGATCTGTTTAGTTTTCGGTTTAGGACTATTTTGTTTCATTTGATCCGTTTTGCTACTGGTGAGAAGGGAGAGCTAAGAGCTACTTCACCGGTCATCGTTTGCCACTCGTCTGCTGAAAGCTGGTAATGGGATTTTGTGGGAAAGATGATTCTATCTCTCCCTCTCTTGCTCTATTGATCCAACGAGTTTGAAGTGTTAACACAAAGCCGGCTTAATTCCATTGTTTACGTGTACTGTTACCGATTGGGGAAATATAATTCTTCATGTCTTTCCATAGCAAGGGATGTTTCATTTCAAAATAACACGTCATACCAACCTCCCAAGTACTCAGCATATGCACTATAGGGCTGATATACGATTAATATAAATTTCGGAAGCGCTAATGAGCATCGTGTTCGTGTGGTCCTTCAGCAATCCTAATTCTACCTACTTGATGACGTTTCATTTCAAATTGCGTACCTCATGACGAAGCAACTGCCAATGACCTTGATATCACTACTCGCTACTGCCGTTTTCCAACTTTACCAGAACTCATTCATTAGGATGATCATCTTTTCGCCGTTTTCCCAAAAGTAGTAATCTGTAGCAACTTGTTAAGGCTACTGGTTGCGCTGCTCATCTAGACTGCATGGCCAAAGAAACTACCAGGACCAGCAGAACACAGAAACGATAATCTCTCTGGTCTGAGGTTTATATGAATGCGAAACGGCCATTTGTGCTTCCATTCTAGACTCGTGAGTTTCACCCCACGCGCCCCCCTCTTCCAGTGCTGTAATTTACGACCTGAGAATCCTCGGCAGTCTCACTACGGGACGATGTTATTATTTTTTTCACTCTCTATCTCTGCCTCCGCATGAATTGCAGCGCTAAATTCGGATAAAATTGGCCGAAGCACTCAGACGAAAAACTTTTGTAATTAACAAAGCTCAGACTCGTTCGCTACAGAAGTTGAATCCCGTTCGCCGTAGACTTTACTTAAGGTCTTGAACGGAAATGGAGTGAAGCGCATTTTACCAACAGAATATGATAAATACCATCGCAACACAGCATCGCAAAATACGAAGAAATTCTTTTCCGACAGGCCATCAAAGTCGAAACCTATGATTATGTACCGTTGATTCAAGTGGCTTGTTGAAATGTTATGAATAAAATGATGCTCGGCGAAAACTTTGCCACGTGCTGAGCTTATCGTGCTCCTACGGAACTTCGCCAGTCAAGTCAGTAGGATATGGAAAAGCGTCATTTTCAGGAGAGACGTAGACGTCGCTTCGGCGGAATTAATTACCCATTTGATGAGTTGCTAAATGGCGTTAAAATACGACGATGTATTTATGCGAGCTGTAAGTTACTTTTGGCGGAAGGAAGATTTGGATTGTTGAGAATTTTCAGAGCTTTTAGAATCATTCCATCTCAGCAGCTGAGCATGCAAGTTTGTCCCAGAAGTACATTTACAGCGACGTACCGTTCTATGCGGATGGAGTTTTAGCCGGTATTTTTCTGGAATCCTTGATACCTGGTCTATGGTAATAAAGATGCCATTTGTGGCCTGTATTCTTCCTACCAAAAATCAGACCGGTTAAAACTCCATCCGCAAACAACGGTTCCTTTCTGTATTGAGAATCCCACAAAGTGACCTTGTTTGGGTTGTGTTTGAATCCCATTACTGCTTTGGATACATTCCCATGACAAACAAGCAAGCCTCTGGCCAAGTAAGTGAACGCACCGATCCGACCAACACAAACCGCAAATGGACTATGTACTATGGAGATGCAATGGCTTCACAACCACCAAGGACAACAAACAGCATCAGCCAGCAGTAATAACACGCCCATCAAAGCTCTTTGGTAGCATTCAACTACGGACCTCTTCCCAGGCACCGATATGCACCCAGAGCTCCAAACTGCATCTGGCTATTTTCCGGAAAAGTGAACCTCTTTCGATTAACGTACCGATGCTTTGGGACGGAGCGAAGCCATAACCACCGGGTACCACTATCGGATCTAATGGATTGAAAAATTTGCAGCCATGTATCGTAAGGCAATGCAACGTTCCGAAAGCAATCCATTTCCGGTTTCCATATTGCATCTGAATCAATGCACTCGCACTTCGGCTTAATGATGTGGACGACTTGGGAATCGAGAAATAGCTTTGCTGGTGAACATGGTACTGTGCTTCAGCAGGAGCACAAATGAGATGCATTTGTTCCAGGTGCGTTCGGTTTTCGTTGACCTTGATGGTCGATACCGTTTTGGTAATAAAGCTTGCCATTAGCATTACCATTCTGGATCGGGTCCAGTCGGATTACCAGATTAGAACCATTCGATATGGTATGGTGCAACTGTGTAGGTGGTCGAAAAAATCGTAAATCCTCGGAAATTCGAGGAACACAGATGTGGTGCATGTTTCATAACTTCGCAGCATCTTGTCCATTGGAATCTTTCTTCAATGCATAGGTTGAACGTTAGCCTAATCAGTAAGGACACGGCATACCATTTCGGAGGCGGCGGATTCGATTCCCCGTTTGGTGAAAGCATTTTTGGGGTTTGTTTCGCTGGATTGTTGTTTCAGTCCACTCAATTCATGCAGCTGCTAAGTAGTATAAAGTGTACATTAGTATAAAATAATGACCAGCATGGCTCGATTACTTTTTCGAAGGGACGTATCAGCTTTTGTAAACAATGTATTTGATCGTCGGTTTGGCATAACTGGTAGCTCGCCCACGCATTTTAAACACCACTTCTTCTTCTTCTTCTTATTCGCATTTCAACCTTATTGCATATCGCTTTCTAAACACCACTATCAGGTAGAAGAAAATTTCTTCTATATGATGGATGTGTTAGCATGTGTGGGTGAGCTACCAGTTACGTCAAATCGACGATCAAATGCATTGTTTACAAAAGCTGATACGTCCCTTCGAAAAAGTAATCAAGATGATGCTTACAATTTGTTTGGCCCAGTATTTAATGCAGATGAGACGACAAAAAATAATGGGTAAAACATACTTTGCAACGACAAAAAAGTTGATAAGTGGATGCAAAGCTGTTGTTGTTGTCTCTCAATTACAATCAATTTCCATAAAAAAAGTTATGCCAGGTTCTGGAGATTTGAGTGTTCGATCAGCTTACTAGATCTATAAAGTATATGCGTATCAGTAACAATTTTCTTCCAATTCTATAAAATGATCTACTGAAATATAATTGATCTAGTGGATTCTATTAAATCTATTAATTCATGAGCTCTGACCTCATGGAAAATTTCAGAATCATGAATATCATATATTCACGGGGTTAGCAGTGCCAGTGGTGTGGTGGTAAGCGTGTTTGCCTCTCACCCCAAAGGGGCTGGATTAAACCCATAGGCTTTCGGTGAAACCGCGTTCGGTGAAATGGCATTCGACCGAATTTTCACTAGAAATTTTTGTTTCGCCCCTCCCTAGCTCGAAACTGGCTACGCCCTAGGTTAAATCTCAGGCATAAAATCTTCATTCATTTGGTCATTTGACCGTTGGTCCCCGGTCCATGAGTTGATGAGTCAGATAGTTAGGGTCCAGGTGTGGGAGTTGTCTCTCTGGCGTCGGTAGTATTGGTACGGAAAACAAGGTCGACGGAAACCAAATCAAGGAAAAAAAATATATATTCAATGGAATGGAATTTGGAGTGGATAGTTGCTGTGGATATCACGTTACCTTAGTTTAATTTAAGCCCCAATGATTTGAACCCGTCGAGAACCTAAAGGATTATTTGCAGGATATGCCAAGAGATAAACCACTGACTGACTCCCAATTCAAAATAAATCACACAGATAACCACAGATCACATAAGAACATACATACTAAATCGTTTTATTTTTCCTTGATTTGTTTTTCGTCAATCTTGTTTTTCGTGCTGAGCACTAACCGACGCCAGGGAGACAGATCTCAAACCTGGACCCTACTTATCGACCCATCAACTAATTAACCGGTTACCAACGGCTTATACGGAAGAAAGGCGTGATCAGAGATGTTGTCACAGAACATCCCGGCGGCGCCGACTGGGATTGAACCCAGGCCTGCTGGGGTGAGAGGTAATCACGCTTACCACTAGACCACCGGCTCCGCTATACAATGACAATGATTAAGTATTGCAAATGAGATTGTATACAACCATGATAAAACGTTAGAAGAGCTCTCCTAGGCACACATTTGCTAACACGCCACAAAGAGACGAAATCCTATGGATGTGTCCTATAGATAGCGTAGGATCTAACACTAATCCAAAGTATTTAATATTAGATACTTTTTCTATTACTTTAGATCCAATTGACGGACTATTGTGCGGAAGAATTTTTTTCCTTGGTGAGTGGAACACCATATATTTAGCCTTGGATTAGTTTAACGAAAATAAATTTGTATCAAAGTATCTTATGAGAACTTGCAGATCATAGCTTATGCAAGAAACAATAGATAAAGAATCATGATTAGGGAAAAAAAAGTGCTGTATCTTCCGCAAATAATTTGGTTATTCCTTAAAGAGGAGAGATGAAAGTTGGTTCGTCCGGAAATTGCACAGTGTACAGTCCATATTGTGCGTGGTCGAACAATAGACATCCGTTCCGGTTCCACTGGTAGTTCCGCCAAGCTTTGTGACAATCTCCGATTAAGACTGGAGAATTGTCGGATCTTGACCTAATGTCGTTAAGATATCGGCAAACATAGTCAATTTACCGTGCTAATTATAGGCATCGATATTGCGGAAGAGAACAGTGGTTCAAAGTGTAGTCCTTAGTAGCACGCTTGTCACAAATCATTTGTAGAAACTTATATACGACTAATTTCAGTCATAAACAAGTTGCTGTAACTTATTGTGATGAAAGTGTGCTACTCGGGGTACCACACTGCTCTCGCTCAAACTTTTACTCAGGCCAGCTAGCCACTCACAAATTGAAAGGTGCACTAGCAACCGATGGACTAAATGCAAAGTGAACTCAATTTCATTAAGGAAAGATTCAATTATGGCACGGTAATGTAACGTGGTATTTGTGGCTCAATAGTCTAATGCTCATCCTTCCTCTACTATGCCTAACATATATACATTAATCTCCTCTCCCAGGACTTCTTCTTCGTTGCATTTATCGTTGGGGGCCCCGTCACACCTTCACCTGCATGCCAATGTTGAGCGATGTGTTGCTGTTTGTCAAACAACTTCGAAGGTCATCGACCTTGGTTGCACTACAGTGTGCGGCGTTGCTGTAGCTTCGATGCACTGGAACCTATCGTGCCACAAGATTTGTCGCAATGTTGGCGATGAGTTTCACCGACTTGTAGCTCGAACAGCCGACGTCACACTGTTACGCGACGTTTGTCGCACGGCTAGAATCCGTCCTACCGTATTGCCGCTCTCTCTTTCTCTCTCAACTTGCACGTCACAGCCTTTGTACAGCCTTTGCACAACCTTCGAAGGGCACTTTCAAAGCCTTGTCGCTCGATCTAGCGAGGGTCAGGGACAACCGATCTGCCAAACGCGGCTGGGAAACAGTGGGAAAGGTAGAGTTGCTCGGCCTATTTGGCGTCACGTCGATGAACCAGCGGATTAAGGACTATAAATAAAGGCCCTCTGAAGAGGTGGCACTCACGTTAACCATTCATTCGTCACATTTGCTGGTGATAAATTTTTCCTTTACCTGTCGAAGGCCTTCGTGTATTCTGCGTTGTAGAGTCTGACGTTGCTGAAGAATATTCGACGAAGTGGGTTGTCACACTTGGCGGCTTTGACTTATTGCTGGTTCAGGTCTCAAAGGTACATACGAAGACGGACCAATTTGCAGGTTTAGCGTCTACGTCTCGATCGAAGAAGTGTAGTTGAAGAAGTGAGTCGTCGCACTTTTGACGAATTTGACCTCTTGTTCGTTGGTCTGGAACGTGCCTGCAATGAAAGACCAAATTGCTGGTCTATTGTCTGGGTGCTTGGGTCGGGAGATTGCGCATTTCTTCTGGTATGTGCAAACTTCAAACAGGTGTCGCTCACCAGGAAAATACAGCAAACCCACCAATCTCACAACACTGGAGTCCTTAAAATGTTAATGCCCGAGGCTTATAACATGCCTGCTATCGACACAATTGCAACCAATTGTTCGTTCACACTATTGTTGGTGCGATCGTGCGAGAGTGCATTCAATGCTTTCCTATCGGTTGCTTTAGTGACATAGTGCGACAAGAAGAGTTGATGATTGGTGATCTAGTATAGCTTCATGGTGGGCATTCAGGTCGCCCCCAACATTGAATCGAGAGCTAGATGGCGGGTGATGGCGGTCAGGTCGTTCTTGAATTGGATTCCTAGTCCGTTGCTTGCGGTACACTGGCGTGGGCAGTAAACAGCGATAAACCGGACGTTTCCAGGTGGTCATTCCACCTCCACAATAAAGGCCTCGATGATAGAAGTGCGAATGTAGGGCAGAGTGCAGAATTTGATTCCCGAAGATGACCGCTACCCCCCCCCCCCCCCCTGGAGCTGGTGCGATCAAGCCGGATAATGTTGTGGTCAGGCAACCAGAAGCTGTCACCGGACTTTAGGTGGGTCTCGGTTAGAAGACCCACGTCGATGCTGTGCCTGCGGATGAAGTCGGCAAGCTAAATCTGTTTTGCTTTTACAGAGTAAGCGTTCCAGGTAGCGACGGTCAGCGGTTTAGACACCATACTGGCTGATGAACTTACCGAGCACTTGGATCTGTTCGGGCTAATTGCGGCACTTACGTAGAGCACCGGTTATGTTGATGAAAATCTCCATCAGTTCATCCGCTGAGAACAGATCGGGATTATTTGTTTGAGCTGCTGGTTGTCACCAGAATCCAGGGGGATGGAGAGTTTTGTTCATCAGAAGATCCAGACGTTTCTTAAGGGTGGGCGGATCGCACTCGTGTATTCGCTTGTCCATGAAGAGGCGGAAAGTCCTCCGCCCTAAAAGCCGGAGCCTTATCCTTCCTTCGTCCTGGTTGATTGTTGATTGACGCCTGTTTTCGGATGCGCTTGAAATCCTCGCGTTTATTCCACTGCTTGTCGGATCCTTGGTGACCACCACTACAGTTGGCGCATTTGGACGCCACAGATTCATGCGCAGTGTATTTGGAGGTGGCATGGTCTTGAGCGCAATTGCCGCAGTGTGGCTTAATGTTGCAGTTACGGCCGCCGTGTCCGAAGTTCAGACACCGTTGGCACTGAGTCACATCGCGATGGCCGCCACGGTATGGCTCACAGCGGACGATGAGGGAATTGATGGAGTGGATTTCTTTCAGCGCTTTGAGCGTTACCGTTCCCTTTTAGAAGTGTACCAGGAAAAGGCAATCCGGATAAGCCTTCACATTCTCGTCTCTTCTTGTGATTCGATAGACGGCACTTGGGACCAGCTTGTACCGGTCCCTGATTTCAGCTTCAATAAACTTCGGGTCGATGTTTGGTAGGCCCCTGATGACGACCTTGAACGGTTTCTCACCGGCAATGTCGTGGGTGAAGGATTCCACCTTAGAAGTCCTCAGGTGGGCGACGACCAAGTCATACTCCGCTTTGGGACGGAGCACCACCTTGGTGCCGAATCTGCCCAACTTGTATTCGGTTTTAACGCGCAGCGTCACTAGATCCGCGATGAGCTCATTAAGTGCACTCGGGCCGGCAGAATTTTCGTTGTCGATAGCGTCGCTGAAATCACCGATGTCGCTGACGTTCGTCGCGTCCACTCGCACCATCGGACTGGCCCTGGTTTTTCTTCCTCTTCATGGATCGCTTCACCGTCACGGAGGTGGTATTCCCAACATCGGTGAGAAGAGTAGCGTACCTATTTGAAATAGGTACACTTGGGCTACCCTCACCACTGTTCTTCTCCGCAGTCTTCCCATCAAACGATGCGACCGACACTACTAACGATGCGAATACACTTTTGGAACCAACTATCGAACAGCTCGACAGAGCGAGCAGAAACCGAACTGAACCGAGCATATGTATATAAAACATTATATTATTATATGAACCAATAAATGATGGGAAGGCGAGAGATTCGTCCATTGCTTCCAGCGCCTCACCGCCTCAAGAGCGAATCTGGGTGTACTACCAAAATGTACGAGGTATTCGAACAAAAATTGATGATCTATTCCTGGCTGCTGCTGATTGTGGGTATGACGTTATCATCTTGATTGAAACCGGACTTGACGATAGCAATAATTCGACTCAGATTTTTGGACCTGGCTACAACGTGTTTCGTTGTGATCGCAACTTACGCAACAGCGATAAAACATGCTTTGGTGACGTGCTGATAGCTGTGACGCAACGTTATGTCAGCTCATTTGCAAATGACAGACACGGTACTAGACTGGAACAAGTCTGTGTGTCACTGGACTTACATGGCTATAGACTATATTTATGCGCTCGAAGTTATGGCAGCGCATATTGCCTCAGTCAAAGAGTTGTGCGACAAGGCATCTTGTGATAATAAGATTCTTGTTTGTGGCGATTATAATCAACCACGTCATCATTGGGGAATCGATGACAACAGGGTCTACCTCACCGAAACATCTTCACTGACCGCTGCAAGTATTGATCTAGTTGATGGAATGGATTTCGTTAATCTCAGTCAACACAATACAGTCCAAAATGAACTTGGCCGCATGCTGGATTTAGTATTTTGCAACGATGAAAATGATTTCGATATCGACGAATCCGCTGTGCCGCTTTTACCTATTGATACTTACCATCCTTCCTTAATTCTGTCGCTACCTGGTCCACTTGACTGGTCATTAGACTGATGCAAAATTTGACTTTTTCACTCCACCATACAAACTTCAAATGATTTGTGCCATCTCAGTTTCTCACCAAATGGGTTCAAATTTTGAGAGGTTAGTCAGGAACCGATTTGGAATCGTTTAAGTATTGTGGAGCGAAAATTTCAAATTTTGCATCACTCTACTGGTGACGTGCAACGTGGATGATAGAGCAGGGATTTTAGACTTCAAGAAAATTGATTATGTCTCATTACTGCAGTATCTTTTTGATCAAG
Organism: Ochlerotatus camptorhynchus; assembly: GCF_037179485.1. Taxonomy (NCBI): domain Eukaryota; kingdom Metazoa; phylum Arthropoda; class Insecta; order Diptera; family Culicidae; genus Ochlerotatus; species Ochlerotatus camptorhynchus. The sequence goes on from NW_027040715.1 coordinate 180,814, forward strand.
ACTGGGCCGATGTGTTTGAAATTGATGTTGATGAGATGACTGTGCGTTTCTGTAGCATTATTCAATACTGGTTGGAATCAAATGTTCCTCTCAAAAGACGACCGATTTCCCCAGTTTGGAGTACTCCTCAGCTTAGAGTGCTGAAGCGTGAGCGTAACGCAGTCCAGAGAAAACTACGTCGTCACAGAACAGCTGACACGAAGCATGACTCCAAGCGTGCCAGTATCGCTTACATTAAACTTAACAGTGGCTTATACAAATCACACGTCCTCAGAGTCCAGTGGAATTTGCGGCGTAACCCCCGAATTTTTTTTGAGCTTTGTCTACAGCAATAGGAAAGATGCGAGTATACCGTCCAACATGCTACTCGATGGGAAAGAGTCCACTTCTCTTAGCGAAGCGTGTGAGATGTTTGCATCTGTCTTCGATAAAAATATGACAAGTGACGTTGAAGCTGAATCTGCTGCCTCTGATACGCCTAGTGACTTAGTGGAACTGAGCACATTCGAAGTAACTCGGGATATGGTACTTTCAGCAGCAAGGAGACTGAAAACCTCACTCTCTCCTGGTCCAGATGGAATTCTGGCAGTGGTGTTCTGCCGTTGCTAAGCTGCCTTAGCAGAACCTTTAGCAGCCATATTTATTTTATTTTATTTTACTAGTCTTCGAACTGATCGTACAGACAGATATTGCTATTCACTAATCCTATTTCTAAACATTGTCTTAGATATATTAAAATCAAAAAGTACAAATACTTCATTAAAACGACGACAACAAACATCAAACATCAAACATCAAACGGATGATTCTGTCCATAAAGAGTGCGGTGCACAGGAAGGCGGAGAAAATCTGCACGCCGGATCGTTCTGGCTGGAATACATTTATATTGCTCAGCAGTACTGAGCAGTCAACGTTGCTCTTCAAGATGTCAAATATAAAAAGCCGCTGCAACAGGATCCTCCTACTAGCCAAGGTCGGTAGATGTATCAAGGCGCAGCGATGCTCGTAGGGTGGTAATCGAACCGGATCATTCCACGGAAGTAAACGAAGACACCCGCCAGACACACACCAGCACTCCATATTCAAGTAGCCACCAGCGCGCAGTAGAGACTTTTCAAGCAATGAATGTCTTCAAACTGCTGCGTGTTTCGTTTGATGAATCCAAGCACTGCGTACGCCTTGGCGGTCGTTGCAGCTATGTGTTGGGTAAACCTCAGCTTACTGTCAAGTAGTACACCCAGATCTTTAACAGTGCTTACTCTGACGATACTAGTTGTCAACATTCTATAATCGAAAATGGTCGCCATCCTTGTTCGATAGAAAGAAATAACATTACATTTTCGGGCATTTACATCCATTCCGTTTAGCCTGCACCAGTGTAGTAACGCGTCGATGTCAGCTTGTATGGCACAGCAATCAACTAACGATGAAACTACCCGAAAGAACTTCAAATCATCGGCAAACATTACCTTCGGAGATTTAATCATTTCGCAAAGATCGTTGACGAATAGCACAAAAAGAAGTGGGCCCAAATGGCTCCCTTGCGGCACACCAGATGTGATATCGAATGGGTCAGAGCTCGTTCCATCAAGGCGAACGTAGGCACTGCGCTCAGTTAGGTAGGAAAATATCCAGCGAGTCAACCAGGCGGGTAGGCCCATTCTGTCCAATTTTTCCACCGCCAAAGAATGCGGCACTATATCGAACGCTTTTGAGAAGTCGATATAGATGGCAGCGATTTGTTGTCTCATTTCCAGTGCGTTGACCAACGAGGGAACATATGCCATCAGGTTGGTAGTGGTAGAGCGTTTTTTCACGAATCCGTGCTGGAATTCGGAAATAATATGATGAACGTGTGGGTAAAACGAATCGAAGACGAGGCTTTCAAAAATCTTTGGCAAGCAGCTCAAAATTGATATGCCACGGTAGCTCTCTACGTTGTGGATACTACCAGCTTTATGTATGGGAGTAATGACAGCAGTTTTCCAAGCACTCGGAAAAACGCCTTCCGCCATGGAACGATTAAAAAGAATTGTGGCGGGAACGGAAAGCGAAACGGCGCAGTTCTTGATAAACAGTGGTGAAAGACGATCTGGTCCGGCGCCTTTGGATTCGTCTATCCCTTGGAGTTTGCTCAGCACATTTTCCGGAGAAAAGTCGAGAAGCGCTACGTTCAAATCATACCGAGGCATGTTGTTATCATCCGTGCGATGAATGTAGCTGCTGAAGCATCGCGCAAGCAAAGAGTTATAATCGCTCTCCAATACACGCAGTTCAGTTTTGTGCTGTTCGTCCCTCGAACGAAAATAACGTTTCCTGGCCTTGCGAAGACGATTACGTAGATGCTGCAGCTCGTTGTTCCACCAAGGCTGTCTTCTCCCGAAAAAGCGGCGTCTTTGCTTCATCGGTACTACATCCCGAACAATTGAGAACACTTGTTGATAAAAGTTGGAAACAGCTTCGTGGATGTTGCACCCATTAAGGCACCCATCCCAATGAACGGCCGAAATTGCATCCTTTGAGCAGGGAAAATTACCAATATTGTGGAAGCAGTCGTATATGATTTCTGTTTTCAAAGCTGGCAATAAACGGGATGTTAAGAACTAACGAGGAATCACCAGTCTTTCGGCAGCGTCCAAACTGTTTGTGATCATCTTGAGCGAATCGCTCGAAGAACTACATTTCAACTGACCAGCATGGATTTATTCCCGGTAAATCGGTAGCTACTAACCTTTTGGATTTCACCAGTACATGCATCATCGCGATGGAGAGGATAAGGCACAAGTCGACGTCATATATACTGATCTGAAAGCCGCATTCAACAAAATCGACCAGAAGGTTTTGTTAGCAAGCAAGCTTTCCCGACTAGGAGCGTCTGAGCAACTCGTGATTACGTTCCTACTTGACTGTACGAACTCTTCGAGTACGACTAGGATCTTGTGTCTCTTCTACGTTTACCAGCACCTCTGGAGTACCTCAGGGAAGTAACCTGGATCCACTTTTGTTTACGTTATTCTTCAAAGATGTTGCAGCTTTGTTGGGAGTTAAATGCAAACTCGTTTATGCAGATGATCTTAAGCTATACGTCATAGTTCACTCGATTGAGGATTGTCAACGTCTTAAAGCTCTGCTAGGTTTGTTTGTGGATTGGTGCCGTCGCAATAAACTCATCATCAGCGTTTCAAAGTGTGCAGTGATGACGTTTCACCGAACTAAGGGTTCAATTCTTTACGACTACTGCATTGACAATGTAACGCTTCGCAGAGTATAACGTATGACTGATGTTGGTGTTCTTTTGGACCCAAAGTTGACCTTCAATCTTCACTATTCCTCGATCATCTCTAAGGCGAATCGTTAACTGGGATTTATTTCGAAGATTGCACAAGATTTCAAAGACCCTCACTGCTTAAAGGCACTATATTGCTCTTGAGTTCGGCCCACACTTGAGAATGCATCTGTGGTCTGGTCTCATGAGCTAGTGTGGAATCTCCAAATAGAATGTGTTCAGAACATATTTTTGAAGTTGGCTTTGCGTCGCCTGCCGTGGCACAATCCAATGAATTTACCACCTTATGCAGACCTATGCATGCTATTGAACCTGGACACATTGGAACACAGAAGAAAAATGCAACAACCCTTATTTGTAGCGAAACTTTTAAATGGCGATGTAGACTGCCCTCAACTGCTTTCAAAAGTAAACTTCCGTGTTCCTCAAAGGATGTTGAGCCAATCATCCTTACTACAACCAAGATTCCATCGGACTACATATGAATACCATGAGCCAATGTCTGCGATGATTCGAGCATTCTTCGCTGTGGAAGAAGCATTTTAATTTGGAGTAACATCAAACCAATGTCGAAACCGATTGAGAAGATTGTGATTATTTTAGAAATCTGTTTATCTGTTGCTTTTTTGTGTATTATCTAAGTTTTATTCTTTAAGACAACTGCTGTCAGATGAATTACAATAAATAAATAAATAAATCCATCTTTTGCCTCGTTTTTGACCAATTGTATGATCATGTGTCTGGAAGAAGATTCTCTATCATCGAGGCATATAGATGAATTACCTATCGATCAACCAAAACCGTTTTTGGCAATATACAGTGACATGTTGAGGACAATTAGAGGTTATTAAGCTTGATCACATTTTTGTATAACCCCTGAGATGGATGTAATACAACATTTTAGCAGAGAAGTTGTGGAGATAAACCATTTTATTACCTGCTAAAAGACTACAGAGCCGTGAAAATCTCCTTCCGAACTATCTACCAGTCGATTGCAATAACACGGTTTAAAATTGGTTTTCTGTAAATATCTAACCTAACCTATTGAACTTTTCCACTTCTACATACTTTTTACTGAATTTTTGTTCATGTCTCAACAACTCAACTCAAAAATTTCCATCAACTTCTAGCCGTTCCGACCTTTATGCCGCCCACACACATCACAAACCTATCTCAATCATACCTACGCGTAGGTAACTAGCTTCACAACGTTATGGTAACAAGTTTCCCAGACAGCCACTCTCACCACGGAAAGATCGAATCACACAAACGTGACGAGAATGTGATGCTATTTCAGCGACGGCGACGACACATAAATTCCGAGCGACGGGAACTGAATCCTTTGCGACAGGTGAATTGCGGCGTTCGGCATTTCGATGTGGCGCCGTCGGTAGTAGGTGTGACCAATCCCGAGAAGAGCGGAAATGTGGCTGGTCGTCGCCATCGTTTCTTACATCGCACATCGCTTACTTATGCTCGCACGATTCTGTAGCTACATAGAGACTAGCAGATTCAATTTATGCAATAAGAATAGCCCAGCGAACATGCTGTACGGCTAATGTAATTTATTAATGCCACTGTGAATGATGGTTCGTCTGTCGGAACGTGCTCTTTCCGGACCCCGCAAGATTGGTTTGATTGGTTCAATTAGCTTAAGTGGATGGGGAAAATTTGTTTTAATTAAGCGAATTTGTTGCATCTCCAACTGCATTGGAAAAAAAAGTGTATGAATTTTGATATCCCCCTTGCCACAGGTTTTCGATATGAACAACCAGCACCAATCCGAGCAAAAACTGGAACCATTCATCTAGGTTTGATCATGACACCGCACTGATAAATTTTCAATTTTTCTGGATACCACACATTGTCCGCTAAGCAGCAAAAACTGTTGCTTATGAATATGCAGGCATGATATCGCATCGAATTTCGTTTCCGTCGTTCCACAAAAAATCAATTTCGCCAAATTGAATCACATATCACATAATTCGATCTAAAATGTGAAACGCAACATCAAACATCATCAGAAGTTTTTCCCCATATTTTGTTTCATGCTCATATTGTGATTGTACCGTGGCGATTGGTTCCATTCAAAATTCAATACCTATGGGAAAAAATTCATTCAAAGAGATTCCTCGTTGGCAAATGCCGTCACGAGCATGTGAGTTAAAAAGTTAAACTTCGCTCTGGTGACACATTTATGTGAAACCGTGTTTGTTGACATTACTGGACGGGATACTAAAATTAATTTATAGTTTTACCACATCAGATGGAATTGCAGTGGAGGTGGTGCATAATTTCGTCAGAAGTCCGTGGGACTGTGGGCCTATAACATTTTAATTGTTTTGGGGTGAAGTTTAGAAGAATTTTGTCACGGGTTTGTTTCGCCGAACGCCATTTGACCGCAAGGTTGGTTTATTTGCAAATAGAAGACTTTTTTCAAGGATAGGACGTACTTCCTGTTTATCAGATAATTCAGTAGTGATTATAAGATGTTGCACTAGTGCTTCGTATTAGTTTTGTCAATGTACGCCCTGAAATTCAACTTGATGTTTAGTGTTAGTTAAAGGTTGACTACCTCTTTTGACCATACCAACATTGAGCCGTTTATGTATGAGCTTAAGCTTGACCGCCCATGGTTGTTACTCCGGTATTGCCAGGTTACCTTTAATTATATCGATATCCAAGAGATGATGTTTGGGTCTAGCAAATATTCTCAATGTGTCAAAAACTGCCCTCAAAATAGGCAATTCCAGTGCCTGCCGTGTCAGAATGCTGGTCAATTAGGGAGTGGTACACACTTAGATTTTTTCGCCGAGATGGGCACCACCGAGCAGCTCGGCATTTTATTTTGCTGGATCTCAGTGAAAAACTTGCCGAGATTCAGCTAACAAACGGGAATTTTGCCGAGATCTCAGCTAACAAACATATTTTTTGCTGAATTTACAGCAAAATAAAATGCCGAGCTGCTCGGTGGTGCCCATCTCGGCAAAAAAATCTAAGTGTGTAGGTATGTATTGACGTGATATTCAATTATCGGGATGGATACCTGAATTGAAGTCATGACCGAAAGAAAGCGAAGCGATGGAAACGACTTTTTACATTGTTGGAGATGCTTAACGTCAATATCAGACTTAAAGTGAACATTTTATACGATAGTTGAGGATATGAAAGTAAAGAGCTGATAGTTCCAGTCCGCATCGTGCTTTCTTGCCGTGCAGATTTATTTGCTTTTTGATCAAGGAAGTGTTAGTACTACCTAAAGCTACAACAAATTTAAACAGCACTATTCAGTGCTCAACCTGTAAAATTTCTACCTTATTCAACTCTTATTCCTCTTCGATCCTTGTTTGGACCCTACCCGAGGTAATCCTTCTTGGATATCGATTAGGAAAATTCCTCTTCGATCCTTCAGATTCTTATAGTAATCTGCTTGGAAGTCGATTTGGATACAAATTTACTGCCGCCATGGCGCCTAAACGCTAAAGAAAGGGATCCCCCTCCTGATGAAATTAATTTGAGTAATCAATTTGATTTGCTCACGGATGATGAGAATGATCCATCATCCAAAAAAAAATCTAGTAAACTTTCCCGGCTTAATGCCAAGAAGGAAAAGATTCCCCCTATTGTGATAACCATTTCCGATTGCCATGCTCTTCGCATGGAACTTTTGAACTTCGTGAAAATTAAGTTTTCACTACAAATTGGTCGTCGGGGTGAATGCCGTGTATTGGCTGAAACCTTGCACGGATTCAAATGTCTTCTCAAGTATCTTACTGAGAAGCAGCACAATATTTTAAACTTACGACACCAAAACTGAACCAAGGTTGCAAAGACTCATCTCAGCTAAAACAATGTTTTTCTAAATTATGAAATAATTAGATGCCATGATCAAATTTTGAATTGGTAGGATACAAGAAGAGGTTGCAAAGAATGTGTTTGACACATTAAACCTGTTTATTTCACTTCATGAGAGTCACAATCAGCGATTTTTCACAAACTCACTCACTCACTCACTCACTCACTCAGCGATCAGCAAATCGCTGATTGTGACTCATAGAAAGCAAAATTTACAGGTTTTATGTTTCCAACGTATACTTTGTAACCTCTTCTTGTAAGTTACAAGTAAAACATGCCATCATACCATCTTTTGGTTTTATTATTCCGAAAAACATTATTTTAGCTGAAATGAGTCTTTGCAACCTTGAACTGAACGTGTGTTCAAGGTTGTCATGAAAGGACTGCCAAATGGTGAATCCCTGGATTAGATCAAAGATGAACTGGCAAAATTACTTGGAGTTGTGCCACTCCAAGTAATCAAAATGAAAATGAAATCCCGTCCTGGCGATTCGCGCAACGGGATTTCTAATGATTATTATTTAGTTCACTTCAAGTCTAGTGAACTAAACAACCTTAAGGCCTTGGAAAAAGCTAGCCTTATGCTCCATGTTCGAGTGAAGTAGGAACACTTCAGGAAGACTGGAGGAAATGCCAGGGATGGGGTCACGGAACTAAAACTTGCTACATGCCAGCTAAATGCATGAATTGTGGTGATTCCTCTCACGTAAAGGACGACTGTCCTGTGAAGGAAGATCCTAAGAAATATAAATGTTCAAATTGTGGTGAAAACCACAAATCCAATTTTTGGGAATGTAAGACTCGCAAAGCGATCCTTCAATCTCGTTCTAAGCGACAGGTAGGAAACGCTCCACGATCCAGACCAAGTTCAAATTCCTCTGCTGTTAACAACATCCAGCGAGAAACAAATGCTACATTCGTATCCGTAGGTACAAATATCACCCCTGCTTCAAATTCTACATCTATACATACTCCCCTCGCTGCTAACAATGTTCAGCGAGTTTATTGAACTACCTATGCTGCTATTGCAACGGGTAGAAATCAAAATACTAACCAACGTAGTTCTAACGGAAATTTTGACAATTTTGACTTACTGCCCCTAATATGGATTTTTTACAGACATCATTAGTTGACATGATTTCTGATATGGTTAAATCTAACTCCTTGTTTGATGCTGTTCAAACTGGAGTAAAATTTGCAAACAATATTGTCATGACTTTAAAATTCAGTTAAATATTGTAAATTGGAATGCTCGATCTCTTAAAGATAATGAAGACGAGCTATTTAACTTTTTGAGAGTTCATAACGTGCATATTGCCGTTATAACTGAAACGTTCCTTAAACCTGACTATAAGGTTAAGAGGGACGCAGTTTTTGAAACTTTGGGAGTTTCTGTTGAAACAAAATTTGGACAACTTACGTTTATAGCTGCCTATTTGCCATTCCAATGCGTAGGCCAGCAAAAAATTTTTCTCAAGGGTTACCTTCAGAAACTTACCCGTCATTGGTCTAAATTCTTCATTATTGGTGATTTTAATGCAAAACACCGCTCATAGAATAATGCTCAAAACAATTCCAATGGTAATATTCTGTTTGATGATTTTTCTGCAGGTTATTACACTTTTCAATATCCAAACAGCCCAACATGGTTTTCTTCAGCAAGAAATCCATCAACTATTGATTTGGTCTTAACTGATTCATGTCTGCTTTGTAGCCAATTGGTTATCCATGCTGGCTTCGGCTCTGATCATCTTCCAGTAGCTTTTGAAATATCCCAAGAAATAATTTCTAATCCCAACAGCTCTACATTCAATTACCATAGAGCTGATTGGGAGCAATATCGAACATTTATGGAATATGGCTTTGATCCAAACATTCCTTTGCAAACCAAAGATGAAATTAATTATGCTCTTGAATCTCTGACTACTTCTATAGTTGAAGCAAGAGCTGCCTCAGTACAAAAAATGCGAGGTTAAATTCGATTCAATTATAATAGACAACGATCTTCAGCTCTTGATCCGTCTTAAAAATGTCCGTAGAAGACAATATCAAAGAACACGTGATCCTGTCATGAAAGTTATCTGGTGGGATTTGTAAAAACAAATTATCAAGCGATTCTCTGCCCTAAGGAACATAACTTTTGAAAATAATGTTTCTAAATTAGACCCGAGTTCCAAACCCTTTTGGAAACTCACAAAAATTTTGAAAAAACCTCAGAAGCCTATTCCAGCGCATAAAGAAGGTGATAAAATTTTGATCACATATTTGAGAAAAGCCCAGAAACTTGTCAAGCAATTCGAGTGTTCCCATAATTTCAGTTTGGGTCATACTAGTCCTATCAAGAATCCGGTTGCTCGGGATTATCTGAATATTTTCTCTCGGGAAAATATTTTTGATGATTCCTGGGGGACTGATTTGGACGAAGTAAGATCTATAACTAAAAAGTAGAAGGGTCTGTGCCTAGGGGCACGAACGGAAGCTTGACGTAGGACCGCTAGTGCTCGGAACATATGTGAACATTTAGATCTTTTAATTGATCAATCATCAATTATCTTAACTCTTTCTGTTTTTTATTTGTAAGCGTATCCAATTTGTAGTATTTATTTCAAAGAGAAAGTTGATGTAGAGAATCGAAGAGACTGTCAACTTGAGTATTTTCGATTCATCTACCCGACATTAAAAGGTGTATTTTGATTTTTTTGTTATTTATGAATTTTTAAGTTTTGTGCATTTTGGTATTAAAGTGTATTTAATTCACCCCTCACAGGATTTCCTTCCGAATTATATGAATGGGGTGGGGTGGAAAGTATCGTTTGTGCAGTATATGTAAAAAAGGAGGGACTTTGAGAGATTGAACTCGTGAGAGCTAATTTTCTCACAAATTTGATTTTATTGGCTTTCTGGGGACTGAATATACACCCAAAGCGAATTATTCCCACTTCTCTCAAATTCTCTATGGATTTTAACACTTCCTACCAGCGTGTTCTGGAAAATGGTCGGACCAATACATTCGGGCCTACAGTTCCACACCTTCTATAGAGACCAGGTTGAGCCTTGATAGCTAGCTGCTTGCGGGAACTGATGACCTTGACCAATGTCCAAATAATACTCTTTAACAAATTTTTGGTGGCCCTGAAAAGGACCGTTTTGTAGTGATGGTTGAGTAATTCTGAGCTGGGTGTTCAACACGGATGAGGCTGTCGAGCTGTATGTCGTTTGGAGCGAGGGTGACACGCTTGGCATAGATGACCGACCCGCAGCGACTCACGAAGAGCTACTGATTCCGATCCATAGTATAGCGGTGCAGCTTCGTCCTCCTTTGATGGTTGCTTATGTGGGCTCTGCAGCTCGATGCTTGCAGGCAGCCTTTTGTTGTTACTTTTCAACGCCACACGCCGAAAGCACTGCTACTGCTGCTACTAATTTCGACGACCGAAGACCACCACACAGTGGTGTGGTCGTTGGGAGCGTGTATCGATGAGTGTGCAAAATATTACGCAATTCCATCCTCCCTATTCGCACGCGCCCGAGGATTGGAGGCGAATGCCACTTCGACTTGTTTCGTCTACTTACTACTCTCTGACGACTGTGCTGGGGAAGCAGCATATGCATGTAGGTAATTGGTGGATTTGTTAGTTAATTCGACGCTTTTGGACAATGCTGGACATTTACCAGTTTTTCAATAGTTTCTTGTTGAAAATCAACATTCGGAAGCATTGTAGCCATATTTCTGATCGATTGGTGATAAAATTATTGAAATTAGACCAGGAGCAGCTGAGTAATTAACGTTCAAAATCTTTCTTAATTTGTTACATGTTCCTTTTTCAGTTTTCACAAAGTGTACCCCCATATAGAAATCAAAGACGTAGTCCTACGTCAAAAGTTTCATAATATGAAAGCTCCAGGTGATGATGGAATTTTCTATATCCTCATCAAAAAACTCACAGAGAGTACTTTGTCTTTCTTGGTAAAATTATTTAACAGATGTTTCCATTTGGCATACTTTCCTGAAAAATGGAAAAATGCAAAAGTTGTTCCAATTTTGAAGCCGGATAAAAATCCAGTTGAAGCTTCTAGCTACCGTTCAAGAAGTTTGCTTTCTTCAATAAGTAAAAGATTTTTTGAAAAGATTATTTGAAACAGAATGATGCTTCAGATCCATACGAACTCAATTTTTGCAGATGAGCAGTTTGGATTTCGCCATTGACATTCAACTACTCATCAACTCTTAAGAGTTACCAATTTAATTCGTTCAAACAAATCTGAAGGCTGCTCAACTGAAGTTGCTCTTCTAGACATAGAAAAATCATTCGACAGTATTTGGCATGAAGGTTAGATTGCTAAATTGAAAAAAAGTTTAATTTTCCACTTTATATTATGAAATTAGTTCAAAATTATTTAACTGACAGAACTCTGCAGGTAAATTATCAAAATTCCAAATCTTATCGACTGCCTGTTAAATCAGGTTAGAAATATTTCATAACAATTAAGGCTGGTAAGTTACTGTAGTAACTGGAGCACCTGGGTTAAAATGAAATGTAATTTATTTTGAATTAGGAACAAAAAAAAAAAGAGCTACAAAAAAACAAGGATAATCTTTCGATGACTATGGTGGACGGGAAGATGGTGAAGGCAATTACAGACACATCATCTGCATGAGGCTGAATTCACAGCAACAACACTGCATAAAGTTCTGATACATTGGCAAGAAATGATAGATAAAGCTATGCTTCAGATTGGTCAAATGTCTGAAGAAGCACAGGAACACATGAATTAGGAGATACGCTGATTGAGAAAGGATCATGCCCGTTAATGTTACCGGGTGTAAAATTTGGAAGATGTATTAAACGGCTTACTATTTTCGTCAGATCCTATAATTTCAGGGTATCGAGAGGTAACAGAACGAAAGTACGATTTTCCAGAAGATGTTAAAATGCTGTTGAAGATGGAATATGATGACAACGATTAAAGAATAAAATGATAGAAAATAGATTTCAGTCTTTATATCAAAATGTAAAGAACATGTTATATTCGAGAACCACCCTGGGTATCCAAATTAATTTAAACACCACCCTAATTTAAAAAAAAAACTCTTGCTTCAGCATGTTTTAACAATCCTCAGTAAACTTTTAAATAACCGTCAAAGTTAAAAGATAACTTTTCCATTACTCATCAAGATTGATATATAAATCTGCACGTTAACTCATTTAAAAAGGGAGGAATTTATTTACGTAAAAGGTAAAAAAAAATTTTATCTTGGTACCTTAAATAATTTGTTTAAAACAATATTTCCTTCATAAAAATATTAGAAATAAATAATAACATAAGCCGTATAAAGCAGCATTTTTCATAAATAATAATTTTTGGAACCACCCTAGTCAGTTGTATCCATAGGTGAGGGTATTTTTAATGCAGAAATCAGATGCACCACCAGCACCCCATATTTACCGTTAGAGGATATTTACAGCATATTTCAACCATTCTAACATTTTGTCTAGCTTTTGTATGGAGTGGATCCATACTGCCATGGCAAAGCTTGGTGGAGATTCACGATTGTGTTTTGAAAATAATTTGATTTTATTGTGGCAACATCAATAACAAATTTTGATACAAGAACACTACGCAGGCGCAGAAAAAGTTCAGTGTTTCCAGTTGATATGTCCGGTGTACGAGTCGAAACCCTTTTAGCGATAAAATAAGGTCTGAAAGATAAACGATCAGTGATGTTCACTCGAACGATATATTGTATGTGTTAAACGGTAGAAGCTGCAATAAAGACGAGTGTCGGTCTCTTATATCGCTGACCATGAACAACGACGGACGTGTTTGATCCTCTTAGAAACCCGAGTAATCTTATACCTTTTCATGGACACAACACCAGTAACTTTAAGGATCAGAAAAATTGTAACCATGGGTGCCAAACAGTCCCAATGGCTTTGCTCAGGTGTGCCCAAGATTGTTTTCGGTACACTGTGCGGAGTGACCATCCCCTTGGGAAAACCTCAAAAATCTGCCGGAAAATTTAACGAAAATTTTACTCAGTCTAGGATTAGTACCAATATACAGAGCGTATTCAATCTTTTCTCATGTAAGGGAATTTGTTCCTGGACAAACTTGAACAAACCTGGAAAAAATTGAAAAAAAAACTGGAAAAACATGAGGCAAATTTACTCATCGCTGAGCTTCTGCACTTTTTGTGATTAATGAGAAGGCTAAACTCAAATTTAAGTCGTTCTCATTTGCCGTGCAGATCATTAGCGAGTTAAATAGTTACGAAAAAATCAACAACTGCAGTGGGAATCGAACCTCTGTTACAAATAACATTGTTTGCATACATTTTTGTTAATGTTCTGTTGTTTATGTTGCTCATTTTTGGGTCCGTTGTAGAGTATTGCATTGAAACTATACGATATATTTAACTATGTACAACAATAAACCAAAATTATTGATTTCAAGTTCCAACAAGCGCAGAAACATATTCCAACGAATGTAAAGGCTGTCTAAAAGTAAATTGGAACGTCAATCGCTCACCGCTAGCACGCCTCTAGTGTTGGGAATCGAAAGTCTTCGACAGTGGTTTGTTTACACTTCTATAGAGAACAACTTGCGTAAGATTGATCAAAGTAGTCGATCGCGTTCAGAAATAACGTCAAATGGAACTCGAAATAAGAAAAAAGTTCGAAGGGTTGTATACTAGATACGACCGCAGGGTTGGCGTTGGATAACGTATGTTATGTGTTGTACTTAATTGTGTATATTATATTTTAGGAATATTCCTTAATAACTCTTTTGCGAAAGTTTGGTGGCTCTGAAAAGGGCCGTTTTGTTGGGCTGATGTTGTTGACAATAATGGAACGGGCGAACTTGTTGGACGCTTATATAGTAGAACAGAAAATATCAGAGGTGTCAGATACTCGCATCTGATGTCCCGGTTGGAGAAAGTATAAGAATATAAAAAAATCAATCGATTTTCACCATTTTTAGACAATGGTTTACTTTTAACCATTTTTCAATAGTTTACAGAATGAAATCAATAGTTTTGAAACAGTCAGCAAATTGCTAGAAATATTTCCAATCGATTGATGCCATTATCTCGTAAAACTATCGAGAGACGGTTGAGTTATTATCGTTCAAAATCTTTTAATTTTTCGTAACGCATCCAAAATGACTGTTTTCAATTTTGTACCCCCGTATGTTGCCGAAAGACGTTATCCAACGTCAAAATATTGTGCGCAAACACCTGGAAAATCGGGAGCGGTCCGGTTCCAAACTGGCTAAATTGCTGAAGATGCCGAAAACAACAGTTTGTCGAGTGCTCAAATCCTACAAGGAAACCTTGAGTGTGGAAAGGAATCAGCGGACCTACGAAAAAACTGGAACCAGGGATCGTCAGCTGCGCAGCAAAGTTTTGAGGTGCGTTAAAGCCACCCCCGGTCTTTTGATCCGAGATGTGGCCAGAAGGTACAAAAACAACTTTCAAACGGTGCGGAACATTCAGGACACAAGTCGTACAAATCCAGTTAACATCCGAACCGGCACATAAAGTAGAATTCCGTGACCAAAAAGCGTGCATGGCTCTTGTACGACCGTGTTTTTGACGAAACACAAGGGCTGCTCTTTGATCGATGATGGAACATACGTCAAACTCGATTTTAAGCAGCTTCCCGGTCAAAAGTTTAACATCGTGACTGGACGTGGGGATTTTTCAGGTAGATTTAAGTTCGTGTTTGCCGACAAGTTCGCGAAGAAGGCCATGATTTGCAATCAACTTGGAGTTGTGGAATGAAAACAGAACCATTCGTCACATCCTCGTCGATGACATCCCAAGTTTACATCGAAGAATGCCTGAAAAGCGTGTATTGTCGTTCATCCGCAAGCATAGGGACAAAGTCATCTTTTGGCCCGATTTGGCCTGCTGCCACTACTCCAAGGCTGTATCCTTCGAATTGCCCGGAGGTTCGACCAATCGAATAATATTGGGCAATTTCAAAGCAGCCACGAAGCGGCTGATTCCGTGTCCGTTTCCACAGTGCGAGCGCTGATGGGCTCGTTCGAACTGGAGAAATGTAACCATCTAATGCTCCTACTTTGAAGTTTTAATAAAAGTACTGTAAAGCAAGCATAAATGGATTTTTTAAACTTATTGAATCACGAATTGCAGGTCTTTTTGTGCGTACCCATTTATTTTTAGTCAGCCTTTATGTGCAGTGCAAGGAAGCTTTCATTGTTATGGAAAGTATAAAAATATGCCACGGTGGCAAAGTTCTTCAACAGCAATGGTAGGATGTTTAGGGGAGGGGGGTTTCAATTGAATTCAGTTTTCAGAATTGGTACTGCTGGGAGATAGAGAGGAATAGTAGAATTCCCATTCGTTTTGCTGCGGGGGACAAGCAGAAGAGTGTGTAATAAAACTCCTGAACATTTATTGACGATTCAGAATGTGTGTACTTTGCATATGAATAGCGCCGCATGCCACTATAAATCGGGAGGAAGTGAGCAAGGAGCTTAAAATGTGTATGCATGTGTGTGGAAAGCGTCTGCGAGAAAAGCCGGTGAATGGACCAAATGGAATCAAATAGAGGTCGGATATAACCGGCGCACAGGGGAGTAACTAGGGTTTAAAAGTGACCAAAATAGTTATTTGCTGTTTTGAGTGCTATTATTAATCTTGAGTCAAAAAAAAATAATTTGGGTAGTTTTTTTTTCCAAATAGGGGAAATGGCTCTAATGTTGACCTATGGATCTAAGATTGGGCCCATTGCTAAAAATCTGCTATTTATCAATTGTATCTAGATGAACGCGTCATTGGGACGGTACTAATGGATATTTTTGGTTGCTATTGAAAATTTATTCAATTGATGAATTTATATATGGGCCCAAATTAGGGACACTAAGGCCGACATAGCATACATTTCCCCTATGCTGCGGTTTTCAAAAGGTTCGCAAACGCAAACCCGGACGAGCCCGGATGAGTTTGAATGTGTTCCACTTTTTTATCAATGAAAAAGTTCAAAAAATTCTTAAAAAGCACATTTTATCAAACTTCTTTAAAACAATCTTAAACATTACTAAGTAGCTTGTTTTTGAAAGCTTAAAATTCTAAATTATGTCAATATTTGCACACTTCCCAAAAAAATTATACATCATTTAATATATTTCAACCGTTCCCAGTTTGTACAGCATATATTAAGCATCCATAAAAAATAAACCAGCATAGAAAACCATGTTTCATAGTTTGGCCGGCTGTTTGTGCTAGGTACTCCTCTGTACGGCGCGGAGTGAAAAGGGGATCCGGGTGTGCATGTGTGTATGTGACCGAGGACATCGTCGTACATCACATCACCGATGCGCGCCGTAGTCTGCTGAATCATCCAAGATGGTCTTTTGAAGCGAGAAATTGACATAATCGGATGTGTGATTGCTTTTCGTGAATGTCGTGTTGAACGGAACTCAGCAAACCGGTGCCGGTCATCGAGCGTTGATTGCTTTCAAATAATTGTGTGTTATAACAATGTTTACCGCGCTGTAATGCTATTTATAATGGCTAATATATGAGTTTGCATGTTGCAGATCATTCCAGCAATCCATCGCTGTCAAACACACGTCAGTTCATCTCACCATAAACGGCATATAAAACTGACACACTAATTGAAATTCATAATGAAGTTGTCGCTTCCCACCTACTCCCTGCTGGTGGAGGATGAATTATGACAATCCAAACGTTACTTAACGGTTGCTTTGTGTAAAAACGCTGTTTCTGTAACGACCGACAGTTAAAAGAATATCTTGCCTGCAACACAGCGCGGGATCCATGGCACCCGATGGATCGCGTTACGGGCGAAAATGAAGAGATTTTTTATTTTTTTTTTTCCTTCCATCATCAAGTTGGCAGCCAAATGGGAATTTGAATGACAACGGCACGAGTTCGTACGGGATTACGTTCTCCTAACAAATCAGTATTTTGGGTGGAGTTATTTTCCCTGCAGCAGAAATTTATGATTTATTATGCATACACGACACCGAGGCAGTAAAGTGTTTCAAAACTCTGCTCCGTTTATTGATACTTAAGCGAAGGGATGATAAATTTTGCTCCTCAAGTAGCTCCCATGTTGCTGCGGAAGGCGATTTCAAGCGTTGTTGAAGGGTCGTAAAACGGATGGTTCACTGTGACCTTTGAAATGTTCGAGGTTGGGTTCAATATAGAAATATGTCGTTTGGATATACGAGGTGAATTGGAACGAAAGAGCAACACCGGATATTTGACTACATTGTGTGTAGAGTGTTCGGTTGACTGATACTCAACAAGCTGTTTTATGATTGATAATGACTAATGTAAGTCCATGAATCGTGATGATTGATCAATTTTGGCAAAAAATTAGTTATGGTATTGGGTTAGCAGAGTCGTTTTTTGAAAATTGAAAACAAAACAAAATTTAAGTCTTTTTTTACCAGTTTACCGCAGTTGGGCAACGCTGCTGTAACCAGAACGGCTAGCATGTGCTTCGTTTTTTAACTCTTAATTTGTTCAAAATTCAAAATAAATTACGTTTCGTTTTAACCTAGATGCTCCAGTTAGTACAGTAGCTTACCAGCCTGTAACCCACCGTTTTGAGGTTACAATAAAATCCTTGGCTACTGGGCCGATTTAGTTCAAACCATTATAAATAATGTAAATATTCCATGTTTGTGTTTGTTTACTAACATGATTCAAATGATGAAAACCCGGTTGGTGATATTCTTGTTATTTATTTATTTATTCGATTTGTTTATTTTTGTTTAAATTACTTAAAATTAATCGAAATTAATTATTTAAATTGGAAACAATCATATAGATTAAATCATTGTTACGATTATGCATGCAATCGAGTCAATTAGTAAAAATTTAATTAAAACTAAATTCAAATTCAAAATTATTTACATCACCAACCAAAGCCTCTCAACTTGTACTAAAAATAAAACTGCCAGTATCGAGCAACTGTCAGCAGTGACTGATCAACTACCAACTGCTGAGATGCTGAATGCGGGAAACGGCGTCCATCCGGAATGCGATATGAGGAATGGTATAAATAGAGGCTTAAACAATAGAGTCGCCCTCTTATATTACCAGTCCAGAGGAGTGAAGAAGTAGTGTGTGATCCCGATATCGCAAGTCCAACGCGTTTCGGTAGAGTTCCGTGATAGTTAAAACTAAAATCTAAATTCTAAAGTTATATGGCTAAAACTTACAAACTATCTAAATCTTAAACTAGGTGAAAGTTAATTAAAAATTAAAAGAACAGCATTAAATACACCACAGTTGTTAAACCTAGAACGTTAAAAAAGTACGGATCTTTGCGAGGCAGCACCACGGACGGTCAGTGAAAAGACACCAAATTTCGCCATTGCAGTTAGTGCTGGCCGAGTCAAGCCCGCATTGGTCAAAGTCGTACGAAAGTTAACATTCGAGCGAGCCGTGGTGCAAATGAACTGCAGTGTAGTGATGAGATGTGGTCAGAGCCAATGACGGGTAGTGAACCACGTTTTATTAGAATTTGCAATAAACGCGTGTGTGCAAGAACAATAGTGGTGTAACGTAGAGTCTGTTCCCCGTCGGCTCATTGGTGTCAATCGCTCGAATCGACCACGAAGAAAACAAAGTGCACAAGTGTACCACTCCCTGGACATTTCGGAACCATAGGCCTCCGTTACATTACGGCCATAGTATCACACCCTGTCCCTTGTTAATAGTGGGACCGAAGAAATCGCACACGCCCTCGTAGTGGTGGAAAGTCAGCCCCATCCGCTTCGTCTCATCGAGAATCGCCACCGAGGATTCCCGCCGCCACCGCTGCATGTCGACTAACGAGCAACGATCGGCCGCAACGAGAACCCCTCCCCAGCACGAAAGGGTTTGTGAATAAAATAATGCAAGTACACGAAAATTAAACTGATTTAATTTCACCCTATGAAAATCTCCAATATAAAAAAAAATCCCCATTAATGTATGGTCTGTTTGAACTAAATTGCCTAGTATTTATTTAATATTATTAAGAAATTTCACTTGACATGATTGTTTCAATTGTAATCATTTAGCTCAGTGACCAAGGGTAAGTGGGAAGTAAGTCCACTGGAATTAATTAAATATTTTCAGGAAACCGACAAACAAAACGACCCTATTGACTATCTCGAAAAGAGGCATTTGTTACGCCCACCCCAGACGGCTGCTGTTGGCTTGACCAGCAGCCAGGGGTTTAGCTAGGGGTCCTTCTGACCCTTGAGAGAAAGATAGTAAAAGATAGCTAGAAAAGAACAAGTTACAAGCCTTAATTGTTATGTTATATATCTAAGTGTTTTTAAATTGTTCCTGTCTTGGCAATTCCGTATTTTAAACAGGTCACAACTGACCTGCATGTCAGTATAACAATTGAAATCTTAAACTAAAAACTAACACTAAATCTTATTAGTTAATTAACTAATTCATCGGTGCAATTGAGGTTTGCAACGATTATTGCCTGAAATTATTAATTATTTTGTTGGACATTTGTTCCAAAGTCTCAACATTTGAAATTCTATGTACCTCGGTAGTACTGTACCAGGGAAGCAACTTCAAAATCATCTTCAGAGCTTTGCTTTTTTCCTGGTAGTGCAACAACAAGACCATATTGACACAGCGTAAAGCATGGCCGATCTAAAAACTTGTTTAAATATTAGAAGTTTATTCGTCAGGCAAAGTTTGGATTTCCTGTTTATAAGAGGATACAAACATTTTATATATTTGTTACATTTGGCTTGATCTTTAAAAGCTAATTTTTGGTCAAGTACCAATCCAAGATATTTCACTTGGTTTGACCACGAAATCGAAACTCCGTTCATAGTGACTATGTGACTAGGATTCAAAAAGGAAGTTCTAGTACTTTGTGGAAATATTATAAGTTGAGTTTTGGAAGCGTTGGGAGAAATCTTCCATTTTTGTAAATAAGAAGAGAAAATATCTAAACTTTTCTGCAGTCTGCTGCAAATAACACGAAGACTTCTTCCTTTAGCGGAAATGCCTGTGTCATCAGCGAACAAAGATTTGTGGCAACCCTGAGGCAAATCAGGGAGGTCCGAAGTGAAAATGTTATACAATATAGGCCCAAGAATGCTACCCTGAGGAACTCCTGCTCTAACAGGTAGTCGATTAGATTTGGAATTTTGATAATTTACCTGCAGAGTTCTGTCAGTTAAATAATTTTTAACTAATTTCATAATATAAAGTGGAAAATTAATTAAGCAATCAAACCTTCATGCCAAACACTGTCGAATGCTTTTTCTATGTCTAGAAGAGCAACTCCAGTTGAATGACCTTCAGATTTGTTTGAACGAATTAAATTGGTAACTCTTAAGAGTTGATAAGTAGTTGAATCCCCATGGCGAAATCCAAACTGCTCATCTGCAAAAATTTAGTTCGTATTGATGTGAAGCATCATTCTATTTAAAATTATCTTTTCAAAAAGTTTACTTATTGAAGAAAGCAAACTTATTGGGCGGTAGCTAGAAGCTTCAGCTGGATTTTTATCCGGCTTCAACATTGGAACAACTTTTGCATTTTTCCATTTATCAGGAAAGTATACCAAATGGAAACATCTGTTAAATAATTTTACCAAGACAGACAAGGTACTCTCTGGGAGTTTTTTGATGAGGATATAGAAAATTCCATCATCACCTGGAGCTTTTGTATTATGACCTGTAAGACTTGTAAGACCCAAACTGAAATTATGGGAACTCTCGAATTTCTTAGCAAGTTTCTGTGCTTTTTCCAAATTTGTGATCAAAATTTTAACAACCTTCTGTAAGCGCTGGAATAGGCTCTTGATGTTTTTTTTTTAATTTTTGTTAGTTTCCGAAAGGATTTGGAACTCGCGTCTAATTTAGAAACATTATTTTCAAAAAAAAAATCCTCATTGCAGAGAATCGCTTTTTAATTTGTTTTTGCAAATCCCGCCAGATAACTTTCATGGCAGGATCGCGTGTTCTTTGATATTGTCTCCTACGGACATTTTTAAGCCGGGTCAAGAGCTGAAGATCGTCGTCTATTATAATTGAATCGAATTTAACCTCGCATTTTGGTACTGAGGCAGCTCTAGAAGTAGTCAGAAATTCAAGAGCATAATTAATTTCATCTTTGGTTTGCAAAGGAATGTTTGGATCAAAGCTATATTCCATAAATGTTCGATATTGCTCCCAATCAGCTTTATGGTAATTGAAAGTAGAGCTGTTGGGATTAGAAATTATTTCTTGGGATATTTCAAAAGCTACTGGAAGGTGATCAGAACTGAAGTCAGCATCGGTAACCAATTGGCTACAAACTGACAAGAATCAGTTAAGACCAAATTAATAGTTGAGGGATTTTTTGCTAAAGAAAACTATGTTGGGCTGTTTGGATATTGAAAAGTGTAATAACCTGCAGAACAATCATCAAACAGAATATTACCATTGGAATTGTTTTGAGCATTATTCTATGAGCGGTGTTTTGCATTAAAATGCATTAAAATGAAGAATTTAGACCTATGACGGGTAAGTTTCTGAAGGTCACCCTTGAGAAAATTCTTTTGCTGGCCTACGCATTGGAATGGCAAATAGGCAACTATAAACGTAGGGTTACGGTATGTAATGTGGGTCTAGTCCTTTCATTCGGCCTATCACGCAAATAAATAATTAATTAAGGAATATTACACAAAAAATAAGGAAAATATTGATCACTGATGATTGATAAATGTGTACCACACACAAATCAATTTATATCACAACATTTCAATACATTTTCAGCTCTCGTAAGTAATAAAACTGGTTGAGAATATCACTCTGTTCGGAGTTTTTAGCCGCCATGACTTCTAAGGTTAAGATGGGAAGGTTGCACTGACGATCATCAAATGGCCTGATTATGGCATTTATTGAATGGAATTACCTGATAATACACACTAGACGTAAAACTCACAGTTACTGTTTGAATATTTTATGTTTATTTTAATTGTTTAACAACGTTTTCACAAGTAAATCATGGACCCAACTTTAGGGACACATTTCTTTTCTATGTTCCTAACTTTGGCCCATGAAATTCATTTGACAGCATATAGCAATAAGAGTAACGTCAACAATGTGGTTTGCATTTGGATGATAAGGAACGAACAGGAAGGGAGATTTTTTCTGCCAAATCTGTATAATGAACATCACAATGTTTTGATTTAGATATTCTGCGGTCGAAAGACGATAAGCGAAATTTTTAATTTTTAATTTTTAACTTGAGTGATTTAATGTAGTTTTCGTAAAATTTTCTCTAAGAAATGTTTTGAGGAATGAAGAGTATTAAGTTAACAGTGATAGTGATAAAAAAAAAATACATAAGAAAACGTTACCAAGAGCGTTTTTTTTGAGAATCAAACAGGATAGGACGAAGTTGCATCCATAAATAGACCCAATTTGGGGACAATAGACCGATATTACATACATTTCCCTGGTGAGTTTTTGTCTTAAAAAAAGTAAGTTTTTCAACTTTTTGCGGTTCCTGATAGCAAACGACATGATAAGCATATCTAAGCATACCATTTAGCAGTAGAATATCGTTTGCAGGTAAATTAATTGATGAGTTATGATTAAAAACGTAATCTATGGCTGCATATTAGACCGAGGTTAGGGACGTATACCCTAAGTTGTCCAAATTTTGTTTCAACAGAAACTCCCAAAGTTTCAAAAACTTTGGTTACAAATGAAGAAAGAATTTTATGTTTGATTCGTCTATGAACAATGATGACAACGCCACCACAGGCTCCATCAAGTCGATCATTTCTATAAATGAAATAATTTGCGTCCCTTTTAACCTTGTGGTCAGGTTTAAGGAACGTTTCAGTTATAACGGCGATATGCACGTTATGAACTCTCAAAAAGTAAAATAGCTCGTCTTCATTAGAAATTCCCAGAGGGAGAGATGGGCGGAGAGAAAGTTTTGAGCTAAATGAACGGTCAAAATCTGAGCCAATCGAATATTCCAATTAGATTTTTTCCAATGATTTCTTATTCTTACTAGAATAAATTTGAGAGTATTGCAATCTAACAGAAATTCTTGCTTCTCAAATTCAACTAGTTTTTGGAACCAAAAACAATATTCTTACTCTTTTGATTAAATGATCTTCGTTGGTTAATTAATGGCACCAAGAAATGTGCAAAATATTGCGATACAATCAATTATTATTTTGCACGTAAATCGAATCAAAAATAAAAGTCATTTGAAATGCTAGCTTCAAGCAAGGGTTGCAAGATAATTTAGGAACAAATCGCTGCTTCCGAATTGTATTTTGTTTTCTCTGCCTATCTCTCCCTCTGAGTATTTCTAGTCTCCATTATCTTTAAGAGATCGAGCATTCCAATTTAAAATATTCAATGATTTCTGAATTCAAAGTCATGACGATACTTTTCGCAAATTTTACTCCAGCATCAAACATGGAGTTAGTTTTAAGCATATCAGTAATCATGTAAATTAATGATTTCTGTAAATTTTCCATTTAAGGAGAAGTAATGTTTTCTAAGTAAATTTTTTCGAAATTTCCGTTAGAATTACGTTGTTTAGCATTTTGATTTCTACCCGTTGCAATAGCAGTATAGATAGCTCCATTTCCTCGATGAACATTGTTTGCAGCGATGGGAGCTGGTATAGATGAAGAATTTGAAGCAGGGGTGATATGTGTACCTACGGGTCCGAATGTAGAATTTGTTCCTCACTGACCGTTGTTAACAGCAGAGTAATTTGTACCTGGTCGGAAACGTGGAGCGTTTCCTACCTGTCGCTTAGAACGAGATTGTAGGATCGCTTTGCGTGTCTTACATTTCCAAAAATTAGATTGATGGTTTTCACCACTAATTTTAACTTTTAAATTTCTTAGGATCTTTCTTCACAGGACAGTCGTCTTTTGCTTGAGGAGAATCACCACAATTCATCTTTTTAGCTGGCATGTAGTAATTTTCAGTTCCGTGACCCCATCCCTGGCACTTACGGCACTGGGTGAGGTTTTGGAAATTTCTTTCAATTTTCATGAAGTTTTCCTACTTCACTCGGACATAGAGCATAAGGCTAGCTTTTTTTCAAGGTCTTAAGGTTGTTTAGTTAACTATACTTGAAGTGAACTATATAAAAACCATTAGAAATCCCGTTGCACGATTGCCAGGACGGGATTTCATTTCCATTTTGATTACTTGGAGTGGCACAACTCCAAGTAATTTTGCCAGTTCATCTTTGATCTAATCCAGGGATTCACCATTGGGCAGTCCTTTCATGACAACCTTGAACACACGTTCAGTTTTGGTGTCGTAAGTTTTATTTATGCTGTTTCTCAGTAACATACTTGAGAAGATATTTGAATCCGTCCAAGGTTTCAGTCAATACATGGTATTCACCCCGACGGCCAATTTGCAGTGAAAACTCAAATTTCACAAAGCTCAAAAGTTTCATGCGAAGAGTATGAAAATCGGAAATGGTTATCACAATAGGGGGAGCCTTTTCCTTCTTGGCATTAAGCCTGGAAAGTTTACTAGAATCCATTCTCATCATTCGTGAGCAAATCAAATTGATTGCTCAAATTAATTTCATCATAAGGGAGATCAAGAGAATACCCTTTTCTTTTGCGCTTAGGCGCCATGGCGGCGATAATATTTTTATCCAAATCGACTTCCAAGCAGATTACTATAAGAATATGAAGGATTGAAGAGGAAATTTCCAAATCGACATCCAAGCAGGATTACCTCGGGTAAGGTCCAAACAAGGATCGAAGAGGAATAATAGTTGAACAAGGCAGGAAGTTTACAATGCACTGAAAAGTTTTGTTTAAATTTGTTGTTGCTTTAGGTAGCAGTAACAATTCCTTCAGCAAAAAAGCAAATAGATCCGCACGGCAAGAGAGCACGATGTGGACTGAGAATGTGTTTCGTGGTTGTTGAAAATTCCCACTGCTGTGTGAGGAAAGAAAAGGTGAGAGTGCTGTTTATAACATCGGTTAAAGAAGTAGAGGCAGTATATCTATAGGAGCTCTTCGAAATCATCGTGATGTCATGGATTCCTTTAAACAGGTCTTTCCTTTATTTTTCTCTTAACGTCCATCGGAGGGTCCATCAGGGAAGCCAATTGAAGCAAAATAGATGGGGAGAGTGGACATTCCAACTCCCTATCTTTAAAATTTCGTGAGCAGGCTCTTCTCCCCACTCACTGAGGCATCCTCCTGTTGGATGGCTCGATTTTTGACCGGATGTATGATCCTGTTGTTGGAAAAAGATTCTCAACTATCCCGTGGGTGCATGTGAGCGATGTTGCCCACGTATCTACCCAACCCATTTTTGGCCTTTCATACAATAATGGCAGCTTGAGTACAATTAGAGCTTATTAAATTTGATCAAGTTGAACAGCGAGGACAGTCCCCAGTCTACTGACAGATGTCTTGCTACAGTGATTGGTAGTTCCATATCATCATCATCGTGAGAAGCTCTAACAACTTTAGGAAATTCTCTCCAATTGGCATATAATTTGGCGTGTCGCATAAGGTTTTTGTTTTACGACTAGAACAGTGGTTGAGGGGTTTACTTATCAAGGATAGGGTCTGGTTTCAAATCGAGCTTAGTATAAAATTGTATTTTTGCTTGAAATATTCGTGGATATGCTCATCCTTAGATCCTTGGAATTTAAGGATCTCTCTCTTTAAGTGAGAAGTGCCTTAAGCCATCATGGTTTGATTTGAAAAACTCAGACACACATGAACACAGTCACATTTTTTTTTCTCCAGATGTGCACATACTACAAATTCTGCAGAAGCATGGAACCTACAATGTCGAGAGAAATATGAAGCGCAGGAAAATAAATCCCAGACCAAAACCGACTTGTTACCAATAACGATCCACATTTTTTTTTTTGCAAGACTGAAACGGAAATAAAAACTGCCAGATTCGGGCTGTAGCTACCAGCATCCAACGTCAAGCCAGGAATAAATTTTCACCACACCGACAACAAAAAGCAACAGCCCACCAACCAGCATCCGAACTTTCTGACGCTTTCGGTGGCGCAAAAATAAATCGAAGAAAAGCTAAGGCATAACTTCTTGCCATCGGAGGAGTCGGAATAAAGTCGGCAGCAGCAGGAAAGTAGCGAAAGAAAACGGAAGACCTACTCCATCAAAACGTTTTGCATCCCAAAATCTGCAGGCCCTGGTGCTCCGACCGACCGGGAAGAGCTGAAGCGAGAATAGAAATGAATATTTAATGCCCGTCGATAGCCGGGAGCTCCCTTTTTCCGAGCTACCATCTTCTTCTGGAGAATGCATGCACATTTCGGTTGGCTCTGGTTTAGAAATGTCTTGAGGATTTCCTTTTTTGGCACTTTCCTAGCACAGAATAGTAGATGCGTGTTAAGGAATGTTTGCTTATCTGTTAACTTCGCGATAAGATTAAATATTGTGCCTGAATAACGACCCTTCTGGCTGGCTTCGGTGAGCGATGTAGTTATGGTCGGTGTGTGTCAGCGGCGAGGGAATGTTTGCCTAGAAGGGATTAGAAATTTGTATACACTCCGTCGCTCTTCCATTTTGACAGATTCTCAGGTCGGAGACAATGGCGTGGTAAATTGCTGGTTTTATGGGCCTTATTGCGGCTGTTTATTTGGATCTTTTGTGGTGGTTTTGGCTGGGAAAAGATCTCGATATGAAAATTATGGCGATGTCAAAAATGCGAGTGTGGGATTCGTCATAAAATGTGTCACCCATCTAAAATTATTTGTTTATAAATCGTTCAGGAAGCAGCATATTAATCCATATTCATCACCTATTTAATGCAAATTTAATGTTTGATTAGTCGAATCATGTAACCTGCCAAACATTTAACTAGGGTGGAGTGGCCAGTAATGTGTAACATAGAAAAAATATCCTTTATTAATAAAAATCATGTTCCCATTGCTGTGATGGTTGCTAAGTTTCGTTTCATCAATAGTGGACTCCATTGGTTTCCTATGGGTTCCACTATTGTAAGATCATTTAGGCAACGAAAGCTTAAAGAAAGTTCATTGTTTTATCTCGTTATTTTTGTGCTCATGTGATGACTGTAAATCTACCTTATTTTTGTAAAAGCTTCGCATGGAAATAATTTTCACAAAAAGTCCACACTGCAACCAAAGAAACACCACTGCTTCTAGATCATCTACCCTACCAGTTGCATCATTGCATCGACCAGCGGGCAGACTATTGCATGTACCTATTTAACCGGACATCAATTTTAAATGAGACCCCATTGTGAGGGTTATCCAGTATGCGTGTGTGTAATCACCGTATGTGATTACGTGTGTGCCGGTGAGTAGGCGACACTTTTCCACCACTGCTTTTGAATCTCGAAATCAAGCTCATTTACCTACAGCTAGGGTTTTCATCCGGTAATTTCGCTACTGTTCGTATTTTTATTTTAAATCATATCCAAACAGCCCGAAACATCTAAATGTGGTTTAATGTGAGTAGGCGCAATAGATATAGTAAGCAATTGGTTTTGCTTATCATTTGGGAGCTCACGAGCCCCATTACCGATCCGATTATCGAATAGACTGGATTCCGGTAATTTCGATAATCGGGTTTGTAATGGAGTTCGTGAGCTCCCGAATGCGAAATAAAACAGATCCAAATGACATAGCTAACATTATCTATCATTCCCACTCACTTTTAACTACATTCGGATGATTCGGGATTTTTAGATTTGAGTTTAAAATAAAAAATACGAACAATAGCGATATTACCGGATGAATCCCCTACCTACTGCATCAGCAGCACACCATCATCAGCAAAGGTCATTGTGATATTCTGTCGAAATTTTACACTCACTTCCATCCACCATCACCACCAGGACTTCCCACTGAAATGGGCAGGCCATTATCTACAGGCACAAGTGTGATTTATGGCGTGAACGTGAAAACATTTTCCATTCATTATTCATACAACTATTATGCATGGACTTTGGGCATGGTATTAAATTTGAGCTCGCTTGCGTATTTTTACGGAGCGGTATGATTATGCATTGGATAGTTTGATTGGTAGTTGATTAGAACTGAGGATGAATAAATTCGGAAATTATTGCTTCGTGGCAAATATTAATTCCTAGGCATATACACGCAAACCAAAAATCTATTACAATGAATGTTAGTTGCATTTGCTATCACCCTCCATAGCCAATCCAGCTGCATATGATATATGTTGACCTCGCAGACGATGTAATGGTTTTTTGCCTTTTTTATTTCGTGTTCTGTCGACGCTTTTAATTTTTATACCATTGTTGAACGACGCACACACTTGCCACGATTCTCTGTAATTCCCGTTCAGCAGAAAAAGCATAAATTGCTGTGATCGTTGTATGAGTTACCCTTATTTGCTTAAAGCCATTTCGAAGCATGAAGAGAGTAGTGGAGAAATCATAGGTTGGATAATCGCAACATTCATGGTTTGAGTCCCAGTCGCAAACCTTTGATTTGTCGACATGACTAATTTCGCTCACAGATACACTCCCGATCATAAGTTTAAGGACACCCCAAAAAATACGACAAACTTGTTATGTTCATATCTATGTCATGTTACGTCCAATTTTCGTTCTCTTTAGATCATTTGAAAGGTATTGAATGGAACTTTCCTCGTAGGAAAATTGTTCAGTATAATTTTCAAATTTTGTGTGCTAAAAGTTCACCCAAAGTTACAATATCATTGAACAAAACATATTTGCATGGTTTTTTTGGGGTGTCTCCAATTTTCTTGCATTGGACCACAGCTCGGTGTATCGCATCCTGCGTTCATGCGGTCTCCAATAACATCCTCCGATGATGAATTTCACATAATTGTAAACGAATCTTACATCCCCGGTTGGGTGTACTGAAAAAAGAGCTCGTAATGTGATTTTGGTGACATTCTACCCAAATAACACTAACAACATCGTTGACAAAAAAAAATAAAAGAAATCCCAGTTTAAAATAAATTATACATCAATTGCATTGAAAACATCTTGTTCTAAACCCACTGCATTGTTGTTTGTGAACAATAAATCCTTTATGACAGGCACTTGTTATCTTGAAGTTATAACTCAGTATTGCATGACTCAATTACCTGTTTATAACACCTTTATAACTGATTGTATTTGGTGAAAACTTGCTTGCCTTATATCCAACATGTATGTCAGTTTTAGAAACGTGAGCAAACATGAATACATCTTAAATATAACTTATGTACAGTGCTCAATATTACCTGTAAAATATCTCATATTCGTCTTCAATTCTTGCTTTGATCCTTCCCGTAGTAATCCTGCTTGGATATCGATTTGGAAAATTCCTCTTCAATCCTTTGGATTCTTATAGTAATCTGCTTGGAAGTCGAATTGGAGAAACGTTTTATTGCCGTCTAAACGCAAAAGAAAAGGGCAATCGCTTGATCCCCCTTCTGATGCAAATCATTTGAGATGCTCACGAATGATGAGAATGATCCATCATCCAGGCAAAATTCCACTAAACTTTTCCGGCTTAAATCTAAAAATGCTCTTCACACGAAACTTTTGAACTTTGTTAAATTCACGTTTTCACTTCAACTTGGCCGTCGAGGTTGCATTCCGTGTATAAGCTGAAACCTTGCATGGATTCAAACGTCTTCTCCAGTATCTTACTGAGAAGCAAGACACATTTTCACTTACGACACCAACACTGAACGTCTGCTCTAGGTTGTCTTGAAAGGTCTTCCCAGTGGTGAATCCCTGGATCTGACCAAATATGAATTGACAAAATTACTTTAAACAGAGGCACTCCAAGTAATCTTAATGAAAATGAAATCCCGTCATGGCAATTCGCCCAACAAATGGATTTTTTATGATTTTTGTTTAGTTTACTTCAAATCTAGTGAACTAAACAACCTTAAGGCATTAGAAAAAGCTAGCCTTATGCTCCAAGTCCAAGTGAAGTAGGAACTCTTCAGGAAGACTGGAGGAAAATTCCAAACCCTCACACAGTGCCGTAAGTGCTATCGACGTTGTCACGGAACCAAAAATTGCTACATGCCAGGTAAATGCATGATTTGTGCTGATTCCTTTCATGCAAAGGTCGACTGTCCTGTAAAGGAACATCCTAAGAAATTTGAATGTTCACATTGCGGTGGAAACCACTAATTCAATTGCTGAGAATGTAAGACTTGCAAAGCGATCCTACAAAATCATTCTGAGTGACAGGCAGGGTTATTTCCACTCACTTGCTATAAAAAATTGTTTTTCAGAATTATGAAATCATTAGATGTTATAATGATAATTAGTTCTTGTAAGCTACAAAAAGAGGTCGTTAAGTATGTGTTTGGCACATAAAACCTGTCAATATTGCTTTCAGTGCGTCGCACTCAGCGATTTTAAGATTCGTAAGCACTCACTCTGAGTGAACGCTCACGAATCATACGATCACTGATTGTGGCGCTTTGCAAGCGAAATTGACAGGTTTTATGAGTCAAACACATACTTTAACACCTTCTTCTTGTTACCACAAGTACAATTGTTACATCATCTAATAATTTCATAATTCAGAAAAACAAATTTGTATAGCAAGTGAGTAGAAGCAACCCTGGTGACAGGTAGCAAACGCTCCACGTTCCCGGCCATGTACTAATTTCTACTAAACGATCGCCATTGGAAGGAATAATCATAAGATTGAGTTTTTTTTGGATTGAGTTGCCCTTGATGTTACAAGATGATATGGAATGTGTTAGCTGGGAATAATTCGAAATTTTAATGAGTTATTTAATTAAACATGAATTTATTGCTGCTCTGCTTTGAATCAAATTTAAGTTACTAAAAACTGACGATGCTTCTCTTAGCGTGCTCGCCTAGATTCTAAACATCGATTATAAAAATAAATCATATTATGTAAACCTTGCGGTACACAATTTAGAAAAAATGATTAATGGTTATAAAGCATTATAATAACCCGGAGGTGTGCAGAATCTTTGTGATGATACATTCCAAACGTGCATACCCACAGAAATATATCAAATTCAATAAAGGATTGATCAAAAACAGATGATTTCTTTTGTGACTAAATCCAGCATTCCTACTACCAGCGGCGCCGGTGGTGTAGTGGTAAGCGTGATTACCCCTCACCCTAGCAGGCCTGGGTTCAAAACCGCCGGCGCTGCCAGGATGTTCTGGGGCAAAACATCTCTAATCACGCCTTCCTTCGGAAGGGAGTAAAGCCGTTGGTCCCCGGTTCATGAGTTGATGGGTCGATAGGTAGGATCCAGGTATGGACGCTGCCTCCCTGGCGTTGGTAGCATTGGTGCTCAGCACGGAAAACAAGATCGACGAAAAACAAATCAAGGAAGAAAAAAAGGCATTCCTGCTAAAAAGTACTGGTGCACAATAGAGATGAACCAGCCTAAGGCTGAAAGTCTCGTTAATAAAGGAAAAAAAAAAAAAGTACTGATGCTTCCCTTAGCTCAGTCGGTAAAGGCGCAGCTACAAAGCAAGACCATGCTGGAGGCGGCTGGGTTCGATTCCCGGTCCGGTCTAGGAATTTTTCGGGTTGGAAAATTTCTCGATTTTCCTGGGCATAGAAGTATAATTGGACTTGCCACACAATCATATCAATGCAAAAATGGTACAGGCATCGAAAGCTCTCAATTAATAACTGTGGAAGTGCATCTAGAACACTAAGTTGAGAGCACGCAATAAGCTAATATGCGATATGCAATAAGCTTAAAATGCGAAGAAGAAGAAGAAGACTAAAAACTAAAATGCTATGCATAATTATTTATTCATTCGTAGTCGAGCGTTTGGTCAAGGCGGTTCAGTCTTTATTTTTTCGTTCCGTTCACAGTAATACGTTTGAAGAGTACTCATTTCCAAAGTGATCAAGTGTTACTGCTGCATGCAGCCAGCAACTTACTTCAAGGGAAGCAGTCGTTCACAGCCGCATCGCATCGATGTATTTCCAATATTAAGTACTTACATCGTCACTATCATCCGTACATCAAGATCGTCGTCAACATTATCACCACGCTGGCGTGCCGAGATAAGTTAAATTTTCGATAACTTTTCTCTGTGTTGAAGTAAATCTGTTGCCACAGTAGATAAGTATTTTAGGTCTGGCGGGGGGACCTTCCTTAGCTCAGTCGGTAAAGGCACAGCTACAAAGCAAGACCATGCTGGAGGTGGCTGGGTTCGATTCCTGATCCGGTCTAGGAATTTTTCGGGTTGGAAAATTTGTCGACTTCCCTGGGCAATAGAGTATGATTGTACTTGCCACACAATTATAGTAATGTATAAATGGTACAGGCATCGAAAGCTCTCAATTAATAACTGTGAAAGTGCATCTATAGAACACTGAGTTGAGAGAACGCAATAAGCTAATATATGCCATACGTAATAAGCTTGAAATGCGAGGGAGAAGAAGAAGGGGGGATCTCCACTCTCCGACGATGATTCTCTGCTGGATCTCCCTTCTGCTAAAGCGATGAATACAACTGGTAGTGATGGTTCATCCACCAATGAGTACACCAGAGCGTATCCAAAGTTTAAACGATCTTCACAGCCCCTTTCTCAACCAGCTCCTTCATTTCCCTATAGTCCACCCGTTTCCCCGAGAATACTACCTGCCACCCGCTTTTTCCAACGCAAACAAAAGGCTTTGAATGTTCATCGGATTTCAAAGAATGTGATTAAACATTTTTCAGCCGCGACGGAAAATTTGAAGGTGATGCCAAATAAACTGCACGTTACTGTAGCCGACCGTGTGCAGGCAAACAAGATTGTTGCCTTTGAGCTATTTTTGCTGGAGTATTGAGTGTATATTCCAAGTCACGTAGTTGAAATCGAGGGAGTTGTACCGAAGCGAGGCGGAATCCCCAAAATTAAATTACTAGACTGCTTACAAATGCATTCAGTGTCACTCTTTGGAGCGAAAAAGATTTACACGCTTTCGACCTCGTTTCATATGACCTTCACCGGGTCAGTTCTACCCGACTAAGTCGCGGTTGGGATGATCCAAGTACCAGTGCGCTTGTTTTTACCAAAGGTAATGAATTGCTCAAAATGCAAGTAACTAGGGCACACTGTGGCCTTCTGTGGCAACAAGCCACGCTGTGATCAATGTGGGGAGAAACACACGGAGGGTTCTTTTCGTGTCACCCCAAAGTGGCCATAGTGTTTTGAAGTTCCGCTTGCTCTCACTGATTGTCCAACGTACAAACAGCAGGGAGAAAAACTTCAGCGGTCTTTGAAGGTTTGCGCGCAGCATTCCCTCGCGGAAATCCTAAGATCAGTTACTCAATCTTCCCGAGTTTCCCTGTGTAGTAACCTCTTCGACCTTCTCTCAGTTGATGACCAAGGCTGTGACCCTAATGTTGGCAAGGGAAGTCATTTCGTTTTCAAAGCCCCACCTAGGAAGCGATCCAAAATTACCACGCATCAGCCTCACGAGGCCTCTCGTATTGAACCTCGAGTCATCTTGAAGAAACCAAAAGCCCCTCCACCGGGTTTCAAGTCATTTGATTTTGATAGGGCTTTCCGTGACATCCAGGTTCTTTCAAGGCTCCAGCTGTTCCAGCTTCACAGCCAAGACTACATGAAGCCATTTTCACGTTTTCTGGAATAGTGGATGGCATTCTCGAAACATTGAATGTGTCTGGCTCCTTGAGGAACATTATTATTTGAAGATGCTTATTTCAAATAACAGACTGTAGTGGTAATTTTTATACGATAGATGGAGTAGATGAAAGCATAGAGTTGATAGGTCCGTTAGAGTACGGCAGTGTGAAGATTGCATATAGATATTAGAACAGCGAGCTAGGACAACTTTTAAGGAAGGTACAAATCGGTTTTTTCATCTCTCTTTACCAAACTCCCCCTTTGGAGAGGGATGGTGAGGGGTCCCCCCCCCCGCCACCACTGGCAAAAAGAGATGAAAACCGACCGCTCAAGTACCAACTGCGTGTTTGAAACAGTTCTACCGATTTTTTACCGCACTACAGTTGTTATTTGAAGGAAGGCATCCAGTCGTAGGTTTGGAAATTGCAACTATTGTTTACCCCTACCACGATATGTGCTCCTGTCATCATCGACTTGACGATCTCGAGGGGACACGGGTGGGGTAGGTGCTGCTACTGTACCTTTCGACCATTGACAGTAATTGATGGTATGCTTCCATCCAGAGTTATGTACTTTGAGTTTTGTCTGTTCGTCGATCAATTTTAGTATCTGTCCTCTCATCGTTGTCCCCTTTTGATTGTAAACCATCAGTCATCTCGAGAGAGATCAAGAGCACTTTCCCGTCACCACACTGCATCTCTCATGGTCAATCGTGGAAAAACAGCCATTCAACCAACCGGTGGAAACTAAAGATTCAAAATTGGCTCACTACTTGACTAGCCTATTGGTCCCAAGCAAATCGATTAACGTACCCCATTCTAGTCGGAATTCTAGTATTACACTATGTCAATGTATTATAAAATGAGGGATTCGGGGATTTTCCTATGTTTCAAAGGGTGCATCAATTAGCTTGGGACCGAAGATAGTACCAGAGCTGAGCCAAAAAGTTGAGCACGTTTCTTCAGGACCCTCTGGTCTTAGAGTTACCTCTATGATTCAACGATGGTGGAGATGAATATATCAATCGCATCCTTGTATACCTTTTCCTTGATCCCTTCAGCACCTGTTAATATATTGTAGCCCATAGCCTCGAGTAAGCCGCGAGTATTTGGACTCCTCTTGTACTAACTCTATTATTAAGAAACATCCCAAGTACCCAAAAGTTCTGATAAAAGGCTATTTGTGGCTCTTGGTTGAAGGTGGTCTATAGTAGAGATTGGTAATCAGCTCCCGAGCTGTTCTATAGACCCGATTCTCTACAGTGAGCTGATGACCCGCGGTTCGTTTTTAGGAACCGCAGCTCATCAGCTCACTGATATCACAAGTCTAAACCATTCAATCCATCACTCATAGCGGAACTTTTCAGAAAAGGACCGCGTACACCAAGATGCGTGCGCAGTACAACATGTGCCTACTGATCGACAGCACCAACGGTTAAGCTGGGTTTATACAGGGCAAGTGAATTGATCAAGTCAGTTGAATTCAACTTACTTGAACGCGAATTGAACGTGTAAACCATGCCATTCAACTGACTTGATCAACTCACTTGAATTGAAAAAATTTGAACCAGGCTCAACTTGTCAAGCCAATTGAATTCAGCTGAGTTGATCATTTGACTTGCCTAGTCTAAACCCAGCTTAAAAGCAAACTTCCAACCGGCTGCTTGGGAGAGAAAGACATATGTACATGTTGGGGGCAACCCCGGCGTAGTGGTTAACATCCATACCTCTCACGCCAAAGTCACAAGTTCAAATCTCACCCCTGAACAAGTCACGAATGACCCTAGAGTGTTAAAGTGACTATAATAATAATAGTAATAATAATAATAATAATAATAATAATAATAATAATAATAATAATAATAATAATAATAATAATAATAATAATAATAATAATAATAATAATAATAATAATAATAATAAATATATGTACATGTGCTACACGATGTTAATTTTCTACAGCTATTATCCAATTTTTAGTTATGTACCCGGCTCTTGTTGCTGATGTTATTACTCCAGTATATATGCTCTCTCCTCTCTTCTCAGCATTCTCTGGGGGAGCGGAAGATCCACACAAAAGCAAATAAACGAAAATCGAAATGCAGCTCCGGATCCGAATATCGACTCGAAAGACTCACTGGGAGCTGTTTAGGATGACAACTCTCGGACCCGTCCGGCTCTTCTGATCTTTTTTTTCTTCTCTCAATTCTTCACGTTTCAGCTCCGGATCCGGTTCTGAGCTGATGATCTGGAGCTGAAGCCGAGAATAGTGAGAGAAATTCTACTGGAGAATTAACATCAGACATAAAATCTGTATGTAAAAAGAAAAAAATTCTGAATTTTAACTATCGCGTAAAATCTCCCTTCGTTTAATTTTGAGCTACAGCTGTCATAAACAGCGA
Source organism: Ochlerotatus camptorhynchus (assembly GCF_037179485.1). Classification (NCBI taxonomy): domain Eukaryota; kingdom Metazoa; phylum Arthropoda; class Insecta; order Diptera; family Culicidae; genus Ochlerotatus; species Ochlerotatus camptorhynchus. The sequence continues at coordinate 216,978 of NW_027040715.1, forward strand.
AATCGTTTACAAGCTTGCATACAATATTGCTAATTTATGCCATATTAAGTCTAAATATACACGAAATATCGCGTAAATTTTTGCCAAATTCAGCGTTAATTTTATGTGCGCTATGTCTCGCAGAAATTTACATGAAATTTTCGAACGGTGTATGTTTACGCGATGCTTGTTAGTGTTAGTTTGTTTGTTTAGATGTTAGTGGCGTTTTCCATTGAAATGTAGAGCCATGTTGTAAGGTACAGATTTATTGGTTTATACTACTTTTAAGATTTTATGCGATAATCGGTTGCTGATCTGGCCATAACCAAGCCCAGGAGACATTTTCTATTTCCTCATTCTACGTCCGTACTATTTGCTTCTGATAAGCTGTTCCGAAGCCAAGTAGAACCTCCACAAGGCGTCCCATCATTAGTTCCATCATTCGCTGAGTCGCAGCGTTCAACCTAACTATTGGCCATGAAAAGGCTTGCCAACCAATGCACATCAAAAATCGACTACATACATCCGAACATTTGTTTATCTCAAACCAAAAGAAGACATTCCGCGCAACTACCATAAATCGGACTAGTTTATGTTGATCTTCGTCAAGCTTCTTCTACAATTTGGACTTCTACATCAACACATGTCAGGTAGCCTTCAGGTTCAATTGGCTAAACTTGGTGAGTTCGTTCCATTTTGTAAATTTTTATCTTTTCAAACCAGTAACGTTGGGAGATCACCTTTTTGTGGTGCGTTACTGGTATAAGATCTACCACCGAACCCTAGTCGTGACAACTTCAAACTAGGGAATCAGGATTTTCCAGTAATCAACGGACCACATTTTAGTCCTTGTTACTTTTTATGACTTGATAATAGTGAAAAGACTCGGGTAGTGACCACCGTGCCGTTATGCATTTCTATTTCTATATTGTATATTTCAAATCAAAAATATTGTTTATGTTCATAGATTTCACATAATCCTTTTTTCTTTGTCCTTCTCCTTTTCCTTTCTTTCTTCTCTTTTAAGAAAGCGAGTAATGGCGCGATGGCCACACCGTTTGAAAAATTTATGTAAATTTCTGCGAGATATAGCGCACATAAAATTAACGCTAGATTTGGCATAAATTTACGCGATATTTCGTGTAAATTTAAGCGCAATATCACATAAATTAGCAATATTGTATGCAAGCTTGTAAACGATTTCGCTGTTTATGCTAAGTATAACTCAAAACTAAACGAAGGGAGATTTTACGCGATAGTTAAAATTCAGCATTTTTTCTGTGCATAAGTCATAAATGGCTAGAACAAGAGTTAGTGCTCATGCCCCAACCGTCAGAAGAAAATGGAGCATCTCTTAACCTTTCTAGCCTTGATGCTTCCAACGACCAATCAATCATATAATTACCAAAATCGGAACGTACGCTACGAGATGTCCACGTTTCGTCCATTTATTGGATTCTGAAGCATCGTGTTTAAAGCTTCGATTTAAACAGGCCCTATGTTTTCTGAATCATCTTGCCCCTTAAATGCTGCACAGTAGGACTGGCCGTTTTGATATGTGTGACGCATCTTCGATGTGAAACATATATCAAATAGACCAGAAAAATGATGTAGGTATGTATATATATCATTTTCCAGGATGCTTTCAAGAACTGGCTGTGTTGTTGTTAGATTAGATTAGATTATATTAGATTATACTATTTTTACGATTTTATGCAGTTTTAAGCACAAAAACCACTGATTAATTTTCCGGTTTTGAATTTGTGTCATAATTTCTATAATTTTAATGTGAGCTGAAGAGCTGATCATAAGAATCGACACCCTTTTGTGAGCTGGGTAGATTTGATCCACTCAGCTAGATGAGCTGTTTTGCCCACTTTTAGTCTATTGAACTCTAAGCAGCCTCATTTTTAAGTCGTTATAAGAACTTGAAAGTTCCGGTACCATAATTGAAGAGCATTCTAAGCAGCTTCTGGCGGAACTTGAACGGAACTTTAAGAAAATAAGCTAAAAACGGTTTTTGACATCTACACCAATTGTATCTGTAGTTCGCACTTTTATGAAAGTTAATTCTACAGTCAGGTCTTTATGAAAGTTATTTCTAATTCGTGTATTGATTTATCAACATTATTAGTAGTATTGGAGCTATTTGAAGAATTAAACTCAGTCCTTCTGCGTACATTAATTTGCATTCATAAAAAAGACTTCATGTGGGACGGACCTTCCAAGTTGCTTAGAAGTTCCACAGGGAACTTTGAAGATCCTTTAAAGTTGCTAAGAAGTTCCGCTGGGAGCTTGTTCGGAACTTTGTTGTGGCCATGTTTTCAGCCTTGCCTGAAGTTCCTAAGAAGTGCTTAGCGATGCGATTGTTTTGAACTTCAAGTTGCTAGGAGTAAGCATCGGAACTTTTTGGAGCCTGAAGTTCCTCGTGTATTTTCTTTAGCTGCAAAAGTAACGAGAAAGTTCTGTTTGAAATTTATATTTTATGGAACTTGAAAGTGGGTTTTTAAGTTTATTTGAACTTTATGGAACTAGAAGGTTCTGTCGGAACTTTATTTGAACTTCATGGAACTTGGAAGTGTGTTTTATCGTTGAGTGCGGAACTTTTGGTTACTTGGGATAGTTAAAAGTCAAATGAATTTCGGGTCCATAAAGCTTCCGTATTTGAGTGATTCGAGGTAGGCCGTGCATTGAAACTAACGTTTTTTTAATTTGCTGCTGCATTATTTTTCCAAGATGTTTATTGAAAATTTAGTGCAATGAATCCTTTTGCTGGTGCATTTTGGACACTTGAAAACTTTTTCAATTATTTCACGTGTTTTTATTAGTGCTGTGTTTGGTTATTTAAAAAAAATAGGATCGAAAGAGTTTTTAAGATTACCGTGAGTGAACAAACCGGGTTTCTTCTTCCTTCGCCACCGCCGTGAAACGTTGCGAAAAAGCAGATCTCCGCGGAATTTTCTAATGTACGCTGTTGAATCGTGTCCGTTTGGGTTTAGTTACAAGTGCATAACGATCCGGAAGCCGGAAGTTACAAAATAAGTCCAGGCGGTAACGGTGATATCCAGTGGAAGTAGGTTAAAATCGAACGTGCAAATTTTCTCCTCCAAAGTGCTGCTGCCTGCAAGCCAAAATGGGCGCTTATCTATCGGAACCACTCACAACGAAGGATTCGAGCGAGGAGCCAATTCATTTGCTTGCTTGCGGTTCCAGCTCGATGCAAGGCTGGCGGATCAGCCAGGAGTTGTAGTTTCTAGTGAAAGAAATAATCTCCATCACATCACTAAACATAACCACGAGCAATGACGAGGAACTGCATCCCAAACCCCATGATAAACAAGGAGCGGATGCATCCAACGAAACTTTTAAGCGCAAAAGAATCATTGCCAACATAGGAGAAAATTCGTTAAGATCCTTCCATTGCATTATTTTATGATTCTTTAATATTGTACAAATATTTACACATCACACACAACTACACATAGTAACTCGGAGCGTTTGGTACGGTATGTCCACGCATCCTTCCACCCCTGTAGATTCAAAAAATGTTCCCATTCCAAGAATCATCTTTGCGGTAAATACAACGCAGTAGGCCTGGCCGTATTGATGTTTATATCATATCTCAGATATGCTGTAAACATCAATTAGACAAGAAAAATGATTTGACCTTATCTAATCTAATAATTTTCCAGGATGCTTTCTCGTACTGGCTGCGTTTGTATTAGATTAGATTAGATTAGATAAGATCATAAAGCTTCCGCATTTGAGCCTTGGTAAATGCATGAATTTAAAAAATTAAATTAATAATAATTTATTATTAGTTCAGAATAAAAAAAATGTACGGTGATGATTAATCTGTTAATATGCTTTTACAAGCGGGTTCAAATGCACTTTTGGAAATCATCAACACTGATCTGGCAATATTAGTGTGCATCTTTCCAATGTGACAAAGATCCAGATCCGCCCTGTGACCTGGTAGCCTAATTCAACTACCTCATGTTTTTTTTTTTTAAAGTCCAGGGACTTCAAATTACAAATAGGGTAAACGCCTCAATAGAGGATGTGCGTTTACCCTAATGCAGATGCAACCATTTGCGGTGATTGCGCCACAGCGCTAGAGTTATTTAATTTCTACTTTCCTCTCCCCGCGAGCGACCTAGACCGATGTGCAAACGAAAGGTTTCATGTGGTGAATTCAGATAAGACCATCAAGTCACAAAAAGTGCAGACCTAGTGAAGATGCATATTTTTGGGTACCGGCAATCGTCTCCTTCTTACACACAAGTTAACTTGGATAAGAAATTAAATGCAAACCAAATAATTCTGAATACAGACATTAATTTTCCATCAGCAATCAAACGCTCTTTACTGCGGCCCTTACCAGGTGTCGTAGTCCACCATAGTTTGGATACCGCATAGTAAAAGAAAGCCTTCTCCAATCTGATGTCAGATCTGTTGACCCATGTATGTTCTACCTGTTACAGTATCAAAGAGTTTTTGAGATTTGTTGTAATTTTCTAATTACTTTTTTGACGTAGGACTACGTCTTTAATTTCTATACTAAGGGTCACATAAAAAAAAAACAAAATACAGACTTGTAACGAAAAATCCCAAACACGGACGCAACTATAGAGCGTAAATCAAACAAACGGCACATTGCGCATGCTCACAAGAGCGAGCTCAATGTTCGGTTTATCGCTCACCATTTCACCAATGAAAGGAAGAGAGGAGAAAAGCAGCAATAATGAAAACGCTTGCCATCCGATCGGCATCGAATTGCACTGGTGTGGCCATCATTTGACAAACAACCGGCCACACATTCAAAAACGGAAAGAGTTACGAAATAAATTATCAACATATTTGTTCCGTCCACTAGCGGTCCTACGTCTAGCTTCCGTTCGTGACCCTACCCTACGTCTAGCTTCCCTTCTACTTTTTTTTTAAATTTTTGTCAGATTTGCCATCCTTTGATTTTCGTTAATTTGAAGGTTGTGCTATTAATTTATAATTGTAATTTGATTTTTTAATAACTACTTTATTTGTACAGGCTCAATCGAATAAACTTTAAAGATCCAAGTTAAAATCTTCGTTATACATTATTAATGTCTTATATTTAAAGTTAAAGGAACTGGACCGAATACTCGCGGTTGTCTCGAGGTTAGTGGGATTTATTTGTTTGTTAATTTGGCGTTGTAATTAATGTGGAATGTTTATTCAAGTGTGCTGAAGAGTAGTATTTCTTTAAACTCAAAAAATCTCTAGATGGTTCCATTTGCTCCCATTGCCAATGATTTACTATCAACGTAGCAGAGCACTTTCAGAAGCTTAACGGTCTGCTATACGAAGCGTTAAAAAATCTCTTCCATTCTGAATCGGTGCAAATGAATCGCTATACAGCGAAAAGCACAGTGTAAATGAGAAAACTAACCCGGAACATAAAAAAAAAAAATGCTGGCAAGTGGCATCAATCTACCCGGCCCGTGCTGCTCGTTGTGCTTACTTACACAATCAAGTGCAATTTGCTTGAATTATTATTATTTATTCCTTTGCAATTTGATTTCCATCCTTCAAGCAGCAAATACGACGGTAGAGGATTATGAAATCAGGCACTTTATGTAATTGCAGGGATTCTATCCTGTCTGGTTTACGAACAAATAGTTTTTTTTTTTCAGTATCAACAATTCATAAACAATCACGCGTCTCCATTAATTAATTAATTTAGCTTTATTTAGGAGGCTTTCAGCCTTAGGCTGGTTCGCCTCCAACCCGCGTCTCCATAGCTTTTTTTTATTATATTAGTGCTGACAGTTTAACTGTTCTAAAAACATTAAGTCAAACATAACTGTGTTGTGCATACTGATAACACTGTAAACAATAACAGATGCAACAGCTGTGAAACAACGCTAATTACATGTTGAGTTGTGCTTCCAGTGATTTCAGTTATAATGAGCAAGTCGCGTAACTCAACCGTACACATGTTTTCCATAGGCCAACACTAACAAGCTGTTGTAATACAGCAACCCCTCCGTATATGCGGTGGGTGGTATCGTACACCCGCCACTGTTTCTCGGCTGTCCTTAAACCAATTTTGCTGAAAAACTACCGAAAATCAGCTCGATTGGTTGAAGGACAGCCGAGAAATAGCGGTGAATAGACGGTACCACCCATCGCATATACGGAGGGGTTACTGTACTTGTACTTGTTCTACATAACCATACAGCTCTCGGCTCGTTGGCAAGGCTCGGCTCATTTCCAGGGAATAGCATCCATTTTCGAGCTATTGTAATTTGTGAAATTAACACTCCTCAAGGCTGAAACTCTCGAAAGTGAAAATTTTTAAAGCACCCATCATCGTCATGAATTATGCGATGATAGCCAAAGTTTGTAATGAATTGCCGAAATAAATCCAGACCAACGGTCCCTCCAAATGGGCTTCATGATACCGGCGAGAGAGGGAGCCCTCCGGTGGGTAAACACATATTTGTCAACTTTCACTTGCATGGCTCTCACCCAAAAGAAATTGCCAAGCATTTCTACTTAAAGAAAAACTTTTCCCGTATCTGCACCGGTACCAGCAACGAAACCTTGAACGTGTGGTTCGATGATAAATGGACATGCCAGGAAGAAAGCAAAGAATAGAAAAAAAATCTAGAGAATGGGACCAACAAACCGCAACTGTTCTACGGACTCGTGCCGATTTCTTGCTTTTTTTTACTAATAGATCTATTCGGGTACCTCTCCGACACACTCGCACTCAGATTGGAGTTTTTCAAACCAACCATAAGCACAATTGATGGGCTCTCTTAGTGAAAGTAAGAATAATTTGATATCATTACTGCAGCACGAGGGACGAGCGCTAGGCCTGCCACCGGTCGTTGATGGCACTGTGAATTGGTGGCGAATTTCATAGACCAAAACCGGAACGAAATTATGCCAACGCAACAGCGTTGCCAAGAGCGAAGCGGGAGTGTTTGGGAAGAGTAATCTGTTTGAGTTACGTCGACGCACGTGGGGGTCATGTTAAATTTAAATCGGGGCTCATCATCACCAGACTCTTCAGAGCACGTGGCAAAGAATATGTACCTGTTGATTAGTTGGCTGCTGTCAGCGGGTAATGAGACGGGTTCGAGGTTAGCTAGGCATAAAAAGGGTCATTAAATACACCCACAAGGGCAGATTTAAGATTATCATACAGTTTTGTTTAAAATGAACCGAATCTGTAAGGAATGACGGATTCTGTATTGTGGTCGTCAGGAGACTTTTAATTAAATTGGGCAAAATCAATCTAAGCTAATTTTATGAACCTACCAAAATCCATAAAGGAGTTTTTATGCAGCCGTTATTTTGCATATAGATTAACACAGTAGAAACCTGTTTAAACTAAATTGTTGGATTTTATGTGTTCTTTAAAGGAAAAATACAAAACAAATTATTCATCCCGATTTCGAAGAAATGTTCGGACTTTTCCCGAAATGTGGCTCATCAATCGGTTTACACTATTCTCATCCATCGTTTTGGCAAGCTTATTCCACTTGGTTTTCAATTCATTGATGTTTTTGACAACACTGCCAATAACGATCAGCTTTCTCTTCATTTTAGTCCAACATCTTTCTATCGGTCCGAGCTAGGGGCAATTAGGTGAGAATACACTGAATCCCATTGGTTTCATACCACTGTAGCACAGTTTTACCATAGAGGTAACTCTAAGACCAGAATTTCCCGAAGAAACGTGCTCAACTTTTTGGTTCAGCTCTGGTACTCTCTTCGGTTCCAAGCTAATCGATTCACTTCTCGAAACATAGGAAAATCCACTAAATCCTCATGTTATCTGTCAAACTGTCATAGCGAATCAAAATAAACATTGTGTAGTACTAGAATTTTGACTAGAATGGGGTACGTTAATCGTTTGCTTGGGACCAATAGGCTAGTCAAGTAGTGAGTCAATTTAAAATCGTTAGTTTCGTATTGATTGTTGGTTTTACTGTAATGACAGCTCGCAAGATCTGGCCAAAACGTGACAGGTTGCTTGTGGGATTGGATGAATGGCAATATTCGCTTTTGTAGACAACCCGTCCTGTAAAGCTCTGAATTGAATATATTATCCGTGATGAAAACCTTTGTCTTCCTACCGCAGCTACCGATGACCGGCCATTTATTTTAGTGCAAATTTGGTCAACACCTGATCATAGGGCTTTCTAGCACGGATTCTGACCACATTGTTCTGCTTTTGACCTCTATTTGGTTGTCTGCAGTCACGGTATGACTTGAAGCCTTCCCGGAGATGAATCTAATTGCGTGCGGCACCAAACTTTTGGCCAAATCGCGGTCCGAGATGTTTAGGTTACGGCCCAAGCGCAATGACAACGGAAGAGGAACGGCAGCGGAAGAGCCCGATCTAAGTAAGCCTACTTGTTGAATATGAAACTAGTCAGAACCAAATCAACTTCGATTAGACATCTTGATGTCATTTGTGACAACTGTCAAACTTGCCGTTTCCGTTCCGCTTCAGCCCACTTTGACTTTAAATGATCTTAATTTCTTGTGTTTGTGTGGTTTACATGTATGAATTTTTCAAATGACACAGATGCGTCTTTTCAACTTTAGTACATTTGAGATTTTAATTATTATTTACAGTTCCTAGTCCTATCAGGCCTATTTTAAAGTATGACCACCTTGGTGGGATTGGTTTGATTTGAATTGGAAAAAGAAGACTACTTATAACTACTATTTACAACTACAACTAACCTACAACTACTATGTACACCTAACCTACTATATACAAATTACTTATCAAAGCATGTTCTAATAAATTACATTTTTGAGCAAATTTAGTCTTAATTTCGTTAATTTTGGAATCTATGTTGACAATGCCTGCCTCTTAATGTAAATTTGTTATTCTAGTGTCGAAAGGACGATCAAGAACCATCCTCAGCACTCTACTCTGAGCGACCTGAATTTTGTTCCTGTGAGTCTGTGCACATGATTCCCACACCGGAGCTGCGTAGAGGATCGCAGGTGCTACGATTTGTTCACCCTTGAGAGGCGGGATCTGCGGCAAATCAGCGGATACAGACACCTAACCAAGGTAGAACGCTTGACTACAGTTTTCTCTACATGCGAACGGAAGAGGAGCTTTTCATCGATCAACATCCCGAGATAGGTTACTTCGGCGGACCACTCCACCCTTGTGCCATCCATGATTACAGTACAAGATGGAGCCGGTTTCAGTTCGGGCGATTGCCGATGGAGGAACATGATCGCTTGTGTTTTGGAGGGATTGATTTTAATTTTCCACGTGGTGGCATAATCAGCAAAGGCGTTAAGGCATCGTTGAAGTTTATTCGTTATTTCGTGAGGCATTCTTCCTTTGACGGCTATTGCGGTATCCTCTGCGAACAGGAAAAACACGCAACCGTCTCCAAGGGAAGGAATGTCGGAAGTGTAAATGCTGTAAAGCAAGGGGCCCAGCAGACTGCCTTGCGCGACTCCTGCTGGGATGGAAAACGTGTCGGAAAGACAACCATGCAACGATACCTTAAACGACCTTTGCTGGAGGTAGCTACGGGTGATTTTAACCAGATGTAATGGAAAGTTGAAGTTACAAAGCTTGTATACAAGCCCATTGTGCCAGACATTATCAAACGCTTTCTCAACGTCTAAAAAGGCCATGGCTGTGGACTTGGATACAGCTTTGTTACTTCGGATGTTATTCATCACCCGTACTAGCTGATGATTGGTAGAGTGCCCCTTTCTGAATCCAAACTGTTCCGGAAGGAGAATGTTGCTTTCCTCCACAAACTTGAGCAAACGATTGAGAATAAGTTTCTCGAACAATTTGCTCAGCGCTGAAAGGAGGCTGATTGGTCTGTAGCTTGAAGACAATGTTGGATCCTTACCGGGTTTGCGGATTGGTAGGATTTTTGCTGCTTTCCAGATGCTTGGAAAGTAGTGCAGTTCCAAACATCTGTTGAAGATAGTGGTTAGAAGAGACTGCACTTTCATGCTGAGTCTCTTCAAGATCAAGTTGAATATACCGTCAAACCCGGGAGCCTTCATGTTCTTGGTGCATTTCAGCGCTGAGCAAATCTGTTGTACTGTAATCATATCCGCCGGAGGCACGACACAATGGGAGGCTTCTAGGTTTTGAACGCATTGTGCAACCTGATCATCGAGCGGACTTTGGATATTCGAGCCAAGCAAATGCGATGAAGCGACATGCTCGCCGATCGCATTTGCCTTCTTCTGTGGGGTGATGCCGATCGTCATCATTTTCGACTCTGAGAGGTGGAATGGGTTTGGGATGAGTTTTCAGGACCTTGGCTACCTTCCAGAATGGTCTGGAGCGGTCGTCCAGATTCTGGACAACACGCCCGAAACTTTCATTTCGGAGTGAGTCCATTCTGGAAGCAGTCTGTCTGTTCAGATCGACCATTTCACGTTTTTGCCCAGATCTCCAGTCCTCTGAAACTGGCGTCTACGAAAATTTCTCAGGCAAATCAAAAGTTGGGTGTGGAAATCAATGGCAATAAACTTACCCCTCACAGGAACTCGTCGGACGCATGCTTCGTCAGCCACGGTTATGGCTTGGTGGAGTCCATCCAACGCTCAGTCGATGTCCTCCACGGTGTCGAGCGGCGGGTTGTCGACGATGTGCCTGTCTACCACGCGTCCAAACTGGGCCCAGTTTACGCGATGATTGTCCTTGCGCAGGCTTGAAGCAGGAGCCACGTTGCAGCCCAGTTCAGACACTACCGGTTGGTGGTCGGAGCTGAGTTCGTTCAAGGCTACCTGCTTGGACAAGCCGATATTTGTCAGGAACGTCGATGGGTTGCCCGCCGATGAGATGAATGTTGGTTCATCCGAAAACCAAACGGAGTACAACCCATGCTGTGAGTGGTCGAACAGGAGACGACCGTTCTGGTTCTGCTGGTAGTTCCGCCAGGCCTCATGACGAGCATTCAGATCTCCTCCAACTACGAAGCGGGAACTGGTACGGGTTATGGTGGACAGATCTTTTTTTTTTTTAATTTAGCCGCTAGTCCACTGCTGTCGGCACACTGTCGAGGGCAGTAGACGGCGATGAACTGGACATATCCAGTTGACGACTCCACCTCCACACCAAGGGCCTCGATGATAGAGGTGCGGATATGGGACAGAGTGTGGTATTTTATTCCTTTCTTGACGACGACCGCAACACCACCCCCCTGGAGCTGGTGCGATCAAGCAGGATAATGTTGTGGTCAGGCAACCAGAAGCTGTCGCCGGACTTTAAATGGGTCTCGGTTAGAAGGCCCACGTCGATGCTGTGCTTGCGGAGGAAGTCGGCAAGCTCAATCTTCAAGGTGACGATAGTTAGCGGTTTAGACGCCATACTGGATGATGAACTTACCGAGCACTTGGATCTGTTCGGGCTTATTGCGGCACTTACGAAGAGCACCGGACATGTAGACGAAAATTCTCATCAATTCATCCGCTGAGAACAGATCGGGGTTGTTGTTTTGCGCTGTTGGTTGTCTCCAGAATCCAGGGGGGGATGGAGAGCTTTGGCCAGCCGAATCACCAGAAGTTGCTTGAGTGGGATGCACCCGCGAATTCGCTTGCCTTTGCTGAGGAGCACGAAGAGGCGGGAAATCCTCCGTCCGAAATGCCGGGACTTTGTCCTTCTTGCGTCCTGGTTGGTTGTTAGTTGCCACCTGTTTTCGGATGCGTTTGAAGTCCTCGCGTTTGGAGCACTGTCTGTCGAAACCTTGATGTGCACCACCACAGTTGGTGTATTTTAACGCCACGGCTCCATCCGCAGGGCAGTTGGAAGTGGCGTGTTCTTGAGCGCAGTTGCTGCAGCGTAGCTTGATGTTGCAGTTGCGGGTACCGTGACCAAAATTGAGGCACCGCTGGCACTGCGTTACGTCACGATGGCCGCCACGGTATGGCTCCCATCGTACGATGATGGAGTAGATCGAGCGGATGGCTTGCAGCGCATTGAGCGTCACCGTCCCTTTTATTTATTTATTTTTATTTATTTATTTCGTCAACCAACGTAGACTAGTACGGAAGTGCACCAGGAAAAGACAATTCGGGTACGTCTTCACGTTTTCGTCTCTCCTCGTCATCCGAAAGACAGCGATTGGGGCCAGCTTGTACCGGTCCTTGAGTTCTTCTTCGATCGCTTTGGGATCAACATCCGGTAGACCCCTGATGACTACCTTGAAGGGCTTTTCACCGGGGATGTCGTGCGTGAAGTATTTCGCATTAGAATCCTTCAGGAATTTGACGGCGATTTCATATTCCGCTTTCGTCCGGAGCATCACCTTAGTGCCGATCCTGCTGATCTTGTACTCAGCTGCGATGCCCAGTGATGCGAAATCGCCAATGAGCGTCTTGAGTGGCACTACCTTCACCACCAGTGGAGGAAGCTTGACCTTCGCCACACTCCGGCCGGCAGAATTCTCGGTTTCGACGGCGTCGCCGAAATCACCGATGTCGCTGGCGTTCGTCGCGGTAACATCGTCGCGTCCGCTCGTACCATCGGACAGTCCTTGGTTCTTCTTCCTCTTTTTTGTCCGCTTCACCGGGACTGGGTTGGTATTCCCAACATCGGTGGGAAGAGTAGCGTACCTATTTGAGGTAGGTACCAAGCTACCCTCACCACTGTTCTTCTTCTCCGGTTGGTCACGAAGCCTGCTCCGGGAGCGCTGTCTTCCCATCACGCGATGCGACCGACACTACTGACGATGCGACGTGCAGTATATCTGCGAACGTTTGTAACAAACTATAGGTTTATCGAACAACTCGACAGAGCGAACAAAGACCGAACTGTACTGCTTGACGTTCAAGCAGAGAATGAAGCGCTTCAGCCCACATTGCATTTGAGCCTTTAGACGTAATGGTCTTCATGACATTATTCTGCAATTGACGTTGTTGACGATGTGCCCAGCCCACCGTAGTCGCCAGATTTTTGCATTCGATTTAAATTTCTTAACTTACAAACCTGCTGAAAAGATACTTCATGATTCAATTCTTTTCTACAGTGATTCAACAATTTCCGAACTGAATCCAATATTTTCAAAATTGATTTCAAATTTTTAGAATTGAGATCAGGAAATTCTTAACTGAGGTGACACTTTTCAAATCAGATTCAAAACTGAGTCTGAACTTTTTTGCAGTGAGTTCAAACTTTCGAATAAGTCATCAACATTTTTCTAACTGAGTCTAAACTTTTCTGATATGTTATTAAGTCTTTTTTTAAGTTGTCAAAGCTTTCCTGAAGTGATTCAATATATCCCGAATCCAAGCTTTAAAGAATTGGTATCGCATTTTCTGAAGTGAGGCAACATTAGCTGATTTAATTCCTTTCCTAAATGAACCAAAGGTTTCCTGCATTGATTCAACTTTTTCCGAACTGAAGCCAAACTTATCAGAGCGGGTTTGATATTTTCCTAAGTGAGCTCCATATTTGTCTAAACTGCTTTGGCATTTGGCAGTGACACAATCTTGCTAAGGTCATCTAGATTTCCTAAAAGTGTAGAAAGTTTTCCGAAGTGAACCGACACTTTTATTAGCTTAAATTTTCCAAACGGAGTCCAACCTTTTCTGAAGTGGTTCAGTACCTTCCTTAAGGAGCCCAAACTTTTCTGTTGAGTGATTTAATGTTAGTCTGAGTTTTTCTGAAGTGATTTTACTAACTTTAGACACCTTCCTCGTTCTTGTGAGATTCACATCCTGTAAAAATTAGGCTGAGATTTTAAAGAATGGACTTTCGTGTGTTCATACCTGATGGTTGATTTTTTTTTAACAAGCACAATTGTTGAGAAAACTATCTGGGTATAAATCCATAAAAGTACTTATTTTTATAGAAACTTGGGTTTCTTGATCAGTCAAGTTGGATTTTGGCTCCGTCCTTTAAAAAACAGGCTTGGATGTTATAGAAGAGACCTTTGTGAATTCATACGTGATGGTAGATTTTTTTGAAGCCAGGTTGGATTTCGGTTCGAACGTTTGAAATTTGTGCTTGGATTTTATTGAATGGAACTAGCTAAATATCGGAAGGACAAACTTGGTTAATTTTCACAAACAAAGATATTTTCATAAAAACTTTGAATTTCTGTTCAGCCAAGTTGAATTTCGGCTCAGATCTTTGAAAATAGGCTTGGCTTTTATAGAATGGACCTTGTTGAATTCATTCGTGATGGTAATTTTTTTTTTAAGCATGCACAAATTTTTAGAAAACTGGGTTTAAATTCTCAAGAGTACGTATTTTTATTGAAATTTATTCATTCTACTTCTAAAAAACTCATTGGCTCTTAGCTCAATTGTGAATTCATTGGCGTTTCAATGCGTTAGGCCTAGTTTGGCATCAAGAAGCAGTGTTAGACTTTTAACAATATCTCAACGATTGGTTTATCTAGATTAAGAAAGACTAAGTGTGGGTTGTGCTTAATAGGCCGGAAATGGGGTAGTTAGATGTAATGTAAAATGAATTTTGTATCGACTGGTGCGGGCATCGAGCGATGGGATTTTTTCCGGCCTAACTACACACAATTATTTTCCTTCTTTCTTATTCGATGTTTAATTTCTCTGAAGCACGTCTGAACTGCCACACCTTACAACACGAAAAAAGGTCTGCCCTAATCCAGACTAGATCTGCGCTCTTTATTCTTCAATGAAAATGTTTCTATACCTTTACGAAGAGCAGAGATCTTTGGACAATTTTGAGAACTTCAAGGCAGTTCCATGAACATCAGAAAAATGGTGGCGACTTTCGAAAACTTTCGGAAAGTTACAATGCAGAGTGATTCTATTAACTTCAGAAAAATAACAGGAATTTTACAGATGTTCCATGCACACAATAAGAAGGCCGATATACATTCATATATGTTTTGATATATTAAGGGTAGTAACGTGAAATTCGAGGTAGCTACATGCACATCAGGAAAAATGCGAGTACCTTATGAAGTTCCGAGAGCTTAAATACAATTTCAAGCACTGGTTGGTAGCTCCATTAACGGGAATCACTGTGGAAACTTTATTTCTGATCAATCTCATAACCAACCCGGAATTTCAAGAGCAAAAATATCAGCGCTCACAAAACTGGAACTTCCGGGAAGTTAAATCAACAATCAATACGAAACTAACGATTTTAAATTGACTCACTACTTGACTAGCCTATTGGTCCCAAGCAAATGATTAACGTATCCCATTATAATCAAAATTCTAGTACTACACAATGTTTGTTTTGATTCGCTATGAAAGTTTGACAGATAAAATGAGGGGTTAGTGGATTTTCCTATGTTTCGAGGGGTGAATCGATTAGCTTGGGACCGAAGATAGTACCAGAGCTGAGCCAAAAAGTTGAGCACGTTATTTCGGAACCTTTTTGTCTTAGAGTTACCTCTATGGTTAAATGATCATTAAGGGTACGTTCCGTTAGATTCAGTGGATTTCTATGGATTTCAGAAAAAAAATGTCGTGTTCTTCAACACACGGTCGACGAGATCACTCAAAATCGAAAAATAAAGGCACTTCCCCGGGGGAATCAAATTCACGCTTTAATATTGACATCATACAAAAATTATCTGACTTCTTTTCCGGAACGATTTTAAATTTGCAAGAAACGTAAGTAGATGAATTCAGTTTTTTTTTTCTTCATTCGCTATGGATATGACTATCATAGCAATAATAAAGAATAAAGAAAAACCATAACGAGTTAACTAATGTTTTCAGCATAACGTTCAAAACGACACAGCTCACGGTGCAAAAGCCATCACGTACACGTCCTTCTACGTCTTCATAATTTCCAAGATAGAAAAAAAAAAACTTGAAACTTCACCGTTTTCATCTTGCGACGGAGGAGCATCCAACTTTCAATGCTGGAAAGGAACCAACTTATTCACCAGGAAACAGCACGACCCACGATGCACTTCAAAATGGCATATTACTTATCGCATTTGCACGCTCACGATTCACGCAAAATGCACTTCCTGCACGTGCTGTTGAGGTGAGGAGAATTCTTCAAGTTCAGAGGGTGCGAAGTGGCATAACTTCGCACCCTCTGAACTTAATCAACGGGTGGCTTTTGAAGATTCGTTAATGTTCTTACCAAGTGTATTACGGCTACTCTGCATGTAGTCACAAGGAACAAAATATAATTGAACTGTGTTTATTTGAGCAATTGAAGCTCCATTGACGCCTCAGATAGCCTAGTCAGTGAAGCCACGGTATAATCCGGAGGCGGTGGGATCAATTCCCGGTCAGCTCTTGCGCCTTCCGTGGACATGGAGTATCATTGTGTTTGCTATACACACAGCAAAAAAATGATTTAGATATCTCATCAAAGTGGATGCACTTCTCTCGTGTCAAAAACTATGGTGTAATATTACTTGCCAAAAAGGACAAAACTATCATTATTACAGTGCATGAACTGACATTACGCTGATTTTACTGCATTTGTTTATTTTTGCGGCCATAACAATAAGTGCACCATACTGCTTGGTAGGGATTCCAGACAACACACGTGAATTCCAGTAGTGAGCGTACCAATGAACAGTAAAGGGGTTTAAAACACAGAGGATCAAGAAATTCCTTAGATATCTTGAACATGAATCCAAGCTGACGATTAGCTTTGTCAATCGTGGTGTATGTGAGCTAGTGTATTCGAGCTTTTCATCCAACATGACACCGAGGTCTTCAACGTGATCGACACGTTGAACTGCAGTCCCAGCAACGTTATAACCAAACAAAACGGCGGTCCTAGTTAGACGGAAACTAATTACGCAGCACTTTGAGACGCATAGGACCATAAAATTGCGTTCACAGCAATCATTAAAGATTTCAAGAAGGTTTTGTAGTTCTAAACAGTCGGCATAGCCTCAAAAGACTAGGTAAATTTTCAAGTCATCGGCAAAAAACAATTTACCTCCACGTAGTAGAATAAACGTTACATCGTCCACAAATAAAGAGAAGAGTAGTGGTCCCAAAGTGCTACCCTGTGGAACTCCTGATTTGTTGGAGAAACAGTACGATGAGTAGTTTCCAATGCATACAGTAACTTCACTTTGCACGAGATACGATCTTAGCCAGCTACAGAAGGAAACAGAACATACAATTTGTTCAAGCTTTGATAGTAGAAGGGCTACAAAATGGTGAGTGACAATCTGGAAGGAGCGATATACCTAGCTCCGGTCCTCACAAGTTCCTACCTCACGCCTCCACGAGTCATATAACCACAAAAGACTGCCAGCTGAAACATGGACACAGCTGGTTGGCGTAACCTGGACAATGTTGTCAATCCGACAATAGCAGAGTGAGGAGGTGCGACGTGAACACTGGCGCGGTAACTATAGCACAGTGATAGAGGAAATGCTTCGCCAACCCGAGCGTCTGTTCACCATGGAGGTGCGGCTCAAACAGCGTCTGACTGGCATCCAGCGGCTGTATAAGAAATGCTCTTCCCCGGAAGCTACACCTAAGATGGCAGCCCCATCACGGTGGATAGGAGACCTTAGGCCAACCACCTACCGTCTCTGAAACCTTTACAATTGTTACAGAAACCAACAGAGAAAGACATCGAACTGATTTAACGGCAATGACTTTTAGCGCAACACTACGGACACAAATTGGATCATTTATTTATTTATTTTATTTATTTTGTTTTTTTTTTCATCGGACTTAACGTGTCTAAATGAAGCCTGATGGGGAAAAACCTAGAAAAGGCGTAAAAACCCCATATCTTTTCGAAAAACATGAATCATAATAATACAATACAATACAATTACAATGAACATTAATCAAGTATATAGCATAAAAAAGCTATCCTCCTATGGCATAGAGTTGTCCGTGAATCAGGTAGAAGTCCTCGTCCTTCTCAGAAGTCTGCGTTGAATACGGTGACGAAAGGTTTCCACTGCACAGTTGAAGTCGAAAAACTCGTAAAACTCGTTGAAACGCCCAGACATGAAACGTATTGGGTCATGCAAGCTGTAGTTCGCAGCACGAGGTCCAAGATGCAGGAAACTCCTCGACCGAATAACTCGTTCGGGTGCGTAGATTTCGAATTCAGCCAAGATTCCTGGAGAGTCGATATCACCAATAAGTACTTTCGCTGTGAACACGGCCTGACTAATCGTCCGCCTATGTTCTAGTGTTTCAAGACCCAGGAGTTGACAACGATCTTCGTACGGCGGAAGGTTCACAGGGTCATTCCAAGGAAGGTGACGAAAGGCATACCGAACAAATTTCCTTTGAACAGATTCAATCCTCGCTATCCAAACTGCTTGATACGGGCACCATACTACCGAGCTGAATTCCAAGATCGATCGCAATAGAGAGCAGTATAGAGCTTTTAGACAAGCAGGATCGCGAAACTCGTCAGCGATTTTGAAAATGAATCCGAGTTGCCTGTTAGCTTTCGCAACGATGCCCGAGTAATGAAGCTTGAATGTTAAGGCGCAGTCCAGCGTGATTCCTAGGTCACGAACATTGTCCATACGTTGCAGAAGTTGGTGATTTATCGTATAGTTGAATGCCACTGGTTTCAGCTTGCGATGAAATGAGATAATATTACATTTTTGTACATTCAACGTGAGATAGTTTCTTGAGCACCACTCTTCGAAAGTATCGATTAGGTGCTGAAGCCGCAAGCAATCGGCGAAGCTACGAACAATCACATAGATTTTCACATCATCCGCGTAGAACGATCGGCAACCAGTTGGGTGGATCAGTTCGGCCTCAAATTTACAAAAATCGAGAATAGCAATGGTCCCAAGTTGCTACCTTGAGGAACACCGGAGCTGTTTGTAAAATAGTCCGATTGCTCTGATCCGATTCTAACACAAAGTTCCCGATTGGTCAGATAGGACTTGAACCAACGAGTTAAACCCGAGGATACACCGAGTTTTTCAAGTTTAGCTAGCAGTATGGAGTGGTCAACCCGGTCGAATGCAGCCTTGAGATCTGTATATACAACGTCCACCTGCGCTCCAGCTTCCATACTCCGAAGACATAAAGAAATGAACGGAGCTATATTTGCTGAAACTGATCTCTTGGGATAAAAACCGTGTTGGTCAGGAGAAATGTAATTTCTGCAGCTAGAGAATAATGCGTCGTTGATGATGATTTCAAACACTTTAGAGCAGGCACTGAGTGATGTGATCCCTCGGTAATTTTCGACGTTTCTCTTGTCTCCTTTCTTGTAGATCGGGAACATGAATGACGATTTCCAACGCGTAGGGAACTCCCCCTGCTGTAATGAAATATTGAACAGCTTCGAAAGCGGTGTTGCAAGCTCTGAACAGCATCGCTTCAGGATGCTTGAGGGGATCCCGTCAGGGTAAACTGGACAACTCACCAACGAGGCGCGACGCATGAAGCTAGAAATCCTGGGACTGAGTGAAGTTCGTTGGCCAAACTTTGGAGAAAACAAACTGCCGTCGGGACAGGTACTACTATACTCTGGTATTCGAGGTGAAAACGCTCCCCGCCATCGTGGAGTTGGTCTCTTACTTAGCTTCCAGGCAAGTGCTGCGCTCATCAAGTGGGAGCCTGTTAATGAGAGGATAATCGTTGCCAGATTTAGAACACGGGTTCGTAACCTTACCATAATCCAATGTTATGCGCCAACGGATGCTGCCGAGACGGAGCCTTCTTGATGTCCGGAATAAACGCAGCGCCGACATCCGCGTCTGACCATCACCTTCTAATCGGTGAAATCCGCCTACGCATGGCGCGGATCCACCGACGGGAGGAGAGACTCGGGCGGCGGTTCAACACACGCCGACTTGAAGATCCAGCGATAAAAAGGTCTTTTGTTGAGGAACTTGAGACTCGAGCTGCGTACGTTCCAGAAGGTGGCAGCGTAGAAAAACAATGGACAGCCATCAAGAATGCCTTTATTGAAACAAGCGAGAATAGCTTGGGTGAGCTGTGCACCCAGTGGAAAGAGTGGATCACAGATGAAACCTGACGGATGATTGAGGAGCGTAGAGAAGCAAAAGCCGCGATATAGCGGGCGAGAACCAGATGAGCCAAGAACGAAGCCCGTCAACGGTATTCTGCTCTAGAGAAGGAAGTCAAGCGCTCTTGCAGACGAGACAAGCGAGCGTGGGTGAACTCCCTGGCTGACGAAGGGGAGAAAGCCGCAAACACTGGCGATATACGCCTCCTCTACGATATCTCACGACGCCTGAGTGGAGCAAGGATGAACCCGAGGATGCCAGTGAAGGACACGACTGGACAATTGCTTACCGATCCCACTGACCAGCTGAAACGCTGGTTTGAGCACTTCGAACAACTTCTTCAAGTTTCGACGGCCAACTAGCCATCAACATCTCAGCTTGGAGTGCGGCGCATCACTCGCGTCAATTCCGAGGCCCCATCACTGCAGGAGATTGAAGCAGCTATCCGAAGCATGAAATCCTACAAGGCTCCAGGGGTCGATCGCATATCAGCGGAGATGATCAAAGCTGACCCCATGCTATCCGCACAAATGTTGCATCAACTATTCTGTAATACCTGGGACACCACGACTTTTCCGGCCGACTGGATGCAGGGCATCTTAGTCTGTGACTGTGTGCGACAATTGGCGAGGCATCATGTTACTGTGTATTGTTCTCAAAGTTCTGTGCAAAGTTATCCTCAATCGGATACAGGAGAAGATCGATGCGACTCTCCGACGGCAGCAGGCAGGATTCCGTGCCGGAAGATCTTATGTGAACCATATTGTCACGCTCCGCATCATCCTGGAGCAGGTCAATGAATTCCAAGATTCCCTTTATTTGGTATTCATTGACTACGAAAAAGCTTTCGACCGTCTCAATCACGAGAATCTGTGGGGCGCCCTGAGACGCGAGGGAGTCCCGGATAAAATCGTCAACCTCATCGAAGCGCAGTATGAGGCTTTCACGTGTAGAGTTCTGCATAACGGAGCCTTGTCCGGGTAGTCGCTGGTGTGAGACAAGGATGTATACTATCACCGCTACTGTTTCTCATCGTAATCGACGAGATCATGGTAGGTGCAATTGACCGTGTACCGAACCGTGGGTTGGTGTGGAAGCCTATCACCATGGAGCATCTCAACGACTTCGATTTGGCTGATGATGTTGCTCTGCTAGCACAACGGCGCTCTGATATGCAGAGTAAGCTCAATGACCTAGCCGAACGCTCCTCTGCGGCGTGTCTCACCATCAACGTCAACAAGACCAAATCGTTGGATATCAACACGGGCAACCCTTGCAACTTCTTGGCATCCAAATAGCGTCAGACGGCGGGACCAAGAGTGACATAGGTGCACGAATCAAGAAGGCTAGGGCTGCCTTTGCGAGTTTACGAAACGTATGGAGATCCAGCCAGATAAGTCAGCGCACCAAAATCCGAATTTTCAACTCGAACGTGAAATTTGTGTTGTTATACGCCAGCGAGACGTGGTGTGTATCAGCGGAGAACACCCAAAAGCTGCAGGTCTTCGTATTCGCTCCATCGTCGATGTCATCAGAAGCCGATAGCAACAGAAATTCGAGAGCGAAAGTGGAGGTGGATCGGCCACACGAAATCTGCAAGCAAGCGCTGGATTGGAATCCGGCAGAACATCGCAGCAGAGGCAGACCCAGGGGCTCATGGCGGCGGAGCCTCAATAAGGAAATTAAGCAAGTCGATAGGAATCTGACCTGGGCCCAGGTCAAGGCAAAAGCGAGCAGCCGCCCAGGATGGAAGTCTTTCACGTTAGCCCTTTGCACCGCTGGTGGTGCACAGGACCCTTAAGTAAGTGAGTTTGATAGCAGAACGTCGTGCACAACTGTATCAAACGCAGCTTTAGATCAGTGTAGATGGCATCCACTTGAAGTTTCTTGCATATATTTTCCATACAGAACGACTAAAAGCTGACGAGATTAGTTTCGACGGAGCGGCCAGGAAAGAAACCATGTTGACATGTTCTTATATAATGCTTGCAGGAAGCAAACAATGTCTCATTTATCAGCGACTCAAACAACTTAGATTCAACCCCAAGCGAGGTAATCCCACGGTAGTGTTCCACATTGCGTTTATCTCCTTTTTTGAAACCAGGGAATATAGTAGAGCGTTTCCGTAGTGCGGAAAATTTCTGTTGACGAAGTGACAGGTTGAAGAGCAAGGACAACGGAGCAGCTAAGATATCGGAGCATTTTTTTAGGACAGCAAATAGAATAACACTCAGACCTGGTGAAAATGAGGATTTGGTTTTACTCATCACAGAGAGAACCATTTGTACATCTACGGCAAAAACATCCATGTTTACGACGTCAATTTCTGCATGCGATGGGGAGTCATTCGAGAAGACGCTTAAGAAGTGCCTAGCAAATAGGCTGAATTTGTCCTCAGTTGTCAATGCTACGTCATTGCCGAGAAACATTTTTGACTGCAGCCCAGTTTCCTTCCTCTTCGTATTCACAAACGACCAGAATCCCTTGGGGTGGCATTGCAGGTTATGTTGAGTACGAATTACATACCTCTTGTAAAGAAGCTTGATGAAGTGGCGATAATCATTGCTGGTAATTGAAAAATTTCGTTTGGTAAGGGTACATCGTTGATTAGTGAGAGCACGGAGAGCTCTAGATCGCAGTCGTTTCAGGTTGTGGAGAGTAGCGTTAGACCAAGGCGGTTTTATTGGAGGTAAACACTTCGGTACTGAAGCACAAACACAGTCGCGCATAAGGCTATTATAGCGAGCGGCTGCTGTATCGATATCAAGGTCATTCAACACGTTCCAGTTGATCCGGGACAAGGAACGCCTCAGCAAACGGAAATCGGTCTTCCGGAAATTGAGCCAAGTGGCAGTCATGGTTTCATCAAAATGAATTTGAGATCCGTTTGCGATAGATATATCCAAAGCAGGGTGGAAATTGTCTAGAGGAACGATGACGTCAGGTGTTTCAGCGACGACACAGTCTAGAAGTGCACTTTCGCTAACAAAAACCAAGTCAAGAAAACGAAACTGGAAATTGGGAACAAGGTTTATCTGGCTCAGTCCATGAAAAGCCATGCCATCAACAAGCAAGTGGCTGGCAGGAGTAGTTGAAGATGCAATCGGATCTGGAAAAGCATAACCCTGGCTTGAGGGCGACCAGATAAGCCCAGGCTGATTAAAATCACCAAGCAGAAGAAGCACATCCGTTATATCAGCCATGGAAGATGCAAATTCTGTAGCATCCAGATGAAGCTGCATTGTGTTGCAGTGCATCGTGAATTACGCTCTAATCTGTAGACAGTAAAAGAGTCACCAAACAGTTGCACTGAATTTATCCTCCCATCGATCCAAGTTTCCGTGAATACATAAACGTCATATTCCCCGTCAAGCGCAGCCAGATAAACATCGTCCAATTTAGTCATGAGCCCCCTGATGTTCTGATAGTAGACTCGTAAACCGCTAGAGGGTTCGGTGCGAGCCGTGTCAATGGTAACTTGTCCAGGATCCGAACGAGAGAACGGTGAACTATCAGGCAGCAAAAGATCACCTGGCATAGAAAGGCTCGAAGTAGTGGCCATAAGTGAAGATGAACTGAAACCGAGCGGCGGATCTACAGTTGAATTCACATGGACGAGTTCATACTTGCCGTAAACGGAAGACTCTGCAGGTCGCTGGCGGGAATGGCCTGACTGTGGCGGGAGGCTCGGGGGCTTCCATGATGCCAACGGCAGTGCGTTCCAGTAAACAAACAGAAGTTGATTCATCATTTTTTTTGCTCTGTTCGGGACCTAACACTACTGCGACCAGTAAATTGATCTATTGTAGAATATCCCGTGTCCTTAGTTTAGTGCATGTCGTATTACTCCATCACTATTGAGAAATGATGAAGTATTCGATTTTTTACAGTTGTCATTCTTGCATTTATCGCAAGGATCTGACTCTAATTGAAAGGTCCCGCTATTTATACCCTTCGGAGTGTTGGAATACCGTCCCTTTGTCAGTCAAAACTGGATTCTTTAGCAACAAATTTTAGGTATGACACCGATAATTACCATGCATCAGAACCCTAGTCTTAAACCACTTCAAACTAGGGAGCAACGAAGAGAAGATTAGGAATCACATAGATGAAGACAACTAACTCATTTTTTTCCTTGTTTCAAGATCATCCTCGGTAGACAAAGCCGAGTCTTGTCACTATCAACAAGGCATAAAAAGTAACAAGGACTAAGATGTGCTCCTTGGATTACTGAAAAATCCTGTTCCCCTAGTTTAAAGTAGTTAGGACTAGGAATCGGTGGTAGATCTTACATCCCGTAACGTACCACGAAAAGGTGATCTACACCCAACCGGGGGATGTAAGATTCGGTTACAATTATGTGGGATTAATCATCAGAGGATGTTAGTGAAGACCGCATGAACCGAGGATGCGATATACCTAGCTGCGGTCCAATGCAAGAAAATTGGAGACCGAAAAATGTAGAGTGTATTAGTGAGGTAAATTAGTTATGTCGAAAAAAACATAGGAATCAGATTGCCGATGGACTCGAACCACGAACGTTGCGATTATCAGACCTGTGCTTTCTCTACTGCTCTCTCCATGCTTCTGAATATGGATAGCCTAAAAGCAAACATGAAGCGCTCATTTTCTCACATACTCGACTTCGTATGCTTTTTCTGCTGGAGAGATTCGAGGCAAGTGTGTGTGTCGTTCTACAATGTTCTACAACGTGCGTCGTTCTACAAGCTTACTGATATAGTCGAAAGCGTAGGTAGAACACGAAATAAAAAAGACAAAAAACCATTACATCGCTTGCATGGTCAATCTCTAACATTCGTTGCGATGTTCATGAACAGAGGATGATAGGAAACGGAACTAACATTCGTTGTAATAGATTTTTGGTTTGCGTGTACCCACGTTACGGGACTGATTCATCATAATGGTGTACGTCGTCAATCTTCGGCAGGACTAGATCAGAGGATCTGCGCACTTAGAAATAACTACTTTTACACGAGACGTAATCCATATTGGACGGAAATCTTGGAACGTAAACAAACATTTTATGTAAAATTGAATGTTCTCAAACCGAACATAAGCAAATCGACGAAGAGAACGTTTGATTGAATTGATTTTCTCGTTTCTTTCAGCTGATTCTTTTGTCAAAAGGGCCGCTTACATGTGTCGGTCTCTGGGCACCGAAATTAACATGCCTTTTTCGTAGTGTGTGGATGCTTCTTCCGATGAATTTTCTGTGGAGCGTCTCGGCTTCTGGTATGGTGGGGCTACTAAGTTGGGAGTAGGCATAAGTTTGTATGAGAGTTCCAAAGTCAGGAAGAAGATGATGTGCACACACTTTGAAAAAGACATGTAAAATGCAGTGCCCTGAGACCGACACATGCAAGCGGCCCTTTTGTCATAA
Source organism: Ochlerotatus camptorhynchus (assembly GCF_037179485.1). Taxonomy (NCBI): domain Eukaryota; kingdom Metazoa; phylum Arthropoda; class Insecta; order Diptera; family Culicidae; genus Ochlerotatus; species Ochlerotatus camptorhynchus. The sequence continues at coordinate 242,307 of NW_027040715.1, forward strand.
AAATCAGTTGAAAAGGACGAGAAAATCAATTCAATCAAACGCACTTTTCGTCGAGTTGCATATCTTTCAGTTTCAGGACACTTAATTTTACATGCCATGTTTGTTTACGTTTCATGATTTACGTCAAAGCTGAATTACTTCTCGTGTAAAAATAATAATTTCTAAGTGCACACTTAGAAATACATCAACTTACACGTGGCGGAATCCATCTTTGACATAAAGAATGAGACGTAAACAAACATGTCATGTAAAATTAAGTGCTCCGAGACTGAAAAGTTCAAAAGTACGTTTGATTGAGCCGAATTTCGCGTCTATTATGACTCAATTTTATGTCAAAATTGACGCTCGTATATGTCAGTCTCAGAGCACCTAAATTTACATCAATTGTTCTAAGTGTGTGTGCAATCAAAACTGATAATCTACACACTACTAAAAAGTCATGTAAATTTCGGTTCCCTGAGACCGACACATGTAAGCGGGCCTTTTGACATCAGAATCAGTGGAAAGAAACGTGAAAATCAATTCAATCAAACTAGCTGATGTTTCGGTTTGAGAACACTTAATTTTACATGAAATGTTTGTTTATGCTTTACGTCCAATATGGATTACGTCTCGTGTAAAAGTAGTTATTTCTAACTGTGTAGGCATTTTTAATTTCAACAACGCTTTTTCTATGAAAATTAGGTAGAAACAGTATCCGTGTTTTCAACATGCCCAATAAACCTAATTTTATATATCAGCAACATTCAAACAAATCAGATTTCACGGCGAAAAAAATCCCACCCTTCTGCGCACAACAACGGATAAAAAGCAATGTAAAATCTGGAACTAATTTCAAAATTCAATTTAAGAGAAAAATCAACGTTTGCATTTCCCCTCCGTCTGTTTCCGGGACGGAAAGCCAAAGACAGACACATTTCGAAGCCATAGTGAAGGCTTGCTCCCGCTCTCGGTAAAAGCTAAGGACTGTCAGTCCAAGGAACGGAAATGTCACCGTCTCTTGTTTTATGATTGCACAGAAATTGAAACTGAATCCCTTTACATTACGTGCAGGGTTGCTGCCAGGAAGCGAACACGGAGTTAGCCTCAAACAAGGTTGGCATCGTGTCAAGGCAAAAAAAAAAAGAAAGAAAGTACAACCGACGAACAAATAGGATTCTCGGAATCATGAGTGTATAGTGGTTTTATGAAAGTCGGTGCGCTATGGGATAAGTTACAAGTAACAGTAAGGACTAGCGTAAGATGGTACTGGGTTGTCGAAATGTAGGTAACATCCTACGTCGCTGATTTTTCTTGTTTCGAAAGGTAATGTAAAAAATAAGAAAGTACAGGAAGGCGGAAGTGTAAACTGTTCCATGAATGCTAAGACATTTTTATTCGTTTTTTTTTTTATTTAACGGCGGTCTATATTCTGCAAGCGAGTGACAAGCACCGACGAGCGTCGATTACCAATTGGTGATTAATTATTGATGACAATAGAGTGTCAAGGAGATGACTTCCACACCTTCGACCTATACTTCCCTTCCGAAGACAGACGTGACCAGAGATTTTTTCAACTCAGAAAAAATCCCAACGACCTTGGCTAGAGAATTGAACTCGGACACACTGGTGTGAGAAAGCAGCCACGCTTACCACGCAACCACCGGTGCCGTCAAAAACTAAGACTTATTCTAAGTCACGGATAACCGTGATAGATTTCACTTTGCGGTCTATCAACGCAAAATAACTGAATATTATAAACATTCAATGGAAGATTCAACAACTCCCCACATTCCGATACAAGCCAAAAAGTTGCCAACGGGTAACGGATAAAATCTGTACATGATTCAGTACCGAATCACGGTTATGACAGCTTGTTATTTTTTTATTTGAGCGTACTACTATCGGCTGCCGGTGTAATAGCTACGGCATTACCTTCTGGCTGATCCCGGTTTGATTGAAACTTCAAAAGTTATTCGATTACCTTTCAAAACATGCCGCAATGGGGATATCTTTCAAAAATCCGCGTAGGTGGATTAAAGAAAAGTCTTACAGCTTACACAAACAGATCCAGTTTACGCCGGTTTAATTAAATCAAAAGACGATTAGTCGGGTAGGATGATTTGAACTGAATTTCGAAACTTTGGCATGTCACGCGATTATCTGGCACTGATATTGACAACGACTGATCAAAAGTAGCAAGCGCTCTCGATTCCGCCATTCGACTGTATCTGTGTCGGTTGCCGATGGGAATACTCTATTGATTTTCAATTATTCATTTCAGTCCAATTGCTTTTTCTTTCACTCGCTGTATTTCTCTCCTTCTCGCTACGACGAACTGTGATGTTCCGTATTCATTCATTGTGAATGGAAGAGATCAAACGAAGGCTTCACTTTCCACGCTATTTTCAGATGGGAAGCAAATTCGTCCGTCCGTAGCTGCAAACTGCAGGACAGGGATGAGCAGGCAGCGAAAAAAGCGATAAATAATTTCCTCGATGTCCTGTCCATCGTTGAGGAGTTGTGCTTTCAAGAAGGTTTCAACATAATTTGGAGGCTTCGACAATTTGAGTGAATTGAATGAAGAGGGATTATTTTGATTGGAAATTGGGAATTAATTGATTGGAGATAGTTCTGCTGGGAGTTTTTGGCTGATTCCCGTGCTATCAAGCACAATCCGCACTTAAGGACACCATGGATGGAATCCTTTTTTACATACAATTCGTTTTATCAGTTTAAATTTTCTCGGGCCTACATTTTGAACTCTATGTAAATTGTACATACAGACAAAAGTATATAACATCGTGATTTTTAATTTTCTCAAAGAGTTGTAACTGAAATCGCAGTAAGCCGCGCTTGAAATCTGACGTGCTTATTTTTGCTGCGTGTTTTTCTTCCGCGGATTTGGAATTTTTGGTATTAAACATCATTTGTTTGTGTTGTAATTGAGCTTTAATTGTTCGTGAAATTGTGCTATAGTGGATTGCCTCCTGAGAGTCCGGTTCTGCAAGTTCGGATGCCACACTTTCGGCGTGTAGTTATCGAGAGTGTCGTCACCGTGGATGAGTTTGAACCCGGTCCGGTAAGCGAATTAGCCCGGGAAAGTGCTGATAATGTGTCCGTGGCGAGTTTTGGTGGTGATTCGGTAGCTGACGTTGCCGTGAACCAGCATGTTTTCCGCTTGCAAAAATACTCGGCTGCTTATATCTCGCCGGTGTCAGATATAGCGAGCAATCTGAAAGACGCCTCGCTAGATACGCCCAAGACTGGACGAGCGATAGCTGGTGGCCGCGAACAAATCCTGGGGAAAGCACTAGACGCGAATCTCCTCCCAGATGAACATGGCAACCCAAGTAACATTTTACGTTTTATGAAATACTACAAGGCTGCTATGAAACGACATTCATAAAACCCTGGTGAAGACGGCTTTGTTTTTATTACATCCACCAAAACCACATTAGGACTAGAATGTGTCTAGTTGGCCCAACCCGAAGAAAGTTTTGAAGAGAATATTTTCAAGGCACTTCAAGATTGATTTGCTGCCAAAAGGTTATCATTAGAAAGCATTGAAAACCATTTGAAATCCTTATCAAAACTACAATAAAAGCCCTTTGACATCAATACTTGTGCCATTTGCCTTTGACGCTTGCCAACTGCACTGAAAATAAAGCATCAATTAAGAAAAAAAAAGGGATACATAAATATCATCAGATTTTGCCAAATTCATTGTTCAAAAATGAATCTTTCAAAAATCTTCTTAAATTTCCTCATCTAATGTGAAGGAATTACCAATATTATCAAAGCAGTTCTCATTTTAGGTGACAGATTAAATCGAATCCGAAATGTGCTTCGAAAGATCGAAAAAAATAAGTTCGCCTTCGGAAATTTTACTTATTATTTTTAATTTAGGAAACAACGTATAATTTAATAATTTTTGGAATCTCTATTAACTCGATGAAAAAGTTATTTTCAAGTTATTTGAAAAACGATGATAATAGAAAAAAAAACAAATGTAATAATTGCAATCAGGGCGTCACAATATCAGCTTCAATCGACCAAATCGATGCGACGAAGAGACTGCTGGCTTTCTTTTTCTGTTAAAGTCGAACAGCTTCGCAGTCTCTCTTTCTCCCGTCGCTCCATTGGTCTTTCTTTCAAGCTTCGTCGAAACGGATGAGCGAAAGAGCGCTCAACTTTGATAGTTTTCTCACAGACAAACAGACATAACACTCATAAGTTGTTCATCGAACAAGCATTTAACGGTCAATTTGAAAGTATCTCAGTTGGTAGTACTGCCACCTGTGGCGCGCATAGAAAATTCACTTGCGTTTGACGTTTACACACTACCGCCATCTGTGCAGCGTACTACCCACCACAGTGTACTCAACAGGTGGCGGTAATGTTTTAGCGACGATGTTTTACAATGAGAAATATTCAATGTGTTATGTCTGTTTGTCTGTGGTTTTCTCTTTCATGAAACACATCAACAGAGGTTTCATGACGTAGGGGAAATGTAGGTAATGTCGGCCTACATGTCCCTAATTTGGGCCCATCGCTAAAAGTCTGCTATTTATCAATTTTATCTAGATGAACGCGTTATTGGGACGTTACTAATGGATATTTTTGGTTGCTATTGAAAATTTAGTTGATTGCTGAATTTATGTATGGGCCCAAATTAGGGACACTTAGGCCGACATTACCTGCATTTCCCCTATATGACGGAAAATGAAATAACACATTTAAAGCATTTCTCACGTCAAAACACTTGAAGATTACACGTCATCTTTTTAATTTATCTTCCATCCATATATTTATCTAAAAAAATGATCGAAAACGGGACATAACGCATTTTAAACAAATTGAAAGAGGGGTGATAGAGTGTTCGTGAAAGAGGATTGAAAGCCATAATGAGGTTTCGTTTAACTAGAAAATCGACGTTAGTTACATTGAAAGCGATGAGCAAAGCAACGACGAGAAGTTCCACAGCCAGTCTTTCTTTCTAAGCGTCCTGTTTTTTTTTTTATTTTCGTTTCTTGCTGATAGTCTAGCTAGGCGTTATAGAAATGAAGCGTTGAACACGTATGTATGAGAGAAACAAAACACGAGTTCATTTTAGAGCTTCGAAATTGTAGAGCCCTGATAGCAATATGGCGGTGGCATAAAAATTGATTTTTCATTGTGAAGAAGCTATTTTGCTTTCATGAAATCGGTAACAAATACAAAACGTTTTAATTTAGCTTTAAAAAGATAATTTGCAGGCTGAGGCCTTGCTTGATCCTATTCCGTTTAGTTGTATGACGGCTTTAATGGTGCCTGGATAAAGTTAAACGTCAAAATTTGTTTACATTTCGATAGTTTTAATGCGCGATAATTGCACCGAGCTCCTACTCCTGCGTTGGACCAACAAGTTGCGTAGCATCCTCGATAAGCTGAATCGTTCCCAAAAAGTTTCCCTTCTCCCGGATGATCCGAGGAAATTAATGTGCGCTTGCTTGGATTTTTTGAAACAGGGGACCCTTTCACTGAATGAAGCCACTGCTATTGTTCGGAAGGCAGTCAGTTTCCAGCTGACTGACAGCTTCTGAAGTTTCCTGTTGGCAGTTTTCCGCAGTTTTCCGCAGTTCGGATTGGCACTGATGCATGTTATTCGAATCATCATCGAAACGCGATTTCTGGAGAAGGTTGGTCTGTGTTGATTCAGATCGTGTCGTAAACGTCATTGACAATATTTTGGGTATTCCCATCAATTTTAAGCGTCTTATTTGACGGCTTCCAGTGCTTCGTGAACCGCATTCACTCACACTTCTCAGTCGGCTGTTCTGTCATTGTTGACCGGTTCAGTCGGAGCTACTGGGCCTGCCAGGAAGTTGTGGAATTGGAGTCCTTTTCCTTTCCGTCGACAGCATCGCTATAGTTATTCCTCCTTCTATTGCTAGTATTATTATACGACTATCCTTTGGCATTTCCTTGTGATTCTTCGATATTTTTAGTTTAATTTGCAAACAGCAGGGAGTTTTGTGATACACTTTATTGACACCAAAAAGCAGCAATATTTTTCTGCTGCTTTTTCTTCCCGTTTGAAACCGAACGGTTTTACCTTTATGGAGTATTTTGTCGTGGCAGTAATAACACAAATACCGAGCAGGTTTATGATAGACTATCAGAACAGTTTTACACAGGGATAGAGTGCTGTTTTAAATTCATTCTTAAAACCAGACCCGTTTTGACTTTATCGTCAGACTTAAAAAAGGTTTTTAAATCAGCAAAATGCTGAACTACTGACCAAGAATGTGTTGCACTTTTAAAAGCTGTATTTAAACTAAAAGGATTGCTTATTGCCATTATAAAACAACAATAAATCAGTGTGAAAGCCAAAAGGCTGCTTAATTGTTACTTGGGAATGTAAGAAAATTTGTTTTCGTTAAAGGAAGTATTTCCAAAAAAAGGTAATTGCTATTAGATATTGTTTGCAAACAGCGACAGATAGCGGACATGAAGATCCAGTGGAGGTGCCGGGCAAAGGTGTTGTATTCTAGACAAATGGTAAGTTCCAAATTCGTTGTTGTCGTCGTCGTAGTCGCCGTTGGTAGTGCCATTCGTTTATTTAAAATTAACCAACAACCGCTGAAATTTTATGAACTATCGCGTATCTCTGTTTTTCATTACATACCAAGCGAAAACTTATATTTTGTCGTGGAGTGTTGTAGTTTCTAGAAGCTCGATGGCCCTGGGATCATTTTTTGCTTAAGGGGAGGTTTACTTGGATTTGGCTGAAAAACAGTTGAACTTTGGAATTTTTTTTCAGGAGAATGAAAGACATACGAACTTCCGGTTTCGATAATTATATTTGTCCACTATTCCTGAATACTTGGAAATTTTTTGAAGGCAAAAAAACAAAATGGCGGCTCGCGTGGAGGAGTGTCAGTCAGGTTTTGCTGCAGAACTTCGAGTGCACACCCTCTGGTGGTGAACTGAAATGAAATTTTTTTTATTGTGGTTAAAGTTGATAATATTCTCTATGGCTTATACCTAACTAGAACGAAATCCGACAAAAATTGACCAAATTATGGACATTTGAAAATTTAGTGCTTTTTTCACCCCTTTTTTTTCTCACTTTGACCTTGCTTAAAAAATAGTAACTAACAATATTTTTTCATTTTAGGTATATGCCATACAAAAAATAGTATCCTTCAAAGCGCAATTTTCCGATTGCAAATCGGATCATTTGTTCAAGCCCTATGCTCTAAGTTGTTATAAAAAATATGGTTTCGAGAAAAACGCGTTTAAAGTTTTTGTAGCGTCCCTCAGCGCGCATGACAAAGGTTCACTCAAAGCGCCATAACTCGCTAAATATGTTTCGGATCGTAAAATCCTTTTGGCCACATATTCTAAACACTTGTAGCTTTCATTTTATGCAAAAAAAATCATTTTTTGAAAAAATCCAAGTAAACCTCCCCTTAATGAGCAGAATATCATGGGTTTAATCCCAAGCTCTCCCAGAACAGAATAAACTGTCATTTTGAGAGAATAATGCAAAAGTTGAATTGTTTAAACCATGAATTTCGGAAAGGGTGTATGCGCGATCCAGTTTGGAAGACATCGTCGGCTGCTTTCGGGGACGTCGCTTAATTTGAATAGTTTTTTTGTTAAGTCGGTCGTAGATTGTGTGATGTAAGGGACATGGTGACTATAGAGCAACCGATTTTGCTTATTGAGTAGAAGATCATGGGTTAAAACCCAAGTATCGTTACATTACCAATAATGTAGAAAATCATTAATAATAAAAATCGAAGGAACGATTTGGAAAAGTCATATGACGTACGCCTGATCCGGTTCGGGAGGCATTGTTAAACACTTTCGGGGATTTCGTTTCATTGCAATAGCTTCTTGTAACCGATAATGAACGATCGTCGATCGTAGCTTGTTGTGATGTAAGAGACACGGTGTTCTCGGCTTTCATTAAAGCGAGCATTACGTCAACCCATTCATTAAATGACCAGCAGTCGGACGTGGCCAGCACTGGTTTTTCTACATCACCAGTATTTACACATTGAGGATGAATGCTAGCCCCAATCAACGTTTATTAAATCTCTGTGTAATTACAGCTTATCTAGCAATAACAGGGCGATCAATCTGATGTATATGACATTAGGTCATCCTAGATCCACATGCACACTATGAACCTGTTTGAATACATTTAGATGCAGCAGACATTGTCCGAGTCGTTGTTGATCTTGTAAAACAAATTATCCAGGATGATTTGGAGAACATACAGCATCTGAAAATTGATCATGCATGATCCACATAAGCACTATGAACTTGTTTGGACATATTGCAGCAAACATTTTCCATGCCTTGGTTGATCTTGTTGAACAGATTTTCCAGACTCTACCACCGTTTCCAAATTATCCGTACGCCATGACGATTTGGAGAACATAGAACATCAGATATTCATGACAGTAGGTCATGTGTGACCCACATAGATATTATGAATGTATACGGACATTAATCGATACAGCAGACATTGTCTGAGCCTTGGTTGATCTTGTAGAACAAATTATCTGGACTTCAGGAGGATTTGGAGAACCTAGAATATCTGATATACATGATCAACATAGACACTATGAATCTGTTTGAAAATATTTCAATGCAGCAGACATTGTTCGAGATTGGGTTGATCTTGCAGAACAAATATTTGGATTCCATGACGATTGGGAGAACATAAAATATCTTGTTTACACGACAGTAAGTCATGAATGATTGGCAGTGATACTTTAATCCTGTTGCTTTCAAATCAGTCCAATTTTCCAAGAATCGGTAAGGAAATGATCGTTTGAGAGCAATTGTAAATCTGGCTCAAATAATGCATTGTACCATTTTTTCGTAGCTCCGTTTTTAGAGGTCACTGACAGTTGATTCTGGTTGTAAAATGTTTGTTTAAGAAAGTTAGGAAAAGTCACAACATTTCAACTCTGTGGCTTTTTTGTTCTTTGATTTGTTTTCCGTACTGAGTACCAATGCTAACGACTCCACGGCTGCAGCTCTCACACCTAAACCCTACCTATCGACCCATCAACTCACCTACCCTACCTTGGATTTTATGCCTTAGAAGATTCCGGCGGCACCGACTAACTCTGTGACTTGTTAATATAAATTCCAAAATTTAGAATAATTTCAAGGACCTGAGACTTAGAAAACTACCCTTTCTGACTTCTATTTGAGTTATATAGTAAAATTATTCTATCCCATCATGCATTAGTCATGATCAGTAAATCGAAGTTTAGATTAACTTTATGTGTGTGCCATGAAGTGAGGGATTGCTTCCCACTTGAGCAACTTGAATTTGTTTAAAAAATAAAATTGACTGCTGGTCTACTGGGTATTGTGTTTATACGTTGCCTAGAATTAGTATTTCAGTCTGAGCAACCTCTGGTATTTAAACTTCAAACTTCTTTAGCACTAATACAATCTCTGAGAAATAGTACGTCACTAGGATGGATCAAATCGCAAGGACTATATCGGAAATTAGCTATAAACACATTATTCTTTAAAAATACATCCATTCTAACTTTCTCGAATTTTTGCTTCTTGTTCTTTTCAAACAGGTTACAGCTAAAAAAAAAAACCCTTGTAAATAATAGTTTCTGAGCTTTTTCTTTCACATAAGGCTTAACTCCATTTATACAACTCTTCATTCAACATGATATTCAACCATTTGGACGCATTGTGCATTTATTTTTCTTTAATTCTTTATGGTTTTTATCCATGCTAGCAATTTATTGGCTTCTATAATTAATTTAAACTTGCAATGCTTATGGTAATCAAAAAATTTCTGGTACAGTCAAGATTCCTATAGTACGGTTAATAGGGACCGCACTATAGAAACCGGCATTAACAAATACACGTAGCATATGGGATTAGAGCTAATTGGGGATAAACGCTTATTGTAGGGTAATTTGAAGAGATAACTTCCTAGTTATTAAACAGAGAATTTTTCATCTTTTGGGAACATTTAGCATCCGGAAAGTCACGAGTCTGATCCTCCGGAAGACCCGAAAAATCCGTACTCCTAGACATCTTATCATCCCTGCCGTCCATTTTCTGGTCACATATCTTAATTCATTGTGATAAGACATCTATGAGTAGCTTCGAAAAAACCACGGAGCTCTAGAATCTGTTTCGTGACTTGACCAGTTTTAAGGATGTTCCGGATCTTCCGGAGGACCATCGCATAGTCTTCAGAGTCCATATTCCCTTCAAAACTCTGAATTCATTCTGATAAGATGCCTCTGAGTGGTTTCAACAAAACCACGGAGATCTAGGATCGGTTTCATGAATTGACCACTTTAACGGATGTTCCGCAGGACCATCACATTTTCCCCAGAGTCCAAATTGCATTCAAAACGCTGAATCCTTTCTGATAAGACCCCTATGAGTGGTTTCGAGAAAACCACGGAGTTCTAGGATCGGTTTCATGAATTTACCACTTTTACGGATATTCCGGATCTTTTAATGAACCATCCCTTAGTCTCCAGCATCCATTTTCTGGTCTCAACTCCAAATTCATATTGATAAGACGTCTATGAGTGGTTTCGAAAAAAAAAACGCAGAGCTCTAGGATCAGTTTCAATTATTGACCAGTTTTACGGATGTTCCAGATCTTTTAGTGAACCATCCCGTTGTCCCTAGCGTCCATTTTCTGGTCACAAATCTTAATTCATTGTGATAAGACGTCTATGAGGGGTTTCTGGTCGCAACTCTGATTTCATTGTGTTAAGACGTCTATGAGTGGTTTCGAAAAAAAAAACCGCGGAGCTCTAGAATCTGTTTCATTAATTGACCACTTTTACGGATGCTCCGGATCTTCTGGAGGACCATTGCATAGTCCCCAGAGTCCATATTCCGGTCAAAACTCTGAATTCATTCTGATAAGACGCCTATGAGTGGTGCCGACAAAACCGCGGAATTCTAGGATCGGTTTCATGAATTGACCACTTTTACGGATGTTCCGGATCTTCCGGTGGGCCATCCCGTATTCTCCAGAGTCCATATTCTAGTCATAACTCCAAATTCATTCTGATAAGACGTCTTTGAGTGGTTTAGAAAAAAACCGCGGAGCTTTAGGATCAGGTTCATAAAATGACCACTTTCACGGATGTTCCGCAGCTTCCACAGGACCAGTCTTGTGACTTACCGGGAATTGACTGTTCCCAACAGGTGACCAACTATCTGCTTAACAACTTCTCCAAAAACATTAGGAAGTTTTTGGTCCCAATTAGCTCAAATCCCATATGCTTCGTGTATTCGTTAATGCCGGATAGACCGTACTATAGGAATCCAGTGGCAACCGTACTATAGGAATCCGGCAAGAACGACTCCGTACTATAGGAATCTTGACTGTACTTTGAATAAATTCCAGAGGATAATGCTATAGGTTTTGTTCAGGGCGAATGGAAGATCACTTTGATTTAAATTACATTAACTTAAAATAGTATTTTAAAGCAGTTTGATTGTTTGGGATGGGAGGAGCGGAATATCCTCTGCTATCCGAATAAGTCGTCTCCACTCTACTCGATCCATGGCCACGCGTCGCCAGGCTCGTAGTCTGCGAAGGGTGTGCAGGTCGCCTTCTACTAACGCAAAGGGTGACCTCATAACCCATATGACATCTCTATGGAACATGGAATTGCTGCCATGAATTTTTTGAGGGAAATTATGATTTTTTTAATTCTTAGGAAATCTCTAATTCTTTCGATTCAAACGAAAAGGATGAAGCTATGAAGTAATTTAAATCATGGTTGCAAATACTCATTTCTGCTAAAACAATGTTTTTTTTTTATTATGAAATAATTAGATGCCGTGATCATATTTTGAATTGGTAAGATACTCTTGGTTGCAAAGAATGTGTTTGACATGTTAAACCTGTTTATTTCATTTCATGAGATTCACAATCAGCGATTTTTCACACACTCACTCACTCAGCGATCAGCAAATCGGTGATTGTGACTCATAGAATGCAAAATTTACAGGTTTTATGTTTCCAACGCATACTTTGTAACCTCTTCTTGTAAGTTACAAGTAAAACATGTCATCATACCATCTTCTGGTTTTACTATTTCGAAAAACATCATTTTCGCTTAAATGAGTATTTGCAACCTTGATTTAAATCAATGCATGTTGAAACTATTTGTGATCATGAATTTCCCTTTCTCGGTAACTATTTCCATAAAAGTCTTCATGGAGTGTGATTTGATTACAAATGGTATTTTATCCAAGCATTTAAGAACTATTCATTCCAATTCTTTTCGGAGCACTATATAAAATCATTGAATAGAATTCTGAATATCAAATAGATGAAGGACAAAACCAGAAGTTATATACATGGTAAAATTAATTTTGCCTCCCGAAAGGTGCAACATAACGGCTACTTTCCCGAGGCAAAATTCATCTCAAACTACTTTCTAAAAGAACGATCAACTTTGCAGATACCCATTTAAGGTTTCAACGGGTAAAGCATCCAATAAAATTTACCGTAACTTCCCACCGGGACGTTATTGCATTTCATGTAGCTCTGGCTGGGTTCACGCCAACTTTCCTCCTTCAGAAACCTACTCTCTCTCTCTCTGCAAAAGGTGAGATAAGCTCCGTTCTAGCCGGACCAAAGTTTCCCCACCAAGCTACTTACTGCACCCTTAGAAACGCGTGAAAATTTCCACTTCCAGCTCTCCTCATTCCGATTCCCCTTCTGCTCAATGCCACGAAACTGCTGTTCATCAAAAGTCTCTTTAAACTCTTGTTGAAGCAACACCGGAAAAGACAACCGTAGACATCATCATTTGACTCCGTATCGTATGCGATGCAGGACTTCAGACGGCTTGATGTTTGTTATGGACATTGCTCCACAAGCCGATTCCTCAAAGCAGGCACTATATTGCACGCTCAATGTCGTCTTGTACCTACGACAGCGACGCCGGTTTTATTAGACTCTCGAGAAGCCTCTGTTTAGGCATGCACGACAGAGCCTTCCTGCAAGTGACTGTGCGAAAGAGGTTGCACTTTAACTGCACTAAATTAGGCTGGAAATTTGGATCGTTCTTCATCACACTTGAAAGAGTGGGAAATTTGATGCTCATGGCCAAATGACTAGGAACATTGTTGTTAATTGAATTTCCAACCTTTCTGGGAACGAAAACAATGACAATCAGCAATCATTACTGTTCATGCCCGCTCGTCGTCGGGGCACGTTTTTCATTTGCGAGGGAATACATCACCTAAAGAAACATTCACTTAATGTTGCCAGCAATGTCGAAGTGCTTGAGAGCGGAAAGGACAAAATGATAAACGGTGAAAAACTACACAACAGAAATATCGCTCCATAAATTGTGTTCTTCCTACTCGGAACCGGACGAAGCCGGGTCGTGGAGGGCAAGGAGGGGGAATGCCTGAAGCGTGAGTATATGGGTTGGTCGTAGATTGTTCTTGAAAGTTGGAGGATTAGAGCAGAGAAGCAGTGCAGCAATTCCATTTATGGTGCATCTAACCGGACTATCGTCTGGGTATGGTGTCATTCTGAGAGCAACTTTTCCATAAAAAGCAACTCTGCTATGAGACAAGGAAATGAAGCGAGGAGTGTGTTGCTGGAAGCAATAACTCACGTAATATTTCACATCATTATCCCTGGAACTTGTTCTGCCCGGTAGGTATATCCATGGAGCAGAAGCGTTTGAATGTATGTTTAACTGATGGCTCCTCCGGATGTGTCTCGATCCTTCGCACCCGATAATACCAATTGTAATTTAATAGACAAATCATTTGTCTTCGTCTTTCTATGGAGTTCTGCTGTCGATAAGAAGCAGCAGATGTAAACAGACGAACAAGTGCCTATAAGCTTGGATTTGAGGAAAATTCATAGTACAGTAATGACCGGATTTTGTCAGTCCCTCGGCGCATCAGATTTTTATCTTTCAATAATTTCACGAAACCGTTATTCCAAATTTTTCTCATTCATCTTCAAGATGGATTTTTAAGGTATATTTTGGTGCATTGAAAAAGTGCATGGATTTCGTAGAACATTAGAAAAGATTTTCGAAAAGAGAGCTGACAAAATCTATTGACACGTAGTATATCAAGTTTGGTATAAATTCCATGCAATAGAGCTATTTACGTGGCATGCTTTTTATTTGGACACTTTTGGGTTTCATCAAGCTACTGCATGTGCGTATGATTCCGGAATTTTAGTTAGGAAATAGCTATAAAACAGTGATGCTAGAAATCGTAATGCTTTGATAAGTATTACTAGAACAATAATTTACCTTCAGTATCTACATTATACAGAGACTAAACAGAAAGCATGACGAATGTCACTAAACATACGCAACAATATCTGCTCATGATTAATCAGTACGGTGTTTGGCGCACGATTTGTATGAAGGAACTTTTTTGCAACTTTCATGTACCTCAGTTTTTTCTTTACATGAAGTTAGTATTGACACTAACAATGAAATCTGTGGAGGTTTTACAAAACAGTATTTTCCCGATTTTGTCAGCCCCATTTAAAATTTAGGCTGACAAAATCGGGAAAAAAATTTTTCCATTATTTTTGTTTGATCAAAACTGTTAAATATCAGCGCCTATTTACGTGTTTTGCAAAACAAATTTAATGTAGTTTCACCCATAGTTACAAGAAGAGCTGCAGAACAGTCATCTGGGAAATTGTTTATATCAAGTAGTATTTAAGTAGTACGAGAAAAAACGCTGCTGGTCATATAACGCCAGAGTGCGTTTTACTAAACCTTATCCTATTATTTGTAAGAACTCTTCTAAACTATCAAATAATTAGAATTATTGAATTAATTTTCCTTTGACGATACTGAAATCTGTATCAACTTTCAAAGCAGAGAAAATGGGAGGGGAGGGGGGTCAAAAAGCCAGACCTGTATTGAAGTTGGCACGGGGAGGTATACACTAGTTGCCTAGTGTAGCTCCACTAAAGCCCATTCCTTACTCTCTTCTCTGCCTGGATCCCCTCGCGACCACGCTGAAGCCACTACTTCGAGGGGGCTGGCACCTCTCTTACTCTCAGTGCTGGCTGGCGTTGCTAGATCGCTGCTCTTTTCTCCATCCCAAGTGCCTTCCTCTGGATACATTTCATCGCAGACATTCTCCACGTCAAGGACAGGGAGATGTTTGCACTGTCTCACACCTTGGACAGTCGAAGACCACCTGCTCCGGCGTTTCATCCACGTTGCAACACTCCGCACAGAGGGCTGGCGCTGCGTGTTCGAACCGATGCAGGTATTTCCTGGGGCAGCCGTGGCCAGACAGGAACTGCGTCCGGTGGTGGTTGACTTCTCCGTGTTTTCTGTTCACCTAGGTCGAAAGAATCCATCATGTGTCCATCTACCGCTATCCACCGTGTTCCACACCTATTGCCACTTTTCCAAAGACTCCACTTTCACCACTTTCCGTACTCTACAGCCTTTTCTCCGACTTTAGCACTCGCTGTCCTCTACCGGGTGATGCCGATAGGGATCATTCCGGCGATAGCGCATACTGCTTCCGATGAGATGGTTATGTATGCACTCACGACTCGCATGGCCATGAGCCGGAACGTACTGCTCAGTTTCCTTTGGTTCTGCTTCGTTTCCAGTGTTGCAAACCAGGCTGGACCTCAATTCTAGCTATTGTGTTGATGGCCTTCGAAGCATTCTGACAGACATATTCGACGTGGCTGGTAATGTTTAGCTGGTCAGCGATCATCGCTCCCATGTATTTCAACACGCGCTTCGAGGCAAAGACGTGCGTTGGACCAAGGATGGAGCCTTGTGGAACTCTCGTTGTGATCCTAATCGATATCTGTCTCATATACCAGAACCAGGCTCTGGAAGTAACTCCGCAGAATCCTGCACAGCTAGTTAGGGACCCTCATTCTATGCAGCGCTTTGACAATGACTTTTCAGCAGCGCTGACATCGATCGTTATTACGGTGCAATATCGATCTCCTCTTCGCTTCTGTTTGGATGCCTTCTCGACTCTCTCGACCATTGTCCGAATGGCATCCACCGTTGATCTCCCTTTCCGAAATCCCTACTGCCTGTCCAACAATCCAAAACAAAAGCTGATTGGGCTGATTAGGTTGAAGCATTGTCCCTTTCAATTGACGATGTTATTTATCTCCGTTGAATCCGAGAATTTGTGATGATTTTCTAAGAATAAATGTTGCAGACAATGAAGCAATGTTTTCATTACAATTAAAAAAAAAACAGGTTTTCTGTGGTTAAAATGATTGAGCCATTCAAATCTAATAATTCCTTGGAGTATATTAAATTAATGTAAATTAATTAAAATTTAAAAAGTACATTGGATGAAAGACCTGTGCGTTGAATTGATTGATATTTGAATGAAAAAGCACTTAAAATCGTCAATTGTTAATTTTACCCGTATGCACATTTTACTCCCGCTTTCCCTAACATTCACATTACAGCGAATTATAACAATAAAAATTATTCATAGCGTAGTGATTGAGAATTCATATTTAAAAACTAAAAAATTTAGTGAAATCTTCAGACTGCCAAATCGGGGAAAAAAAAGCTGACGAAACCGGGGATAGACAAAATCGGAAGTAGCCAAATCGGGAACTGACAAAATCGAGAAAGAATCTTGGGTTTTTTGATAAAAGGTATTATGAAGTATACACAGCCATTTATGAAGGCGTATATGGACTATTAACGAAACAAAACTGTCACGGATTGAAACAAATTCAGCTGAAAATGATTCAAAAGGAGATTAAAGTAGTCAAAATATTAAGCTTCAATGGTAAGATTTCCACAGCGGTACCGTACCTTAGCAGCACGCTTGTCACTAAACAGTTGTGGTTACTTGTATGTAACTTATTTCTGTCATAATCAAGTTGCAGCAACCTATTATGATGGACGTGTGCTGCTTGGGTAAGATATCGTATCTTTGTCATGATCTCATAATGTTTACATTAATATACTAATTAAACAATGTTTTAATTAGTTGAAGATGCCAATTTTCAAATAACAGACTAAAGTGGTAGTTTTTATACGATAGATGAAAAAATGTTTTATTATCTGAATTTCTATTACTATACACCCTTAGTTTTTTCTACCGAGCTCGGCTGTGCCAATCTCGGTAAAAATAAGTTTCACTGAGATCTTAGCAAAAGTGACATTTGATTGCTGAGTCTCGGATAATGCTTAGCTGAATCTAAGCAAACAAATTAAATGTTTGCTGAGATCCCAGTAAAACTTTTGTTGCCGAGATTCGCACAGCCGAGCTCGATAGAAAAATTAAGTGTGTTAGTTCCATCTGTTTCACCCATTCTTATCAATGCTTACATAAATATTTAAAGAGTAAAAAATTTGCTGCTGCCAAGAAAAGGAGATTACAAATGAGCACTATTATACGATACCACCGCTTTGAACAAGTTTTTCCACTACTTCATAGCTACTTCAGGACCTCCCTTAGCTCAGTCGGTAAAGACGCAGCTACAAAACAAGACCATGCTGGAGGTGGATGGGTTCAAATCCCGGTCTGCTCTATTAATTTTTCAGGTAGGAACATTTCTAGACTACCTAGAAGATAGCATGATAGTACTTTTGCCGCACAATTGGCGTCTTGCAGTGAAACTTTTCCAAGCTTTCGCCATCTACATTTCGATGTGAGAACTATTAGAAGAAGGATACTTTCCAAATTCTATAAGTAAAACAGACGATTTTTGGGGCAAATTGGTCCATAAAGAAAAACTAATAATTTCCCGTGGAAACTTTTCCTTGCATCGTGTAAAAAAACGTGTTTGCAAACTAACTGTTATTATTTCGGTATGGATCGGAGATGTTTTCATGGAAAATTATGCATAACAAGTTTGCACCCACAGGAAGAGGCTACCTCCTGCGCAGCTGCAGTTTTCGGAAAATGGTAAATATGTACGATTTTCACTAAGAAGAAAGTGGAAATTAAGTGAATTTACTTAGGAAAGATTGTATAATGCTGGTGATAATGGAGAAATGGTTGTATAGGTCGCCAATATTCAATAAATGTTCATTTTGGCCTTTTTAGGCAAAAATATTGATACTCACAATTTTCGACGGAAAACGTAACGGAACTTGATTTACTCAACACACACCATGGTATAAAATGGTGCTAGATGGTTTTCAAAGTGGTAAGAAGATGACAAATCATCTTTATTTTGAGTAATTGAGCAATTTACTATCTAAGTTTTATTCATAGTAATTGTTCCTTTCCCATTTGTTGTTTTGGTTGATAGCTCTCCCTAATTATGTGTGCGGTTGCCTAAACTAGTTCTAACGATTGCTAGCCTAAACTTGTCTTGTCTTCGAGCTCATGTGTTTGTGTGTGCGGAGATTTGCATGCGTTTGTTTGCTCACGGTACCATCGATGTCGTCGTTGCTTTACCTGCGTTGGCAAAGTAGCATCCCTTTGTCGAAGTGAGATCGGCAAAGTAGCACCCTATTCAGCATTGGTGGTGTTGCGCATTGCACCCCGGACATGTGTGGTGCAGAAATTCCCAATCGATCTTCGAGTTTTTATTGAAGTAGCGCCGATTGGCGGTGGCGCAAATATCGACGAGGGGGTCGTCGTCGATGAATACAGCACGTGGGTTTGCGTGGTGGATATTGGCAGATTTGGCCAACGCTCTGTCGGAGAACAGGGTCATGGTGTCTCCCTTCCGGATTCTTCACCAAACCGGGAACCTTGACACTGAAGCGTGGGGTCTAGAGAGCGCAATCAAATCTCATGGGTGCGGTGTGCCGAGCAAAGCCATCCAAAAATCTATTACAATGAATGTTAGTTCCGTTTCCTATCATCCTCTGTGTATGAACATCGCAACGAATGTTAGAAATCGACCATGCAGGCGATGTAATGTTTTTTTGTCTTTTTTATTTCATGTTCTATCTACACTTTCGACTATACCAGTAAGCTTGTAGAATGACGCTCATTGTAGAACATTGTAGAACGACGCACACACTTGCCTCGAATCTCTCCAGCAGAAAAAGCATACGAAGTCAAGCATGCGAGAAAATGAGCGCTTCATCTTTGCTTTTAGGCTATTCATATACAGAAGCATGGAGAGAGCAGTGAAGAAAGCACAGGTCTGAAAATCGCAACGTTCGTGGTTCGAGTCTAGTCGGCAATCTGTTTCCTTTTTTTTTCGACATAGGGTATACGTCCCTAACCTCGGTCTAATATGCAGCCATAGATTACGTTTTTAATCATAACTCATCAATTAATTTACCTGCAAACGATATTCTACTGCTAAATGGTATGCTTAGATATGCTTATCATGTCGTTTGCTATCAGGAACCGCAAAAAGTTGAAAAACTTACTTTTTTTAAGACAAAAACTCACCAGGGAAATGTATGTAATATCGGTCTATTGTCCCCAAATTGGGTCTATTTATGGATGCAACTTCGTCCTATCCTGTTTGATTCTCAAAAAAAACGCTCTTGGTAACGTTTTCTTATGTATTTTTTTTTATCACTATCACTGTTAACTTAATACTCTTCATTCCTCAAAACATTTCTTAGAGAAAATTTTACGAAAACTACATTAAATCACTCAAGTTAAAAATTAAAAATTAAAAATTTCGCTTATCGTCTTTCGACCGCAGAATATCTAAATCAAAACATTGTGATGTTCATTATACAGATTTGGCAGAAAAAATCTCCCTTCCTGTTCGTTCCTTATCATCCAAATGCAAACCACATTGTTGACGTTACTCTTATTGCTATATGCTGTCAAATGAATTTCATGGGCCAAAGTTAGGAACATAGAAAAGAAATGTGTCCCTAAAGTTGGGTCCATGATTTACTTGTGAAAACGTTGTTAAACAATTAAAATAAACATAAAATATTCAAACAGTAACTGTGAGTTTTACGTCTAGTGTGTATTATCAGGTAATTCCATTCAATAAATGCCATAATCAGGCCATTTGATGATCGTCAGTGCAACCTTCCCATCTTAACCTTAGAAGTCATGGCGGCTAAAAACTCCGAACAGAGTGATATTCTCAACCAGTTTTATTACTTACGAGAGCTGAAAATGTATTGAAATGTTGTGATATAAATTGATTTGTGTGTGGTACACATTTATCAATCATCAGTGATCAATATTTTCCTTATTTTTTGTGTAATATTCCTTAATTAATTATTTATTTGCGTGATAGGCCGAATGAAAGGACTAGACCCACATTACATACCGTAACCCTAACTAATTTACTTCACTAATACATTCTACATTTTTCGGTCTCCAATTTTCTTGCATTTAACCGCAGCTATGTATATCGCATCCTCGGTTCATGCGGTCTCCACTTACATCCTCTGGTGATGAATCCCACATAATTGTAAGCGAATCTTACATCCCCCGGTTGGGTGTAGAAGTTCCAGAAATCCTCAGATAGGCGTGATTTCAACGGTCATCGTGGCCGGAAGTACGTCAAATTACCGAAGTAATTCAACGACCTTTCAAACGACAATTCTCATCATCTTTCTCTGAAGAACATTCAATGCTACATCTCTTTCCTTGTCTTGCAATTTCAGTATACTCTCTTGCTCCAATCTATTTTCGGTTACTCTTTTATAAGAGAGAACGGTTCGGATTCGAACCTCGGGCTCGGACTTTAACGACAGATAGTGCCTTCGGGTCACATGAAATGAATTAGCTGAACGTATTGTGAAATCATTGATTTTTGTATGACAAGTGTAGTTCTACATGAGTGGACATTCCTTGGCGGGGAACAAATATATGAATTTAATTGTAAAATCGCAGCTTCGTGCAATTTGATTAAATTAGTAAATTGTATAGATATGAATTCTGTACAAATAAATAACTAACTATATAAATGGAAAGCGTACTTGTTACATCTTTCGTCTGTCAATTCGGAGAGATTCTGAAGTTTTCTGGTTTTCACTACATGCATGACGTTTCCCAAGAGAAACCAACGTTAGCGTCTGCGAATTGTTTAACTTTTTCTGTGGATATTTTTTTCTTACAAGGTCACAGAGGTCACAGTTAAAATGGTTTGAACTTCTTGTTAGCATCTTTCATGAGGGAAGCGTAAAAGAGAAGTTCTCAGAGCATCTTTGAAATTTATATAATGTTGCTATAGTTAACAGAACTCTTTTGAAGTTCGTAGAGCTTACCAGGAGGACTTTGCACTCCCCTGAAGCTCACATAACATCCCTGAAGATCGAAGTATTTCCCTGAAGTTTGCAGTAATTTCTTAAAAATCGAAGAACTTCTTAGATGTTCGAAGCGCCTCTTTAAAGATTGCAGAATTTTCCTGAAGTTCGTAGGAATTCCTTGAAGTTCAAAGAACAACTCTGAAAGCTAATGAACTTCTCTGATTCATTGAAGTTAGCAAGAATTGCCTGGGGTTCACAGAACCTGATTTACGTGTGCGGCATAGGTTAGATTTTGTGTGCATAGAAAAACAATCTAGGCCAGCCGACGACTACATCCAACTTCCGACGACATCATCTGCTTTCCCGGGGCAAAAGATCCCGTCAACCGTCACCTTGTCCGGTGGAAAGCGATTAAAATTCTCATCGCGTATCGGGGCTTGGTAGATACCAACTGCCATTGTTGGAGAGACCACCGTCCACCCACGTGGAAATCGTTGGCCCAACGGTCGAACATCACCGTCGCTGCCGATAACAGCAGCGTAGCAAACAACAGCAGCGTAGCAAACAACAGCAGCGAAAACCAACTAGTGAGTCCGTTCCAATTTCTTTGTTGAGTGTGGCGTCCGGCGAGGGCGCCACTGAGAACCTTTTTTGCCGACCATAAGGTCGAAGAGCATGCTTTGCTATAATATGCGGACAAGTCCAATGATTGAGTGGTTGGGTGTAGGCAAATAAATCGTGCGCACGTATCGTAAGATATGGACGCCCACCTAACCCATTAATAATAGACACCTGGGTGCCAAGCTGGTGGAATTCAGCGATAAGAAAGAAAAGAGCACAGCACAGATAGGAGGTAGTTGTACCGAATGCACACAAGTATAGGGCTGGAAGTATAGAGAAGTAGAATAAAGAGGAGTAGAAATACAAACAATCAGAACAGATTCGCAAAAACATGCTTTAGTTTAAATACAATAAAAATCAACTTACCTTTTTCCGTTCGTAAATAAATGTTTTTATTTGAAATCGATGTAATGTTGTTGATCAGTCCTATCAAATATTAGAATGAGAGGAAGAAAGTATTTTTACGTTGTTTCGGGTCCGTGTAAATAAGTTGTTGTTGTCTTCCGCGTGGTCGGAATTTGACTGTTATGTTGCGTACCCCTTTTGCTGCAGCTGCGCCTCTGGCGGAATTTAAGTGAAGTTACCGACGAGGAGAACTTGACGTGGAACGTCGTTTAGGGTTTGTGTCTTCTCTTACCGGGAGCTTTTCAGAATTATTTCGATGTTGTGAGAGATTATTCTGTTTCACAATGAGGCTTTCTACTCGATCAAATTCGGTAGTAGCGAAGACATCATATCAAGAAGACTGATAACTTTGCCAAAATCCAAGTGACAGATACAATAGCGCTGCGCTTGAGTAAAGGTGGAAGCAACGCATAGAAAAATGAGCAAATACACAAACCTTTTTTCTGAGGATGTAATATTTGCTATTAAATTCGTTCAAAGTATTTAACTTTGAGCAGCAGATGACGTGATTGTACCTGTCTTATAGCGTTCGTATGAGAAAATGGAAGAGTTGCCAGTCTTCTTGATTTATTGTCTTCGGTAGTAGTCAAGCTGGCTCGATCTCTTCTTTCTGGGAAGATTTTTACTTGGATTCGCCCTGAGGTAGTCTCATCCGGGCAAACTCAACGTAGCCTGCGGTCTCCTTTACCGGAGTGGCACTTAAGCCACAGGTTTAGCCTAGATCGGCCAGTGTCGGGTACATTTCTTGTATTATCGTCATTATCGATTAAACAATTTTCAAACAAAACTTCGTCATGGTTACTAGAATTTATTTTCAATCTCGTCGTTGAGTCAAACATCTCTATTTGTTTTTTTAATTCGCCCCAGGATTCTTTGGTAGCAAACCTTCATAACCTGCTGAGTACGGTGATGGTTGGGGGGGCCCTCATAGCCTAGTCAGTAAAGGCACGGTATTACCAAGCCGGAGGCGGTGGGTTCGATTCCCGGTCCGGTTGAGGGAATCTTTCGGGTTGGAAATTTTCTCGACTTCCCTGGGCATAGAGTATCATTGTGCTTGCCACACCTTTCTTGTTTCTAGAAATATCATAAAATGTTCAAAATTATGAACAAATGATTTTATAACGCGTGTTTATTCAGCAAAGAATTATGATGTTTATTTATTACTTCCAAATTCGATAACAATATCAATAGCAATATTGAGTGCCTTAGGCCACATTACCCACTTCCAGGCATGTTCTGGTGAAGGTTTATGAGATGTATGAGAAAGGATTAATGTAAATTCATATTAAGTCAAGCAGATGATTTTCCCGGTGCCTCAGGAGTACGTTTTGAGATTATTGGATGCCGGTCCATAAAGCTATACCGGAACGTACATTTTATAACAAAGGAACTATTTAATGGGATTTGAATCTTATCTCAGACTTGAAAATACAAAATTAGATAATTGAATCACACTAAAAGAAAAGAATGAATTGCATATTGTAGCGTGCAATTTTAAAGATTTTTAATGCTTACCCTATCAGCCAACTTGAAGATGCAATCCCTCCTTTAAATTTACGCCCAACTAGTGACGCAACGTCCTCAGCAGCTTCCAAGATATCTTTGGTCGTATTGGGACTGCCAGAAGCAGCGCACATTCAAACCCAATCCCCCAAGCTGGTTCTCCAAATCAACTCTTAACACTATTTTGCATCCATATGTCTTGCTGTGGCTTCCCTTAATATTTGCGTGAAGTGTCGTTTTCGAAATATTGTACCTTTTCTGTGCCTGATACGCGGTAAGTGATTTATTTTCATAGCCATTTTTTCAATCGAAGAAACAGTATACTCCAACCAATGGAGGGCGTCCCATATCTTGGGCGCTATTGAATGATTGATTAAAACATTTACAAGTAGTAAATATAAGGGAGCATTGTTGATATCCACGGATTATTGCATCAATGCATCAAAATTGATGAAAGGTAGCCTTGGGTTTGGAAAGTTTTGACAGCGATTTGTTTTGAAAGTACACCTGTTTCAGTTTCGTCTTGATACGTGCAGTATTAAAAAAGTTGTAACCCGACATCGTCAATTAGGAATATTGCGAAAAAGTTGAAAATTGCCGTTTCTACCAGGGGACATGTTCTCAAACGGTTCCGTGGTCGCAAAAATGTGGCCCGGAAACTTCAAAGCAAACATCGTGCTGGAACTTTGGATTGGCAGCTGAACTGGAAGGTGTTTAGGTCGATCAAGAGAAACCCAGGACTCTCGAATCGGTATGTCGCCAAAATATACGGTGACAGCCGAGGGGGGTGACTCTATCTACGATGCAAGAAACATTGGGCCTTATTGCAGGTGTCACTACACGGTGATAAGGAAGTGATACTCAGAATAAGAGCCGTGATTGCCGTACAAATCAAATGGGAATCACTTCACCGTGACGACAAGTGACAAGTTTTCACCGTGAAGCGACATCTGTAATAAGCCCCATTGTGTTTTGCTGTGGCTAGCTGCGCGTACGCTGAGTAGATAGAAAGAAGATTGATGACGATTTTGAAGGTTTCCTGCAAAAAAAAAATGATGCGCGATGCAACTAGATGCGATAAATTAAAGAAGATTTTTCGAAGATTGATTCGCTAGTGTGCGATTTGTTGAGCATCTATAATTGAGATATACATGTGTCGCCCCACTCGGTGCCAGCCGTAGTACCGTCTACAGGATCTGTCTGCGAGCAGGTTACCATTCATTCCATACCTCCAAGAAACCGAACAGGATGAAGCAGAATCTAGTGGCCAGAAATTGTACGATCGGGCTCTGGTGAAGTACAGAGAACGACTTATCATGGACGACGAAACCTATGTCAAGATAGATTTCAGGCGAGTGTTCACTCGGCTGTCGACAAAAGCAGGCCACTCTCGATGAGTGCCACGCGATCGCCTGTTTTCTCGGCAGCAACCATTGTGTGGTCCTCCTCATTGTTCTTCATCAGCAGTTCTTTCGGTCGATGCGTCGTCGACTTTGGAAAGCAACCGTTATGAGATGAGTGCGTGAGTGCTGACCATGTTTTGCGTCCATTGCTGCAATGGAAGCACTCTGACCCATGGTGGGTATATAAATGGTGATACAGCTTTGTCCCTATATAGGCAAGGAGGTCGCGGGGGGGAAAAGGGCGGTTTTAGATCAAATTGTAAACAAACTCGGTCGCTGTCCCATACAAAAATCCAACATGACTGATTTATCAATTTGACACATTAGAACACCTATATGTAGGCACCTTGCTCTGACCCTCGTTGGCGTAGCTGCCTACAATGAAACCACTGGAAGCGGCTCCAGTTCTGATGGAGGAGGCTTTTTGGATAGAGGAAGATAAAGTGTTTATTGTGTTGTACCTTTTGACTATAGTTTTAAGATGTATTGTATAGTGACTAAGAATCCTCGGCTCTGTAAAGTTAATTCGTTTGAGCCTTATCAAAAAAATTAATAAACAAGCAATAGATTTCAGGCAGGTTCTCGGATTAAAATTTCATCTGGCCTCAGCACGGAACGATGTGTCCAGCAAATTCAAGTTTGTTTTCGCCGTTAAATTCAGCCGGAAACTTATGAAATGGCCACTAAGGTTGACCAGTCCAGTGTGCGGCAGATGATGGTGGGAATTCCAAAGAAAGTCCGCGAGTTCATCCGAACATATTCTTCTTATTCTTCTTTCCCTTATTTAACGTCGGTATCTGTTCCGCAATCTAGTGCCAATCACCAACGGACATAGAATATCGCACCCATTCAAATTCAACACACATGGGCCGGGACCAACGGCTTTACTTCCCTTCCGAAGGAAGACGTGACCAGAGATTTTAATGCCTCAGAAAAATCTCACCGACCTTGGCTGGGATTGAACCCAGACCTATTGGGGTGAGAAAGCAGTCACGCTTACCACTACACCACCGGCGCTGGCCATCCGAACGTCGTCGGAGTAATTTTGCAATTTTTGTTAATTAAAGTACAATGGAATACTTTCATTTTGACTAAATTAATTTTTTTTTTACGTTAGAAAAATTCCCGAGAAACACCTGGTTGTTTACGTCCGGATTCTTAGTGGACCAAAATTTACACCAGAACATAATGAAATAGGGGAAATGAATGTAATGTCAGCCTAAATGCCCCTAATTTGGGCCCATCGACTAAATTTTCAACAGCGACCAAAAATATCCAATCTTAGATCCATATGTCAACATTAGAGCCATTTCCCCTATGTTGATTATGAAAGATATAATTTAAGTGTGTTGAACCGCAATTTTTTTAAATTCAAAATACCTTGTTTGATAACCACAAGTATCGAATACATATCAATCAGTTATCCTTTGAAGTTATCGTATGCGGTAAGCTCGGTTCTATTGGAATGTGACAGGTCTCACTGGGATTACGCTCTTCATCCATCCCTGTGGTTCGTTATCGCATCACATTGGAAGGGTCTCGGAGAAGCCGTCAGCAGCTCCATTAGCATTATGGCACAGCATGTCGGTTTGGAAATTATCGTAAAGCTTTGCCAAAACTATCAGGGAGAAAAATCTACAGCTTCCAAACCGGAAGCAGATAATGGTGGTATTTTTAATCCGCTCTTTACAACTAAAGCCATGGACATCACTCGAACACACAAATGAAACTTTCCGGATGAAAGCACTAATAGCTTTATCGTTTATTTTTATCACCTTTCAGTAAGTGCGTGCGAGGACGTACCGTACGAACGGTGAAGTAGGATTAATAACCATCAGCAGACGATTATTGGGCTGTCAATTTACGGTTGGTTTCACTTTGTATGTGTACATTTCATCCCTTTTTTGTAGTTGAAACGATCTGCGTCAAAACTAATTGAAGGGTGTGCTGGCAAGTACCTATAAGCTTTCATCGGGCATTGGTTAAAAGGCTGATAAAAATCTTTTCCCCCCTAAAATGACCCGAAAATGCACATCGTCACGTGGTTACCAATTGCCTATATCCAACCGACGACGACGATGATGTCGACACGCCATCAAAATCACGTACGACTGGAACCGGTTCGCAATTCTACCTGGTACCTTTAACCATCACCATCGGTCGGGGCACATTGATCGACCAGGTGTATTATTTCATTCGATATTGGTATTCGGTTGATTTCCTGTGGAAACTGTGCTGAGGCAAAAGCAGCATCCTTCAAGCGCGCACACCGCACATAAAGCGTAACAACGTGACCGGAAAACGCAAATAAATATTGAACGAACGAATGAATGGAACGACGGTGCTTTTATGATTGCGCTGAAACCGTTTATTACTCAATGAGTTGTGTGGTTAAGTAACTTATTGGGGTTAATTCAAAAAGGAAACTAAGATCGGATGAGTTTAAGATTTCATTGAAACTTATGGGTTGAATTAAGACATGTGCTTATGATTTACATTTAGTATACAAATTCAATACGAGTAGACATAAGGCAAAAATAATAACTCCATTCAAACGCATTGAACAACAAACCCACATGCTATCAGCACGTACCCACTTGAGTTGCACCACAACCACGACCAACAGTACCTCATCTGAAGCAGCAAGAGCCGATAGCTTTGATTGACCACAACACACCCGGTAAAGACCACAGCAGGGCCTTTTGACTCCATCTCACTCGAATGTTGCCGGAGAAAAACCACTTTATTTTCCAGCAGTACATCATCGCTCGATTGCCCTTGGCCTCGGCTCTGTAGACTTGGCAAACCGCACGGTAGCGGTGGCGTGGAAAATTAGGTTAGAAAAGCCTGTGGCATAAAAGTCAAGTTCTACGATGAGTCCTGCGTCTCTTCCGCCAGACGTCTTCGCTACCGTCGAAGATATCATCTACATCATCATCATCGCCACCGGCATAAACGACGGCATGTTTCATGAATCATAGATGAACGCACACTGTCGAGAATCGAAAAGTTCGCCTGATAATCGGGGAAAAAAAGCGAAGGAAAACTAGCGAAACCATTCGCGTGGTCCCGTGACTACCAGACTGTTGCGTGAGGAAACTTTGCTTCGCTTCCGCAAACATGTTGTTTTATCGCATATTTGTCAACGCTGTAGTAAGGTGGGAGCGTACTGAAACTTTTAGGGTCACATATTCTAGATGAGCATGTACTTAGGTCGACTCGCTGCATCGTCAGTAATGCTATCACAACTGGATCTCTAATGCTGAGCTCCATTGTTGATGTCATCAGAAGCGAATTTTAACAGAAATTCTAAAAAATAAGAACACACTATGAAGGGTCAGAAACGGAATTGGCAAATAAACGCAGGGTTGGAATCCGGTAAGATCTGGCTGTAGATGCACCGCCACCGGGATGTTCTGAGGCATAACATCTCTGATCACGCCTTCCTTCGGAGGGAAGGGAAGTAAAGCCGTTGATCTCCGGTTCATTAGTTGATGGGTCGATAGGTAGGGTCCAGGTGTTTGAGCTGCTTCCCTGGCATCGGTAGCATTGGGCTCAGCATAGAAAACAAGATCGACGGGAAACAAAGCAAGGAAAAACCAAATCGGTGCTAAAAAATGAAACCAAAATTAACAATCATTAATTATTATTATTTTTATTATTATTATTTAATTTTATTCATCGGACTATTCTCTACATTAAACAACCTTAAAGCTAAAACAATTCAAGTGTTTCTAATCCGTGCCAAAAAGCGAGATGAAGATTCCCCAAATTCGAATAATTCTTCGACAGCCGTAAACGTACGCATCATAGTTGTTAGTGGTTCGTTGTAACCGAACGCCGTTCGATGGTACCGTGGTTGGAGAAGGGTACCACTTCGTAATGTTCTCGGTGGTACTCGGATATCCAACAGCGAGAGAAGCCTCGAGAAGTCGACCTCACCATTCAATAGCTTGGCAACAAAAACTGCTTGCTGATTTTTCCGTCGGCATTCCAGAGTATCCAAGCTCAGCAGATTGCAGCGATCAGAATACGGCGGGAGATTTTGCGGATCACGCCATGGTAGATTACGTAATGATATCCTGATAAACTTGCGCTGAACACTTTCGATCCTCAAGCTCCAAGTCAACTGATGAGGAAACCAGACCAAGGAGGCATTTTCCAGGATTGGTCGCACAAGTGAGCAATAGAGAGCTTTCAAGCAGTGTGGGTCAATGAGGTCCTTCGATATTTTCGACACAAAACCTAGCTGGTGATTCGCCTTTGTGATCAGAGCAGAGCGGTGGAGGTTGAACGTCAACTTATGGTCCAGTAGAACACCAAGATCGCTGACTGGTCGGTTCTTTGAAGAACCACACCGTTGATGGCATAGTCAAAAACAATCGGCTGCCTGATGCGGTAATACGACATTACCATACATTTAGGAATGCTGAGGGTAAGCTTATTCCGACGACACCAATCAACGAACAGATCCAATACCGATTGAAGACGAATGCAATCCTCAGCAGTCCGCACCACGAAGTACAGCTTTAGGTCATCGGCATACGCAAGCTTACAGCCATCTCCAAGTAGAAGAAGTGCGTCGTTGATGCACAACACAAACAGCAACGGGCCAAGATTGCTACCCTGTGGTACACCTGACGAGTTCGTGAAATACGAGGAAGTACTGGAATCGAGTTTCACTCGCAGAGACCTGTCAGTCAAGTAGGAGCACAACCACGAAGTCAAACGGTCCGACGCACCGAGTTTGGATAGCTTTGCCAACATAATGTCATGGTTGATCGTATCAAACGCTGCTTTTAGATCAGTGTAGATGACGTCTATTTGTGCCCCATTTTCCAGTTGCTCAAAACATGTCGTGGTAAAATCTAGAAGATTTGTGGTAACCGATCGTCCAGGCATGAAGCCATGTTGGTCACTAGAGATATAGCATTTGGTGTGCTCAAGAATGAAACCACTCACAATTATCTCAAACAGTTTTGATGCTGCAGAGAGATTAGTAATTCCTCTGTAGTTTTTAACGTCACGTTTATCTCCTTTCTTGTGTACCGGAACCATAAATGACTCTTTCCAGATTGCAGGAAATTTCGACTCTACAAAAGATTTGTTGAAGATTCTGCAAAGCGGTTCAACAAGCGCTCCAATGGTAACGACAATACACTGCAGAAGGAATGCCATCTGGTCCAGGCGAGAAGGTACATTTCATTTTCTTGGCGGCATTAGTTACCATAACGGGCGTTATTTCAAAAGTGTTTATGTCAACAAGGTTTGAAGGCACATCCGAAACAGCCGAGACAAGTTCAGTCGAGGTGATGGATTCTGCGGCAAAAACCGACGAAAAATGAGCAGCAAAAAGCTCACATTTCTCCCCGCCTATCGACGATTCAACGTCATTGAAAAAAACGCTTTCAGGCATTGTTGAATTTTTCCTCTTCGAGTTTACATAGCTCCAAAAGCTCTTGGGGTTTCGCCTTAAATTAGTTTGCACTCGTAAAACGTACGATTTGTAGAGCGAAGAGTTTATATTACGGTACTCGTTACACGCCAAGTGAAAACTACGCTTATTTGCCAGGGAACGGTATCGCCGAAGTCTACGTTGCGAAGCATTTCTTTTTCGTTTTAGTTTTCGTAGCAAAGCGGTGCTCCACGCAGGAGAAACAGCAGGCCGACGAATCGGTACGTTTGTATCCATCCAATTATTTAGCACAGCACACAACGTTTCAGCCATTTCATCAGCACTCAGTCCATCGAAAAGAAGATCCCAGTCAGTGACGGAAAGGAAGTCCATTAGAACATCGAAATCAATCTTGCTATAGTCTAACGCAAGCTCATCACTCGCATTCAGCAGCAGTGCACCGTCATCAACTAGAGATGGTAAGCAGACGACTAGTGGCGGATGATGAAGATCAACTGGCAAGAGTGGTGAAACAGATCTCGAGATTTCCACAGGAAAGTCCGTATGGCAAAAGAACAAATCCAGGATGCGTCCTAAGTGGTTGCGCTCGAGATTTCTCTGATGCAGGTTGTGGAAATCCATGCCATCAATCAAGAATGAGTTAGCAACTGGTAAAGGAACAGAGTTCACAGGTCGAATCTCGCCATCAGCCCAACTTCAGGATATCCCAGGTTGATTGTAGTCACCGCATACCAGCAAGCAATCGCTGTCAGAGCCACTGTTACAAAGCTCTTGGATCGATTCAATATGCCCATTCAAAACGCTGAGATCCTTGCTCTTGTCTGGAGGAACGTAAATTGCACACAGCAATAGTCGCTTGGATCCAATCCTCGTCGATACACACACTAGTTCTATCGTTTCTCCGCTCGTTGCAACGACACTGCTACTGATGAAACGATGATGTACGGCAATTAGAACCCCTCCGAAACGAGATTTGCTGCTGTTTATATGGCTTCGGTCACATCGGTACACGGTAGTTGCTTCCGAAAAGCTGCGTCGAATTGATAGCCTCGTTAAGCCCCGTCTCGATTAAAATGATGACGTCAAAATTGCACTCCAGGACGTTGCAGTAAAAGTCGTCGATCTTGGTGCGCAGTCTACGTACGTTTTGGTAATAAACCCATAAACGACTAGCGTCACGGGTCGTGTTCTGCAACATGGAAATATTTGGTGTGGGAATATTTGGTGAATGGTACAGATACTCACCTCTGGTGGAAACCCTAGGGTCCACAGAATGTCGCAAAGAATGATTATTGATAATGGTGCTAACCTTAGGGTTTCCACCGTCCACATGATAGAGCCTTAAGTATTTGTCAGTGGATTGCCGTTGGATCCAGACTGGTTTTTTGAGTAGTCAGTGAATTCACGGAATAATATCCCATCAGGCCACGTAGAAGCGTCGAGAGCTAGTTCTTTCAGCGATGGATCCAAGCCAACTTTGAAGGAAATGAAAGTCAGCTTCGTCATATCCACTTCCTTGGGAACGAGACGCACGACGTCAGCAGGTGTTGTTAGATCCAAGCAGCGAGAAGTAATTTTTTGAATGTCCTCAGCAGTTATTAACGGGTGTAATCCGGACAGGTAGAGCCAGAACTTTGGAGGGGAGATCGGTGGTGTTAGACACGGTACAGACAAGTCACTGATGCATTGGTCCCACGCACAGAAGAAGTGCCAATCGGTCCACCTTCATTACCACGACGACGTTTAACACCAACTCTGGGCCAGGCATTTCCCTTCCTTGATCGATTCGATGGTCGCTCAGCAGGAATATCCATGGAAATGCACTTGTCAACTTTATCACTCAGCGATTCCACCAAGTTGAACAGTTGTTGAACCTGAGCCGGTAAGCCATCAGGTGACGGAGTCGTGTCGTATGCGAGCTCATCAGTAAAATACTGTTTCACACTTCTGCCATTCATTTTATCCCGGCAATTTGAACAAACGAATACAGCCTTGCCTTGCGAGAATAGGTCTTTGCTCGCACGACTGAGGTTGAAACCACAACATTGCATGCTGATGTGGAAGTAAACCTCACAAAAGCCGCAGCGCAACGGCTCGATTTCGTTGATTTCCAACTGGCATTCTCCGCACAAAACAAAACTCAGTGAACAGCAACAAATGATAGCGTTAGCCCGAATACAGGAATGTGGTTGAAAATTAAATCCTTCGGAATCGTCCAAAACAGCAAATTCACAAATCAACTCCACAATTTAGCGATGAAAGCAGGTCCAGATAATACGTCAACGTTGAAAAAACGATTAAAAACTACAGTCAAACGAATTAAAAATAACTTTTAGCGGACACAATGTTATCGCGAATGTAACACACAATGGAAGCGTATAATGAATAAATATAATTAATGAATAAACATTGTTTTACAATTTTTGGGTTGATGACTGATGGACGATAAAAATAAGGTTGAAAGGACAAAATGTCCAAAGTACAAAAGTTAAAAAGGACAAAAGGTTTAATGGACAAAAGATCCAAAAAACAAAAAGTCCAAATAACAAAATGTCCAAAGTACAAAAGGTCCAAAGGACAAAAGGTCCAAATGACAAAAGGTCCATAGGACAAAAGATCCAAGGGACAAAAAGTTTCAATGGACAGAAAGGTCCAAAGGACAAAATATCAACACGCAAAAATACCGAAAGGCAAATGGTCTTACCTCTATCCATTGCTTCAATGGAAAAGTTTACAAATTCCAACGGATTAGTAGACGTTGACCGACCTTTAAAAAAACCATGTTGATTATTTGAAATGCGATGCTTAACCTGGTTAAATATTTTCTGGTTAACAATTGCTTCAAACATTACAGGAATGCATGACATAATTGCAATACCTCTATAGTTTTTAATGTCTGACCGTTTGCCAGATTTATATATTGAGACTAAAAATGATTTCTTGCAATTTTGAGAGATAAATTGTAACGCCAAAACAATGGTTTTCCAAAACAAGTTGCAATTTTTTTCAATAAAAATGAAGGTATTTCATCAGGACCAGGTTTTTTGCCGGCATAAAGACTTTCAAGAGTCATAAAAATTTCTTGAACAGTGATATTATGAACTGATACGTCATTTTTCTCTTCATTTAGGTAAGAAAAATAGTTCAAATCGAGAGCATTACTGGATTTATTATATATGTTTTGGAAAAAACGAGCAAAACAAATATCCTCACTATCAGTGCTATCACACTTTTCAAACTGCATGCGTGGTGGGAATGTACATAACTTCATTTTTTCGTTCGCGGAGTTAAAGAACGTTTTGGGATCAGATTTTATATTTTTCTCTACTCTTGAATTGTAATTCTCATATGCTGACGATATTTCTGCTTCAAGTCCTCCGCAAATTTCAACGTATTTTTTCTAAATTTTGTGAAGTTTTAAACTTTTTATACGACTTGTGTGCTTTTTGCTTCCTGTTTTTAATATTTCTGATTTCTTGTGTCTACCACACAGGATATTTGGTGCTGTTCATTATTCTCTTTAGTATTTTAGGATCGAATACTTCAATGATATTGGGTAAGCTAGTATAGAATATGTCAACAGCCTTGTCCATGTCGTTTTCATCTTTTAAAAGGTTTTGCCAATTTACGTTATTCAGTCTACTGTGAAATTCAGGAACAATTGCATTTCTAAAATCATAAACTAATTCAAAATCAACAACGCTTGGGCGTGACCGATGCGAGTCTGTGAACGCTGAGTATTCAATAGCAGTATGAAATTTTTCATTCTTCCATAATGGAACTGCTGCTTCTACAATATAAAAATCTTCTGTACAAATAGTAAACAAAAGATCCAAATAGGAATTGAGCTGTTACGAACATGGTTAATTTCATGAAGTCCTAAGTGGCTGCTTTTATCAAAGATGAATTGCAAAGTATCGTTTTCACATACAATTGGTAACAGCAGAGAATCATTATCACTATCCTGTATAAAATTAACAGTATTCCGGTTAAAATCTCCATAAATATGAATTTTGGTTCTTGGTTAGTTCTGCAGTAGTGAAAAACTTTTTGTAAGCTGGTTTTTTTGGAAAAGTGTGGAGGAAAGTAGACAGAAGCGAAAAGATGTACTTCACCATTTATTAAAATTTTAACTCACACATCTTCAAATTCTTTTTGTCTTTCACTAGCAATTTGTTCAACTTGAAATGTAGCATTGACAGTGTTCGCACAGCATGCGTGAGGAGCCAATTCACCGTACCTGTCTTTTGCATCATGGCTACATCGACGAATTTCACCACCTAGGCAGATTGGATCCTGCACTGAACCGAAACCGATGATGTGTCATCACGTCGTGTCATCAATTCTCCATGAACATTTCAAATGGTCCTATCTGCTTTGATCGATTCTCTTCATCGTCTTTCTCTTTTCATAACCACTACTATGCAAACAGATTTCGCGCTAATTCTACCACATAGTTTGATAAAGGAGGTTCTTATCTAGCGTCCAAAACGTCAAATACAACAGGGAAAGATTTTGCAGCTGAGTTATTAACGAAAGAGAAAGTCGATGAAGAGAATCGATCAAAGCAGATAGGACCATTTGAAATGTTCATCGAGAATTACTTCCGATGATTAAGCCAATATAAAAACCTAAGAAACCCGTCTAGGGCTACCCTTTTTGATTATACCGACCAGCAGATTAGCATCAAGCGAGGAATAGTGGAACTTCTTACAGTGAAGAATAAAAATTGTGAATTATATACGCTAATTAGAAGTTAAATAAATTATGAGTTTAATTAGTAGCGTAAAGCCAAGTTATTGAAATAAATTGAAATTGGTGATTAATAAATCGTATGTGGACTAGAAGAACTTACCTGTGATCAAGATCATACCTGAAAGGGAAGAATATACTTGCCTGTGAATTGTAACACGAACCTGAAAGAAAGTGATTATACCCGTGAAAACCTCTCGCCTTTTTGAGTATCGGAACAGACAGCAATGAGAACACCACTACCTGATTTTTTACCTGATAATAATAAATCACAGTCACATCGAAAAACACTAAATTTACTACTAAAAACCTTTTCGCTATTAATACTGTCAGACCAGCTAGTTTCTGTTCCAATTATTATGGGCCTTATTACGGGTGTCACTACACGGTGATAAGGAAGTGATATTCGGAATAAGAGCCGTGATTGCCGTGCAAATCAAATGGGAATCACTTCACCGTGACGACAAGTGACAAGTTTTCACCGTGAAGTGACATCTGTAATTAGCCCCATTATATCATACACAGCAAAAACAGTTGTTGAATATTACATCGAAACTGCTGCAACCACGTCAATCCATCGGTTGTGTGATATCACATTGTACGATGTACATCGATTTTGCGAACAAATTTACATCCATTGATGTAATATTGTATCGGCTTTTTGCTATAACATCATTATTTCATACACCAACTTGAATTACGTTGATCGATATTACATTTTTTTGCTGTGTATGTGCATCCGCTTATTTTATTTTGAATTTAATTTATTTTATACGCACTACGCATACGGTTAAAATTTTGGTAATAGACAGTAGTTTCACTTAAAAAACTACAAGGAACAGCCCTACGGGGTTGTACGCAATGGTGACTTAGGACTATGTGGACTTATATAATAATTCTTATTTGTTTACTCCAGCAGGAGCTTGTGTTTTGTGTAGGAATTGGAATTTGAGCGGGGTTCTCTCTGTTTGTACTCTTGAGTATGACCCGCTTGACATAGATGGCCCACAATGACTCACGAAGAGCTACTGATTCCGATCAATAGCGGGGCGGCTCCTTCCTCCTTCTATGGATGCTCATGTGGGCTGCATCTCGCTGCTTGCAGGCAGCCTTTCGTTGTGTACTGGAGAACACCACCACTCACCACGCGGTGATTGAATAAACACCGTTTGGTCAGACCGGATGGAATTCAACTTTGAAATCTGTGTTAGGGAAACCGCTTTTCGCAGGCAATTGGCGATAATTTTCATTCGTGCAATTTTCAATTGTGACATTTTGAAAATTGATAAAGTCTTAAATTTAGAAAATTTGTCGAAATATTTCTGATCGATTTGTCATAAAATTATTGAAATTGGTCCAGGGAGAGCTGAGTTATTAACGTTCAAAATCTTTCATAATTTTATTAAAGGGTGATACGGTCAAAATTTGGTCAAGGGAAAACGCGTGTAAATCGGTGAAATCGTTTATTTAAAAAAATCAAATTAAATTTCTTTTTCAAGTTCAATTAGTATAAAATTTATGAAAAATATTCAGTTAGGCTTCCGCTTTTCCAAATCCGAATTGCCGGGCCTTACGCTTGACCCCTGCCATCAGATTTTGTACAGCCACCTTGTCCACCTTCTTCGCCGCAGAAAGCCAGTTTGCCTTGAACTGCTGCTCGCCCTTAGCAGTTTTTTTGGTCTTCTTTAGGTTCCGCTTGACAATAGCCCAGTATTTCTCAATTGGGCGGAGCTCTGGTGTGTTGGGAGGGTTCTTGTCCTTGGGAACCACCTGCACGTTGTTGGCGGCGTACCACTCCATGGCCTTTTTACCGTAATGGCAAGATGCCAAATCCGGCCAAAACAGTACGGAACAACCGTGTTTCTTCAGGAAAGGCAGCAGACGTTTATTCAAACACTCTTTCACGTAAATTTCTTGGTTGACAGTCCCGGAAGCTATGAAAATGCTGCTTTTCAAGCCACAGGTACAGATGGCTTGCCAAACTAGATATTTCTTTGCGAACTTTGACAGTTTCATGTGCTTGAAAACATCTGCTACCTTTCCCCTTCCTTTTGCCGTATAAAACTCCTGTCCCGGAAGCTGCTTGTAGTCGGCTTTGACGTAGGTTTCGCCGTCCATTACCACGCAGTCAAACTTCGTCAGCATCGTCGTGTACAGCCTCCGGGATCGCGCTTTGGCCGTCGTATTTTGTTTATCATCGCGATTTGGAGTCACTACCTTCTTGTAAGTCGATAGTCCGGCTCGTTTTTTGGCTCGATGCACGGTTGTAGACGATACACCCAGCTTATTTGCGGCATCTCGGAGAGAGAGGTTAGGGTTTCGCTTGAAACTACCGGCAACTCTCTTTGTCGTCTCAGCGGCTTCCGGTTTTCGATTTCCCCCCGATCCAGACTTCCTGGCTGTCGACAAACGTTCCCCAAACACTTTAATTACATTTGTAACGGTTGATTTGGCAACTTTTAGCGATTTTGCCAACTTTGCGTGCGAGTAGCTCGGATTTTCGCGATGCGCTGCTCTTCTTGCTTGGACGGCATTTTGACAACTGAAGAGTGAATTTCAAAATCAAAATAGGAGCAACATTCTACACACACACACCTTCAAAATGAGGGGTGTTCAGGGTTTTTAAATGCAAAATTGAAAGAAATACGTCAAGTTGATATTGACCAAATTTTGACCGTATCACCCTTTACATGTTCCATTTTCGGTGTACCCCCATATTGAAATCACAGACGTAGTCCTACTTCAAAAGAGCTACTTGATAAACTAGCGACATGGTCACTTACATCGTGCTGGTCAGGGGGTGAAGTTGCTGCATACTGTCCGAAATCCCTCAAGTTATGTGAGATACCATGAAGATCCTCGGGCTCAGCTGTGTTGTCATATTCTACCTCAGGTGAGTGCGTCAGTTGTGCCGAAAACACACATGTCTACATGTGCACGGCTGACTCGATGTAGAGGAAGAATTCCCCGGAACCATACCATGTGAATTCGGAAGACCACTTACTGGGTACGGGTTTATAGTTTCCCTTTTTTCAAACTGCATCGTAGGTTGATAATTACCCGACGGTCTGTTGAAGACATATTTTGCTGCTGAAAGAAGCGCTCGATCAGGTGGAAGAAAACGGGGGGTTGTCATGATTTCTGATGTGGAACTAGTAGTTGTTTTTGTTATTGCTGTTAATTTTATCCTGGTCGTTATGTCGAATGATGCTCCGGTGGCCGAAAATGTTGCTGTGATTGGTACTGTAACCGTTGCACTATGGGCAAAAATGGGTCCAAAATTACCCGAAATTGAATATCTCAACAGCACGCTGAATTCTGGCCATGAAAAACAACTTTTCCGAAGGGAAATCGTCCGGGGAATCGATTGCACGTTTTTTCATAGACCGGAGAGCCTTGTAGGTATGTGTTTTGGACAATTTTACCCCATTTTCACCTACTTTTTGGAGGAAATGTTTTTTCACAGCTCTATTTTTCGTAAAACATAATAATTGCTCCACAAGCGCATTGTACACAAAACTAGTCGTGATCATAGTTTGGCATGAGCTACAGCATGGTAACACAAATGACGAAATGTTGATTGTCTTGTTACAGATAATCCTAGGCAGGCTGCGTGGAATTGACGCGGGCATCCAGCACATTTCTACATGCCGGAGTCAGTGGAAGAATCCACAGTACAAATTTCACAGCTCACTTTAAAAACGGCAAAACAATAAGGAGTCGCTAGGAGCGACTGACAAACGCGTCCACACTGATTGACGATTGACGACCTTTGAGCAATTCCTTGGTTACGTAATATACTCAATTAACCTCCTATTGGCACCACAAGTCTCCAAACAAGGATTGAAATTGAGAAAACGAACCATGAAGCTGAGAATTGATTCATAATTCAAGAATCCTGAAGCCCTTGCTACGCACACGTTCCCTTTTTTTCATTCTCCTCCTTTCACCACGTTTACGCGTACATGTGCTTATGTGATCTCAAAGGTTCGAACAGAGTGAGAATAAATATTTAAATTGCTCCACTTCCCTCACACCACCCTTCGACAGTGCTTGCCATGCGTCTTAAGCACACATCAGCAAGAACCTTCCTTCCCAATCAAGACCGATTCTTGACGTAATGTAAGCAAGTGGAATCGGATTTGTTATTCCTGCGCAAATGTCATGTTCGAAAGGTTTGGTTTGTCGCCAAGAACTTGTTCGCTGAATATCGAATCATGTGGTTAATATTTGACGCTTCTTGCTTTTGGGCCGGAGAACAATCAATTTTATTTACCCTGGATTTCCTCAATTCACTTTAGAGAAAAAACATACAAAGTGATAAACAACGTCGAGACGTTTCGTGTTTACAGAGTACTACCCAGCAAGACAATTCGATTGCGTGCATCCGTCTGAAAACCATATCGTCGAGAAATCGAAATAAACGATTCTGGGGTTAGAAAAGCCCCCAGCCAAATCGACTGACAAACGCAAAATAAAAAATAACATCCAAGGAAAGAATCCTAATATCCTCGAGCTTGAGGGGGGTTCAATTCCTAACCCTCGTTCGTCGAGGGTCGAGAGAACAAGCAAATTGACCGAACCAATTTCATAGCGATAAGAGAGTCTCTTGAGCCCCACTTTTCTCCACAAACAAATTCCCAATCTGCAAATGCTGCAGCAATCAGTGAATGGATGAGAGATTGCACGATTTCAGATCGAAAATGGTCGGCCACCGATGGACCGACCGACCGACCGACCAGTTGTCCCACTTATCCCACCGTGCTTGTCGTTCTTGCCCTAACACACAAACTAACTGCGTAGCTTCTCCATCATATGAGCGCACGCCTGAATAGTTACGTTGTTTGCCTTGATTTTACCACTGGCAAACATTTCTTTTTTTTACGCTGCTACTGCAAACATTTCAATACCAATCAGATTGTACGAATTCGTTCATTCGATAGGCTTTCGCCTCCTTTCACTCAATCCGTATTTATTTTTCATCGATAAACGAACGCAACGAGATGGTAGGCCATACGGCATAAGCGTACGTGATGGGTTATGTATGGATAAAATATGAGATCCTGATAGTTGATAGTTAGTTGAGCGGGGCGGCATATTGGCGAGGATAATTGCTTATTTGATAACGCTTTTATTGTCAGTGGGTGCTGTAACGACTTGGGACTTGGGCGGAATTATTGAACAATCAAGGATCGCTTAAATACCAAAACATAATACAAATTATTTGATACTCATGTACGAAGCTCTTGTGATGAATTTCAAATGATTTACTGAAAGCCTTTATGAGTAGAGCGTTGAATTACTTATGGGGTGTTTACATCTGTGCGGATTTGCCAACTAGCACAAATTTTAGTTGCTCCTGAAATCTCATGCTGGTAGACGCTGATGCCCTGTTTACATTATGCTGGCTACTTTTTGTGTACAGTTCTAGTAAACTAGCGCTAGCAAAGCTGCACAGATGTAAACAGCCCATTAACAAAACAAAACTAGCGTGTGCTGAAGGCATAATTGTCTCATGTGCATTTTTTTAATTTATTTAACCCTCTGCTCTCCCTCACATCAAAAAGTTCCACGCTGAGCCCCATCGTAATGGACACTCAAAACTCAACCATAAGCAAGACTACTCAAAAATCTGGATAAAAATTGTTGAGAATTAATTTAAAATATTTTATATCAACAAATATAAGATGAGAAGATGAGGAGCATAACAAACTACAATGGACAGTTCAAAGAGACTGTACGCAATGGTAACGTAGTACTACGTGGTCTAATATAATAAATGTTATTTTTTAACTGCAGCAGGAGCTTGTTGAATTTATTTTAGTGAATATAGACTCTAACTATTTTGTTTGTATTACTACATACGTGAAGTTAACGATTTACATATTTGAAGATACTAAGCGTCAAATAATAAGTCCGTTATTAAGTGGTCATTTTTATACAATAGATGAGGAGGTGAAAGTATAGAGATGATAATTCCGTCAGAGTACGGCAGTGTGAAATTTGTATATAGAGAGTAAAAAGCGAGCAAAGACAACTTTGAGGAAGGTACGAATCTGGTTGATCATTTCTTTTTACCAAACTCCCCAGTTGGAGAGGGATGGTGAGGGATGTCCCCCACGCCACCACTGGCAAAAAGAGATGGTCGCGGGTTTGCTAATGTACCTACGATGTGTGGAAAGTGGTCTATCGATTGTTCCGCACTCAAGTCGTTATCTGAAGGGAGGAATCTAGTCGTAAGTTTGGAAATTGCAGCTATTGTTGCCTCTGTACGTGCTCCTGTCATCGTCATCTATCGCATAAAAATTACCACTTTAAGACAATTGACGCTAAGCATCTTTAACTATGGATATAGAGCTTGTCACCAAGCCAACAGTTTAGTTTAGTTTTCTTTATTAACGAGACCGCCAAGCCAACAGAGCATCGAACATCCCAACTTGAAGTTCTGAACGTATATTCTCTAAATCAGGTCAGACAATAACAAAGTTGAGCAACCTGCCCTCATCTCAAAAAATCATCATCAAAAGTCAATCAATTCGTTATAAAGATGCAAGTTGTCTTTCCTCTCACTATTAATCTAATAAAAATGTTAATAAGAATTAAAAAGTAAAAGTGTATTTTATTAAATTGTTCTAGGGGAAAAGCAATCATTAAAATTTTCAATAGTGACCAAAAATATCCATTAGTGCTGTCCCAATGACGCATTCATCTAGATAAAATTGATTAAAGGCAGATTTTTAGCGATGAGCCGAATCTTAGATAGACCAACATTAGAGCCATTTCGCCTATCTCAAAACAATAATTTACACATGATCCAAGGATGAATTATAAACATCTGGTTAAACCACTTTTTTTTTTAAGACGTTGGTTTTCTTTTTAATCAGAAAGTATTAAAATTAATCGATTATTTCGATTAATCGATTGTTTCATGTCGATCAATCGATGTTGATTACTATCATTAAAAAATATAATCGATTAGTAAATAATCGATTAGTTGGGAAAACCAGACATCACTACGGCCGAAATCACTGCTGCTACTGCTGATGCCGACGACCGGATACCACCACACACGGTAATTGTAATTGAATCCCATCAGCGGTTGAGGCCAGCCTTGATAGCTAGCTGCTTCCGGGCAGCCATTCGTTGTGTACTGGAGAAAACAACCACTTACCACGCGATGGGGAGAACGGATGGAATTCAACTTTGAAATCTGTGTTAGGGAAATCACATTTCGCAGTCAATCGGAGATAATATTAACTATCGTAGAGACAGTTGCACCTTTGACAAATGATAAAGTCTCAATTCAACAGATGCGTAGAAATATTTCTTATCGATTGGTGATAAAATTATTGAAATAAATTTACAACATTCAGGGGCAGCTGAGTTATTGACATTTAAATTATTTCATAATTTTCTTACATGTTCCATTTTCGGTTTTCACAAAGTGTACCCAGGCTTCCGGAAATGTCACGCGTACACAAATGCGACAGCGAGCTGTGAGACGGAGCGTCGCATGACTCTCAAATCCATGGTGTGCTACATTAATTGTACAAAAGAGAGACCAGAACTATGCGCGCGACAAGCTACACGCTCTCAACAAATTCAAGCGTTTCATTTTTTTTGTCTCATCGTATTGCTCTCTCAATGTGACGCATGTATTCAATCACATGCGACTGTTTCATTGAAACATCTCAATGCGCTCTCTCAGGGCGCCATCGCCGTGCGCTGTTTCGCATGCCTTGACTCTCGCGTTCCCATCATGATGTTGTCGGGTGACGAGAGAAGGGACTGCAAGGGTTTGTTCACCGAAGACTTGTGTGCCCTTTTCGTATGTGTCTTTTGAAATGAGGTGAAGTTTTTAGATGGTTCCAGAAATATCTTCTAGTATAGATTCAAGCAGAATCAACACATGGTTCCAGAGATATACTGGAATCACCGTAAGATCACCACTCATGATCCTGAAAAGTCGCATTGGCTTGTCGAAAGGATGCTAAAGGAAGGTAAAAGAAGACTACGTGAGCGGTGGATGGCAACCTTACGGTAGTTGGGATACCGTTAGCATATCTGTGGAACTATGTGTCCTTCAACAAGTCCTTATGCGGAAATCTTCTAAAATACATTTTTTGGAAGCCTCTGAAGCTTTCAGCCCATTTGGTGGAAAAATATTAGACTCAGAATCCCTCAGTGTACTTTTACTTAGAGCAGTAAAAATATAAATGGACGATTTTGAATGTAAAACAGCACTACATTATACTATACAAGATCATATAGTCGGCGTTAAGTCAGAAGGGACTAAGTAGCAATATAAAAACAAGAAATTAGTTAATGATATCATAAGATCAAGAATTCCCTCAGCTACATTTCACTTTTTCAGCCAGATTAGAAAAATTAGAGTGGAAAGAGAAAACGGTCAAATGATTTTTCCCATTTCATAAGACA
This sequence comes from Ochlerotatus camptorhynchus, assembly GCF_037179485.1. NCBI lineage: Eukaryota > Metazoa > Arthropoda > Insecta > Diptera > Culicidae > Ochlerotatus > Ochlerotatus camptorhynchus. Next base: position 285,992 of record NW_027040715.1, read on the forward strand.
CAAACAGCCAACTATAAATTCGTTTTCCTCGAAATCAAAAAAAAAATCACAGTTCGGTCTGACTTGACCGATCATATCAACACGCTAGTAATGATAGAACTCTAAAGATTAATATTTGTATTTTGTCTGGCTTGAGTGAACACTATTTTAAAAAATTGAAAAAAGCCCATGAGCTTCGGCTCATGCGACGTCGCATGATACTCGTTCTCATGAAACGCATACATCCGGAAATGTGCTGTGCTTACAAAACAGTGCGACACACTGACATTATGAGAATCTGAGATGCGACAAAACTGAAGAGAGAGAAACAGAGTGCTACAAATCTCTTGCGCATGAGACTGCTATGACTATGAGACTATTCGTATTGCGTCTCGCATACGGTAGCGCGCGCACTGGAAGCCTGATGTGTACCCCGATATATAAATCACAGACGTAGTCCTACGTCAAATCACAGAGACGACGAGGAAGGCATCAAGGAGATGGGAGGAAGGTGAGTGGCGTAAAGTCGAGAACCAGAAGGAGAGGAGGAAAAAACAGACGGAATATGAAGTGAAGAGAGAGAAGTGAGGAAGAAGGAAGAGAAGAAGAAGGAAGACAGTAAGAACACACTTAGGAAAATTTGGTGCTCTGAGACAGACGCGAAATAAAGCTGAATCAAACGTACTTTTCGTCGAGCAAAGATCTTTTCAGTCTCGGAGCACTCAATATTACATGACATGTTTGTTTACGTCTCATCTTTTATGTCAAAGATGGATTCCGTTTGGTGTAAAATTTGGTATTTAATAATAATAATAATAAAAGGAAAACATCGACAAAAGCTTTTTGAAATCTGCTGTCTCAGAGAAATCCATTGTTGAAATGCTTATTTACTCACTAGTTCACCTTAAATGGTGTTGCAAAAATCGGGTTAGAAATTGTGTATGTGTGTATTCCCTCTAATCTCCACTGAACGGCAGTGTTATTATGGAAGAACTCTCTCTACAATGTCGCATTTATGGTCATTGTAGACAGCTTTAGTCCGGGAGTTAGAAAGTGATAGCTCTATTGCAGATCCAGCAACCCATTTCAGAATGTATGGACAGTCACGCCCATTCCGAGGTTACATTCACTTACAATAAGCCCCGCATGTATGTATTACCTCTATCAATTGGATACTAGTATTTCACACACACTTCCAGCACAGACAAACAGACATAGCTCTTAGAAGAAAATTCTTCAAAAAATATCGTCAAGCGTATTTTGCATGCGCACTAGCACCATCTATCATCCACATTCCCAAGCATTGATGTGCAACCAGAGCATCCCTCGTTCATGAACAATTTTTCACCAGTTGCTTTTCCCTCGTTCTGTCAACGCGTCAGCTGTGTTGAATGAAAACAAAACAGATGGAAATAAGTGATGTCGGTTCTACGAAATTTTCCGTAGACCTATAGAATTGATTGAATTCTGCAGAAATACGGATCCGTAGGAAAAATTCACAAAAGCTAAGACATTTTTTTAGGGATTTGTTTTGTTTGTTTAGTGTCCTTTTTTTTGCTGGAAACAAATTTTTAAACGAAGTAATGCATCACTAATTAGTGTCCTTTCTACCACCGCTCATCACTTTAATGTGTGTAGGGGTAAGAGGGGCATAGTGAACAGGTGGGGCACAGGGAGCATCCCATGCACCAGCTTGGACTTCCGGCCGTTCGGAATAAATTGGTTGGTGGTAAGATCAATATCATAATGATATTGAACCTACTACCAGTTGATTTGTTTCATGCATCTGGAGATCCAGAGCCAAACTGCGGGAGGTCTTTGAATATCTTTTTTTCTGTATTGTTCAGATGTGGTATGTGTCTCCAGTGGGATGCTTTGACCACATATCATTTTCAAGAGCTGAGATCTACTAACTAGACGTGAAAAAGAACTAGCATCACTGATAAGTTCGAAATGTGGTGGCTTGCTCAATGCTTCAGTGGCGCCACCATGACAAATGCAAGCACATTCCCAACTAAAACATTACTTGCGATGAATGTGATTGTGAGAGTTATGTCTGTTTGTCTGTGCTTCCAGTTTCAAAATGATATGTTGAATCCTGGTACGTATTTAGTTTATGTTTTTTTTTATTGTAAATAGTATTTGGACTGGTCTCACCATGTTAATTCGATCCTTGAATCCTTGGGTTCCGTAGTTTTGATTTTCTCTGAGCTTTGCATCTCATTTCGTGATGCATTTTTTTCGAAATACTTCCTTCAACGAACACAAATTTGCTTGCATTGCCGAGCACTTTTGCAAGCGTAAAACTTGCTGATTCACGGCAACGTCGGCCACCGAATCACCACCCAAACTCACGACCGACACATTATCAGCACGTTCCCGTGCTAATTCACCAACCGGACCGGTTTCAAACTCGCCCACGGTGATGAATCTCTCAATAGAAAGTATGGCATCCGAACTTGGAAAACCGGGTTCCCGGGAGGCAATGAAAACCGACACTGAAAAATGAAACTGAAGCTGCGTCGTAGATTTTGGAGGTCAGATTCAAGACCAACCGAGTCACTCAAGGCAAACACAGGCTAAACACGATATATCACTAAATGATAACGTTATCAACATTTGAAACTAAATTTTAGCACACAATTTAACAAATTTAAATCAAAAATGTTTAATTTGCTAACGAAAAATACGCAGCAAAAAAACACGTCAGCTTTCAAGCGCGGCCTACTGCGATCTGCCAAAATCGGGTTAGAAATTGTTGCCAAAAACGGGTGTTGTCAAAACACGGGAAGGTACTTTCCAGCATACCCAAGGCTTTAAAATAGCTCTTGTTTCATATTATCTAACAGTAACAAAGTATTCAACAGAACTAATTGAAAGAATAAATACCGTTGTGATTTATTTTTATGATGACATGCCTGCATACCCGAGCAAAGCTGAAGATCAAATTGCAATCAAAATTTGCTGTTATGATGTAACTTATTTTGAATACTCCAGTTGATCTCATTTTGGTTGACTTAACGGTTAACACAGCAAAAATGAGAGCAAAATTTTACACTGTTGAAGCAAACGGAAAACTAATCCTGCTTTCAATGAAATCAATTTGATTACTGATTTTGCGTTTATAATGTTTAACTGAATACGGGCCTAGAGTAAATGGTTACCATTCATGTTTCTCAAGCTGAAAGACTTAGGCTCCAATCTAACCGCGGGCAAGTCACGAATGACCTAAAATGTGTTAAGCAAATCAGATAAACGATAATCATTAGTTCAACGACAGATGAATTTCAATTAAATTTTAAACAAGACGTAAACAGCAGAACTTCAAGTTAAGTTGCTTTCATTTAAAACGTCTTGACTGCAGAATGAAAGCACAATATGATATCAGACTTATGTCGCAACATTTGAAATCAAAATGAGTTTTCATTATGATAGGAACTGCACACTTTAATATCGATTTGCTTTCATTTTGTTAACCGACTTTGCTCGGGTAGTGAACTACTTATTGGCTCTGTGCGTGTGATTAATTTTCCAGCATGCTATTGTGCGAACAGATTTGCGAACGGAAGCCAACGATGTCGACATTTTTAATAACTTTTTCTGCTCATCTAACCAAGCATATATTGAATTGCCTAAAGCTTCTATCACAACGATTTCTCGTAGAATGCAAATTAAATTCTTTTGAATGAAAGCAGAATGGTTCATCATCATCTTATTTTCCTGTACATCCTACTTTAAGAACATGAAAACAAAATTCTCCACAACGATCATCCACTTCAGATAAGAAAAAAAAAAGAGGATTTAGACAACAGTTGTTCCCTTTCACGTGCCCTCACATTCACCGGTAACCCTGAATTTGTTCGCGATGGCATCTAATTTGGCGCCGCAAGCTGTCATGACCCCGGAAAAGTTATTAAGCTGACTCATCTCTGTTTCGCGTTTCCCCGAGCACCCAACAAGACAATAACGACGACGATGATGCTGGTGAGGAGAAAATGGTATCTAATGTCTCCGAATCTTCGCCAAAACGTTTGTCCTCCGGAAATGGATGAGGGACGACGACGAGAGTCAAAATGCCAGGTTGATTAAAGCACTACAGCAGCAACACAAAAATATGGTGCCCTCAAAAAGCTTCAAACGGGCTGCCGGGAGAAATTAGCTGACATTATTAAAGACATCGTCGCCGTACAGCCTCCACTTACTTGCCTCCGGAATGTTATCGTGGTGGCCGCGTATCGTCGTCGTCGTCGTCGTTGGAGGGAGTTGCGATTGTTGTGTTTATATTGTGTTTCTCAAAGACAACACTAGGGGGGGAATCGGTTTCTGGTAAACGAACCTGTAGCTGTCATGATGGAACCTAATTTGAGAAGTGGTTGTGGGATGGATTTAGGCTTATTCGTTGGCTGATTTTCTCGAATGAATGGAATTAGGGAGCGGTTAATTGGTTGGATTAGCTGTGGTCTGGTATTGTTTGATGTTGGTTTGTTCAACCTTCTAGCATCGCTGGAAATAGCATAAACCCTTCAAATGTACAGTCAGGAATCCTTTTTGCCGGAGTAACGGGGGCGTCAATGTTGATACCCATAGCTTATGGGATTATCTCATTTGTTTAAATATATAAAGCTATACTGTCTCCGACAAAGTTGTTGTACTGGGTTAGACCTACAAACTTGTGTCATTTGATTCCAATTTAATTGGGGACTACACCGCTAAAGGTGCTTCACTATCATATTACTTATGACGGGCACTATAATGCATGTGATGTGGGTCCAACATAGAATATCTCGTGATCCTGGTCATATAGGAAGTTGCTATCTTGAGCAAAGTTCTTCAGATGACCAAGCCCTTTCAGATGGTGGTCATATTAAACTCAATTTTTTTTACACGGTGGATATGTACCGTGTAAAAAATCGTGTTGTTAAAAAAAACCACGTTGTTTAAAATAAAAAACGTTAATAAAAAGGCGTTGGTTTAAAAACCATGTAAAAAAACACGTTGTTTAAAAAAACCGTGTTAATGTAACCGTGTTATTTAAAAAAAAGCGTGTAGAAAAACCGCGTTGTTTAAAATAACCATGTTCAAAAAACCACGTTGTTAAAAAAACCGTGTTCAAAAAACCATGCAAAAAAAAACACGTTGTTTAAAAAAAACCATGTAAAAACCGTGTTGTTTAAAAAACCGTGTGAAAAGAACCGAGTTATTTCAAATAACCATGTTCAAAAAACCACCTTGTTTTAAAAAAAACCGTGTAGAAAAACCGCGTTGTTTGAAAAAAAAACCTCGGTATTTTAAAATTCGTTGTTAAAAATAAAGCAGTGTGCTTTAAACAAGGGGTAAGTCACTCAGAACATTGTTCCGAAATTATCTTCGGCACAGCTTGGGCATACTTTCGGCACATTTTTTGTAAATAAATGGTTGTTTGATTGTTGTAAATAAAATGGGAGCAGTGCTGGACAACTGTCATTAAAGTTACTCACAACATGACGTGCTGTTTGACTATATATTCAGGAACATCTTCTAATTGAATATAAGTTCATTCAACTTGTTTTTTTTTATTTTTCTTCTTACATTTCCACATATTTGACTAATAAAATAGCAACAATATGTTTATCGTTTTTATAGTTGTCATAAACTTTCTGCCAATCATCGTAACTATCTGTTTTTAAGGTACTTTATTGTACCCCAATAAAACTTTAGTCAATCATTAACGATGGAAACACAGCCTTGATTCTTTTTTACTATGATTACTAAATGTTTTGAATAAAGAGGGTTTATATTTAAGTTTAATGTATTTGTTTCTGTGCGAAAAAAAACCTACATCAAATTCCATGACTATTGTGCGGCAAACTGTTTCGACCACTTTCTTTCCTCTATACAATTCTACAATTTCACCATTTTTTTAAATACCTCACCTTCACTAAGTATTGAGTTTGTTAGAGTTTGGTGCATATAATCAAACTAAACAAATCATATATCTTCCTTATAAAAACATTCCTTTGATGTTGTGACTAGCTATTTTCTTGGACAATGTGGGACTAAACAAAAAATATTTTTAATGTACTAGTAGTGCACCAATTAAATTTTAAAACCACGTTTTGAATGCGGAACCCCTAATAATGCTTGATAGGTAAGATAATTCAGAGGCCGGTCACTTTACTTTAATTACTGTACACACTATTTATTGAGCTTGTCTTTATAGGCATCAGTCTAATTCCCCTTTCTTCCCCCTTACGTGGGAAATTCTGGAAAATAAGAATTAAAAGAAAATATTAACGTATTTTTACAATTTTTCACGTGGCCTTTGCTCTCGGCAATTGCATGCCGCTCTTTCAGTGCCTTACAATATGAGCTGATTTATCAAATAATGACGGAATAACCAAAGACGCTTTCGCTCTACACCGGTGGCACAGAACAGAAGGGGAAGTGCAAACAAATCGGTGAATCAAAAATGGTTCGTTTTTCTGCTCAACAAGCGATGTGTTGTGGTAGCGTTCCACACGGGCTTTCTATGTGCACTCACACTATCATAGCATGCTGCCTATCTTAACTGCAGGCAGAAGATGCCTTCTACCGATAGGTGCGCTAGTGTTCGCAAATGACAAGTGGAGCCACTTTCTGATCCGAAGCTCCACTCCTATGCCGGTGGTCTCTGATTCCATTGTCTCATGCAAATCTCGTCTGGAAAGGAAGTAAGGAAAATGCGCAACGGAATCGCTTCAGCGAGCGTGCTCTTGCTCTGGTAAAAAAAGTAGAAGGGTCTGTGCCTAGGGGCACGAACGGAAGCTTGATGTAGGACCGCTAGTGGACGGAATAAATGTGAAGAGCATTTAGTTCTTTTAATTGATCAATTATCTATTATCTTAACTTTTTCCGTTTTTGAATAGCAGGCGTACCAAGTTTGTAGTAATTTTTTTTTTCAAAGAGAAAGTTGATTAAGAGAATCAATCAAAATCACTTGCACCCCTGCTTCCAAGTTTGGTTACAAGATTACAACTCTGGAGAGCATTTTGTGTGGTCGTTGGGGGCTTGTGGTTCTGAATATGGACAAACAAGCACAGATAAATTCTATTCCAACTCTTTACTGATGTAGCTTGATGGCCCTGAAAAGGGCCGTTTTATTGAAGAGGACATCCATGGCCACTTACGTTTGGCGTGTTTAGTGTAGGTGACAGCATCACGGACCTCATTTTCCAGGAACACCTTCAGCACACCTCGTAGATCAGACCGGAGATGACACCACCACGGCGAGCCAGACGACCGATGGCGGTTATCTCGAAGAACTTTGCGATGAAACTTGGCGCCTGCTATTGCAGATCACCACGCCGTCCGAAGCGAAAATGAGCTAACGCCAGTTTAGTTTAAATGATCTTTATTTTAGTTTAACTTGGACGATTACCATATAAATTTTTACTAAGTGATTTAATTGCTTTCTTCATCTTTAGGTATGGGCAAAATTCAAAATTTGTTTTACAGAATTAGTCCTAGACTTAGTACACGGTCGACCACCTTGGTGGGATTGGTTTGTTTTGTTTTTAGAATTTGAAGAGAAACTACTTAATACTACTATTTACAGCTTAAAACTAACCTACTCTACTATATACACTTAACCTACTATGTACAAATTGCTTATTAAAGCATGTTCAGAAAGATTGCATTTTTGAATAAATTTAGTTGTCATATCCTCAATTTTGGAATCTACTTTGGGAATTTCTGCCTCTTGATGGAGGTCTGCTATTCTTGTGTCGAATGGACGATCTAGGATCATCCTCAACACTCTATTCTGTGCAACCTGGATTTTGTTCCTGTGGGTCTGAGCGCACGATTCCCACACCGGGGCGGCATATAAGATCGCGGGGGCTATGATCTGTTTGTAAACAGCCAGTTTGTTTTGCCTTGAGAGGCGGGATCTGCGGCAAATGAGCGGATACAAACACCTAACCAAGGCGGAGCACTTAACTAGGGTTTTCTCTATGTGCGAGCGGAACAGGAACAGCGCTCTTTTATATCTTTTCAGGTTGCAACAGAATGATGTGCAACCAAGTGGTATAAAAGCTGCAAAGACTCCTCCCATTATGAGTAGTTTGCTATCAAGTAGCGACTCTGGCTTTTTTTCCGTACACGGCGAATGAGAACGACCCAAATTTGAGTTTAGTTCACTCATAATCGCCAAAAGTGCAGGAGCTCAGCGATGAGTAAATTTTCCTGTGGAAAACCTAAAAAATCTGCCAGAAATGAGGAAATTGACGAAAATTTTATTCAGTCTTGGAGTAGGACCAATATTTACTTTTCTCAAATTCGGGAATTTTTCCCTGAAAAATCCTGGAAAAACCTGGGAAAACATGAGGCAAATTTACTCATCGCTGAGTTCCTGCACTTTATTTCTTATTTCTGAGATAACTAAACTCAAATTTGGGTCGTGCTCATTCGCCGTGATAGATATCGGCGCCGGTGGTTAGCGTTATTACCTCTCACCCCAGCAGGCCTGGGTCCAATCTCAGTAGGCGCTACCGGCATGTTCTAAGGCATAACATCTCTGATCACGCCTTCCTTCGGGAAGTAAAGCCGTTGGTCCCCGGTTGAGTTGATGGGTCGTAGGTTCGAAGTGTGGGAGCTGCCTCCCTGGCGTCGGTAGCATTGGAGTTCAGTATGGAAAACAAATCTCGCGTCACTTTTCAATAGGTCCTATCTACATTGATCGATTCTCTTCATCGACACTCTCTTTCGTAAATAACTCGGCTTCACAAATGTTTCCTGCCGTCTTCGTCGAATTAGATGCTAAATTGTTGCTTCTTCCATCGAAAATATCCGGCCGTGGCGATTCAAAGTTGATCAAAATAAATGCTTCCAGTTTGATTACATGAGCATTTTGTGTGATCGTTGGTTCTGAATATGGACAAACAGGCAAATGAATTCTATTCCTACTCTTTACTGTAATAGGCTTGGTGGCCCTGAAAAGAGCCGTTTTGTTGCCAAAGTTGGTGATGATTTAACCTCAGAAAGCAAACAGAGTGCGTCTCTGTCACTTCAAAACGTAGATGACATCCATGGCCGCTTACGCTTGGCGTGACAGCATCACGGATCTCATTTTTCAGGAACACCTTCAGCACACCTCGTAAATCAGACCGGAAATACGGCAGACACCACCACGGCGAGCAAGACTACGGATGGTGGTTATCTTGAAGAATTTGCGTTTGGTTCTGAATATGGCGATGAGTGTGCAAAATATTACGCAATTCCATCCTCCCTATTTGCACGCGGCCGAGGATTGGAGGCGAATGCCACTTCGACTTGTTTCGTCTACTTACTACTCTCTGACGACTGTGCTGGGGAAGCAGCATATGCATGTAGGTAATTGGTGGATTTGTTAGTTAATTCGACGCTTTTGGACAATGCTGGACATTTACCAGTTTTTCAATAGTTCTTGTTGAAAATCAACATTTGGAAGCATTGTTATCGATGCGTAGCCATATTTCTGATTGATTGGTGATAAAATTATTGAAATTGGACCAGGGGCAGCTGAGTTATTAACGTTCAAAATCATTCTTAATTTGTTACATGTTCCATTTTCGGTTTTCACAAAGTGTACCTCCAAATAGAAATCAAAGACGTAGTCCTACGTCAAAAGCCGAATGTAGCCAAGTGCAAAACTTCGGGATTTCTCATTTGCCGAAGTGTATGCGATGCATTGCATTCTCGCACTCACGTACAATCGGTGCGCTTGAGCGTTTGGTGTAGAGCAAGCCGACCTACGGTGCGCGCACAATTTTGTTGGATGCGGTGCACGTAGCAGATACACTTTTCTCTTCACTCACACCAAGGAGAGAACCAAGCCTGCCTTTGAGAGCATTATAAAACCCTAAAACACAGGACTTTTATTATCCAATGAAACAAAAAAAAAATTTCTCACACCCGCCACTTCTCGCGTCATCATCAATCCGATTAATGCTTGTGATTTCAAACCAAAACATTCAAGGTGTCAGAAATACCGGGTTACCGGGATGGGTATTTTACAAACAATCGCAGCTTGCTCTATGACCGGCACAATCGGCACACTGACAAAAAATATGAGACAAGATTGGAGTGCGGAGTGACCTACCTCTTGGCTTTAATCTTTTGTCTGATTTTTTTTTCTATTTATCGTCAGTAGTCGCTCGTTAGCTGGCAACATAAATGGAGTGAAGGGAGCTTGGAACGATGGCTACATTCAATTATCCCTAAGGTGCCGAAGTTTGCATGGTTCAAAGCGTTGGACTTGGGTCGAGACTTCATACGCGTGATGTCTCGTCTCATGTCCAATCACTATTGTCTAAACGCTCACTTGTTCCGTGTGGGGTTGGGAGAAAGCAAACTCTGTGACTGTGGACAAGGTTACCAGGACGCTGATCACATCCTATGGTCTTGTGCGGAGTATCGTGTCAATTGACGTAGATATTATACAAAAGGGGGCTTAAACATGAGCCCTGGGGGAGACCAATGTAACTAAATCGAGAAACTGTAGAGTTTCCATGAGAAATGCTCATATGTTTCTCTGACAGCAAATTGTACAAAAAGTTATTTATTAATGGCGAAAGGCCACAAGCGTGGAGTTTGTCTGAAAGGACTTCAACTGATACTTATTCAAAAGCCCCCTTGATATCTAAGAATATAGAAGCCATTTGCTCTTTTTTAGCAAAAGCCAACTGAATTTCTGTGGAAAGCAACGCGAGACAGTCGTTCGTTCCCTTGCCCCTATGGAATCCAAATTGAGTATCTGAGAGTAGGTGGTTCGTCTCAACCCATTTGTCCAAGCGAAAAAGGATCATTTTCTCCAACAGTTTTCGAATGCACGATAACATCGCGATGGGACGATACGAGATATGATCTGAAGCGGGTTTTCCAGGCTTTTTAATGGCTATAACTCTCACTTGCCTTCAATCATCCGTAACAATATTGAGCTCCAGGAACTGACAAAACAAGTTCAACATGCGCCTCTTAGCGACGTCTGGGAGGTTCTTCAACAAGTCGAACTTGATCCTATCAGCCCCCGGAGCCGAATTGCGACACGAAAGGAGCGCGAGTGAGAGCTCCAGCATTGAAAAAGGCTGGCTGATCTCGTCTACCGAATTCGTCGTTTCGCGAGGAATCATCTGTGCCGGCACGGAATCAGGACATACTTTTCGCGCGAACTTGAGAATCCAACGATATGAGTACTCCTCGCTCTCGTTGTTCGAATACCGGTTACGCATCTTTCGCGCCGCGTTCCAAAGCGTATTCATCGACGTTTCGCGCGATAATCCGTCCACGAATTGCCGCTAGTATCCACGTTTCTTGGCTTTGATGAGGCTCTTGAGTTCGTGTTCAAGAGAAGAGTACGCTTCGAAATTCACGGGTGTTCCACGTTTCCGGAAAAGCTTAAACGCGTCGGACTTTTTACGATAAACCTCAGTGCATTGTTGGTCCCACCAAGTGGAAGGAGGTTTCCTACGGAGGGCCTACGGGGAGGCCAGATTGGCGCGAACGGCAAGTAAGGAGACCAAGGATTCGATTAGGCACAGAGACATCGTCCAATCCGTTGCGGAACCAACCAGCGAGCGTTCATCGACGGACCTAAAACTGACACCACACACAAACAGAAACCGTGAGTCGTTATTAATAGGAAGAGATGGGGCTGTTAGGGACCGGTATGGCAAAAATTCAATAAATCGCCGTCAGTAAGCAAATTAATTGCCTTATGGTTTTTCCTCTTATTTCGCAAACCTCGGTGGAAAGAAGCCGACTCAGAGTGTGGTTAGGGTTACTTGTGAGCTGAGCGGGCGTAACAAAAAGGATTGTTGCAAATAATTTTTTTTTTTGGTAATGAGCGTATAAACTTCGAGGGATTATTTCTAGAACAGTAGTCGCCTTTGGTGCGAAATCAAGACCAATAATTTAAATGCCTTAATTCCATTTTGTAAACAAACCTTGTAAGGCCATTTTACCGCGAACCGAAATCTTCATTCGCAAACCAAAACCACAATCGGGTAGAGGAGAATTTCCCCTACCTGTTTATTATATAGGTTTGCCTTTGCGGACTTCGTTTCGTGAGAAAATGGCCTTACAAAGTTTGTTTACAAAATGGAGTTAAGGCCATTTCAATTGCTGGTCTTGAAATGCACAATAATTAATAGTATTACATTTACAGGAATTGTATACATGGAATGTTTAACAACATGTGATACCAGCGACTTGATGGGAACGACTTCTTCGGACAGCAGAGGACAACAAGGCCTTAGCCTGATTGCCCATACAACCAGAAGTCGTAAAACAATGTACAGACAGTATCGTAAATTGCTACAGTTTAAGTTAAAATCGCATATAAGAATGGTGTTGGGTAATTCCCCGTTTGCACTACGTGCGCACCCGCGAATAGCTAGTTCGGATTAACACCGGTGTGATACGATCACTAATTAATAATTTTACTCTATGCACTACGAAACGCATTTATTACTCTAAGTGGACTGTATTTATTCAACGCGATCGAACTGAATCGATACCGGTACCGTTGGTGGTCGGGAGCTAACTGGCTATTCTCCTATCTTTATTTACAAGTGATGCTGCGAGAGCACATCACTGATTCTCTATCGTGCCTATCTCTCTTATAGGTAGGTAGAGTATGATCTGCATACATGCAGACGATCGTGGTCACTCATTTCTCTTAAATTATCTACAGTGATGCACACAATTATGTTTCATAGTTTCCCTAACATACCGGCCGCCTTGAGTTCACTCGAAACGAAAACATTTCAAAATATAATTATAACTACAAAAGATAAATTCAAATATATACACAGATCCTCTCTATCTTCTTCAACAACCTCGTGGAAGTCGCATCTCTTCGCGATCGGTGACTGGCCTTGACCGTCCGTCAAGCCAAACCAAACGCTGACGATACTCCAAACTCAATCCATAGATTCCGATTTGGAAACTTTACTGACTTCGTATGACTCCCAACCATACGCCTCTAGCGCACATGCTTCCGCTGCCGGTGGAACGAACATGCTGGCCTCTGTCGGTGGAATTGACCCTCGTATGCTATTGGAGAATAAGACGGCTTGATTCCGAAACAAATTCGTTATTGGACAGACATAACTTAACTGTCGCCCCCTGGTGATAACGGACGAACTCTCCATTGTTGCCAAAGTTTGCCCTAATGGGGGCGTAAAATGCTCAGAGGAAGTTGTGGTCGTAGAAGATCAGAAGTTATCTCAGAGGATTTCTGTTGAAGAGAAAAACCGATTGGGCTCCGAACAACTTGTTAAGCTTGGAAAACGTAACTTTTAGTGCGGCCCCTGGCGATTACGGCTGAAAGCGCCGTCAGCTGCCAATGTGCCCCTACTGGGGCCATACTTATCTGAGTTTTCCCGATGTGGTTGTCGATCCATGGGAGAATACATGTTTGACGACCGTCGATTGTTGAAGTGTTGGAGATGATCCTGGAGGAAGGGAATTCGATTGGCTTCCGAAATGCTACTTATTTCTAATAACGTATCTTATACTGCGGCCCCTGGCATAAAACGACATGGACTGTCGGTTACCGCCAAATTTGCCCCATATGGGGCCATACTTAGCTGTGTTGATCTTCAGTGATCTACGATGCCGCAAGGTATAAGAGGTGGATCCGTATTATGGTTGATTGCATACGGATGAACGAAGGAACGGATGATCTCTCTAGCCAAGCATATGAGCAGCAGGTTATGGCTGTCGAGGGAGAACAGATCAGTATGTTACCGGATACACAGAATATATAATACGTTACTTATAGGTTGCCCCTGGCAACAGCGGCGGGGTTACACCGCAAGGTGCCAAAAGTGCCCCAACGGGGGCGATAATACTTATTGTTGTACTGGATCTACTGCGATTCCTCGACATCCAGTTGATTATCTCGGATGAGAAAAATACGTATCTTCGAAATAGCCCGGCGATAAGAGCCATCCTTCGTACGAACGGTGACAACTCTCACGTTCCCGTCTGGCCCTGGGTGAGTCTCCATGACGCGTCCCAGCTTCCACTTGAGAGGTGGAATGTTGTCCTCCTTCAAAAGAACCATTGTTCCAACGTTCAAATTATTTCTTTGCCTTGTCCATTTGTTGCGACTCTGCAGAGTTGACAAGTAGTCCGTTGACCAGCGCTTCCAAATCAGTTGACTGTAGTTCTGAACACGTTGCCATCTATTGAGCCTATTCTCTGGTAGATCATGAAGACTTGGTTCGGGTGCTGAGGTGAGTGGGCGTTGGATCAAGAAATGCCCGGGAGTCAATGCTTCCAAGTCACCGGAGTGATTACTGAGAGGTGTCAGCGGTCTCGAATTTAGACATGCTTCAATCTGCGTCACAACGGTATGCAGTTCATCATACTTCAGCATTCTGTTGCCGATTACTCTCCTCATGTGCCCTTTCAGCGATTTGACTGCGGCTTCCCACAAGCCACCAAAGTTGGGTGATCTGGCAGGGATGAATTTGAATTCGATCGAATCTTGTGCAGCCTCCATTGACACCTTTTCTTGGAACTGTTGTTGACGAAACATTCGATGCAATTCACGCAGTTCTCTTTGTGCTCCCACGAAATTGGAGGCGTTGTCGCAGAGTATCAACTCCGGTCTTCCCCGTCTGGCAACAAATCTCCGAAGAGCAGCAAGAAATGTCTCGGTGGTGAGGTCCATCACGACCTCAATGTGGACGGCTTTGCAGACTAAGCAAACGAATAAACAGAGATAGCATTTCACCGGAGCGCTCTTCCGGGTGACAGGCTGCAGTTCGAATGGTCCACAATAATCGATACCCACTCGTTGGAAAGCAGGAGCTGGTGATACTCGTTCCAACGGAAGATCTCCCATCAACTGATCATGGACGCGTGGTTTCACCCTGAAACACTTTACGCACTCGTGCATTACCTTCCTGGCTAAGTTTCTGACGCTCAACGGCCAAAACCTCTCTCGAACACACGATATCATCAACTGCGGTCCTCCATGCAGCAATCGCCGGTGATAGTCGACCAAGATGAGCTTCGTGAGTGGATGATGGCTATCCAAAATCATCGGATGTTTCCTTCCTCGCGAAACAGGAGCATTTCCGAGCCGGCCGCCAACGCAGAGTATCCCATCAACCATCACAGGATTCAGAGCATGCAGCTTCGACGAAGGCCTAACTTCGCCCTTAGCCGCAAGGTTTGATAATTCCAATGGAAAACATTCCGATTGGGCTAGCTGCACTAGGAGAATCAAGGATGAATCATGTTCACCAGCTGTCAGCAATCCAGTTTTCCTATGCAACCGATTTCTTGGTCGACAGTTGAAGGAAAAACGGCGTATCCAAGCGGTCAGACGAACAAGGTTCAGTAGAGACGAACGTAGCGTGAAAATCTCACTTGGAGGCAGAGTCTGTAGGACTGCTGACACTAGTGGTCTCTCCTCCAGGATTACCGAATCGAACTGCTGCTCTGGAACCTGCTCGTTTACAGGCCAGTACTGGGTTTCCTTTTTCAGCCATTCTAGACCATTCCACCACAGAGAATTGCTCGTTATCTGAGCTGGAGTGGCTCCTCTCGAAATTATGTCAGCGGGATTCTCGATTCCCGGAACGTGGTTCCAGATTCCACCCTTTGTCACATGTTGTATCTCTGATACACGATTGGCCACAAAGACCTGCCATCTAGACGGGTGTGACGAAATCCAGAATTTTACAATTGTAGAATCGGTCCAGAAGAATGATTTGGCTGCTATCATCATGCTGGTGGAGACAGACTCATACAGGTGCGCTAACAGTAGCGCAGCAGATAGCTCCAACCGAGGTGTGGATTGCTTCTTCTTCCTTTTACTAAGGTCCTCTAACGGCGCAACCTTTGATTTGGCCAACAGTAGGTTGATCGTGACTTCTCCGTCCCGGTTCACACATCTTAAGTATATCGCGGCACCGTATGCTTTATCACTTGCATCGCTGAATCCGTGGAATTCACATGTGATTACATCTCTTCCGAACCTGATCCATCGAGGAACAGACACAGCGTCTAACTCGCAAAGATTGGTTCTGAACTCCAACCATTGTGACTGAAGCTCATCACTTAGTGGTTCATCCCAGGAGTACTTCGCCTTCCAAAGCTCTTGAAGAAATAGTTTTCCTTGGACTACTACCGGACCAACTAGTCCGTAGGGGTCGAAAAGACGTGCTATCTCGGATAGAACAACACGATGCGTGATTGGCCCACCTGGCCTCCAATCCGGAACCTTGATCCACAGTGTGTCCGTAGCCGTCTTCCAAGTGAGACCTAACGTCTTCACAGTTGCCTTCTCATCTAAATTCAGGAATTCTCGATCGTCCCGCAGATGCGAGGGTATTGCCTTCAAAATTTTTGTTGGATTGTTGGAGTTCCACTTCCTGAGGTTGAAACCTGATCCCTTCAGGAGCTCCAGTACCTCCTTACAGAGCTGTTCGCCTTCTTCAACGGTATGAGAGCCGGCTAGCATGTCGTCAACATAAAAACTCTTCTTGACCACCACTGAAGCTACGGGATAGCGCTCTGCTCCATCCTCAGCACACTTGTTCAGACAACGAGTGGCAAGGTAAGGTGCAGATGATGTACCGTACGTTACAGTGGATAGCTTGTACGTCCGCAATGGCTCCTGAACCGAATCTCTCCAGAATATCTTGTGCAGCAGCTGATCCAGTTCGTGCTGCCATACCATCCGGTACATTTTCTCTGCGTCTCCTACAACAGCATACTTGAACAACCGGAATCGTAAAAGGATGCTTCGTAGGTCGTCTTGAACGACAGGTCCCACCATCAAGACGTCATTCAAGGACACAACCGAATCCGTAGAATACGATGCATCGAAAACTACTCTTAGTTTTGTAGTAGTGCTGTCTGGTTTCAGCACTGCATGATGCGGCAAGTAATATTCCGGACCAGATTCCTCATCGTCGTTTACTACCTCCGTCATATGACCCATGGAAAGGTAGTCGTGCATGAAAGTCGAATACAATGCCTTCATTTCCGGGTTGGCATTCAGCCGTTTCTCCATGGAGAGGTACCGTTTCTTCGCTATCGCCTTAGACTCTCCCAGTTTCTCCAGCATATGCTTCCTTTTCGGCAATGTTACCCGAAATTTTCCATCAGGATCTCTTGTGGTTGTCTCCTCAAAGATGGCTTCACAGGCAGACTCCTCGATGGACAAGCAGCTCGTCGTTTGACAGGATTCTAAATCCCAGAACTTAGTTAGTTCCTCTAAGACGTCTTCCGTAGTTACCGATGACGAAGCTACCGTGCTGTAGCTGATAACAGAGGTTTCAGGTAATTCTCCAGCAACAATCCATTAAAGCTCCGTGTGGCGAAGAATAGGACCCTAATTAGAGAGTTTCAACTGTGCACTTAGCAGCAGCTCGTAGAAAACAGCTACACCCAGAATCACATCAATAGATCCAGGTTCATTGAAGGCTGGATCTGCTAGGCAAATTCCTGGAGGTATATTCCACGATGATACCTCAATGTGCTGCTGCGGCAGGCTTGATGTAATATTCGACAGTACAAAGAACTTGACCTCGCAAGACGTGTACGACGAGTTACATGACAAAACCGTTGCTAATACGGCTTGTTTAGCAACAGAAAGGGCACCACCCACTCCTTTCACTGGTACATTTTCCCGAGTTCGTCGGAAATTCAACTTTTGAGAAAGGTTTTCGGTCATCAGACTAATCTGAGACCCGTTGTCCAACAAAGCGCGTGCAAGAACGGTGTTTCCGTGACGATCACCGAGCTTCACGAGAGCGGTTGATAACAATGCATTGTTTGTATGGTGGTGTGTTTTGGATGGTGTAGTAGTGTGGTGTACTGTTGGAGTATTGGTGGGAAGTGACAAGCATGCATTTTGCGAAGATGTACTTGGAGTTGGTGTAGACTGTGTGTGTTGAGAACTGTTCCGGTTTTGAGCCTGATTTGATTGCTGTGACTGAAAGTTCGCGTCTTGAGGTCTTTTGGCAGGCTTCTGGGAGGAGGGCTGATTCGATGTCTGCCCCTTACTTGCGAATGCGGTGTACGGATGAAGCAGGTAGTGGTGGCTGTATCCACACTTATTGCACGTAGACCTCGAACAATCCGCAACGAAATGACCGGAACGCAAGCAATTTAGGCACAATCCGAGCTTTCGAACAAGCATCTTCCTATCAACGACCTTCATATTCCCGAAACGTCTACACTGCTCCACGGAATGTGGTCCAGCATTGCAGATTGGGCAATCGTCTTTCGACGATACCACAGCGTGAACTACTGGGTTCTTGTATGACTTCCTGCACTCGTTACTTCTTCGCGCTGACGTTGACTGCAGGATTCCACAGTAATTCTCCAGAAACTCCTCCATTGCCTTGTAGGAGGGAATATTCTTCGAGCTGTGGTGGGTTTCCCACTGGCGAAGCGTATCATCGTCCAGTTTCTGGGATAGCATGAAAGCCAACAGCGTACTCCAGTTTTCCGTATTTTCACCCAGCTTCTCCAACTGTTGGAGGTTGATCCTGAACGTCGTTAGAACATGGTTCAATCCTTGAAAGCTCTCCAATTTCATTGGCGCAACAGCGAACAATGCCTTCAAATGTTCCTGTGCGATGAGCTTGTGGTTCTCGAACTTCGACTCCAGAATTCCCCAAGCGAGAGTGTAGTTGGCAGCAGTCACTTGAATTTGATTGATCTGCAGAAGAGCATCATCCTTCAACGAGGTACGTAGATAATTGAATTTATCGATTGTACAGAGTTGATGGTTGTCGTGTATCAACGACTTGAAGTTGTCCCGAAAGTTGATCCATTCCAACAGCTTTCCCGAGAATGTGGGTAGCCTCAGCTCCGGATACTTCGTCCGCGATGGCTGGCAGACCTGAACTGCAGGTTGCCGTTCAGCAACAACTCCCATATCTACGCTGCATTTCAAAAGAAGTGCCTGCTTCAGTCAAAAGTATTTATTTTCAAACTCCTTGAAAATTTCTTCATTCTCTCTCTGGTGCGCCTCAGCCATATCAATCGGCTCTGTGGCTACTTCCTCAGCTGCATTCTGCGAGCCATCGTCAACGTCGAGATCGTCTGTAAGCACTTCAATTTTTACTCTCACTTCACAGTATTTATTATACACATCGTCGATCTTCTTTAGACGTAATTCCACTGCACTTTTATCACGTTCTTCTTGATACGAAGCCAGGAACTCCTCGATGTTCTCCAACGAAATCCACGCATGACGTTCCAGCTTCACTAGCTGTCTCAGTTCAGACACTGGCATCGTTACAGAAGACTTGCACTTGCACTTACTACGAATCACTAGCCCAAATCACTCCCGAGACCTCAAGCGATCGAACGATTGACAACTGACAGGCCAAATGTAAAAACTCAATCAATTATCAGCAATATCAAAGTTTTCCAGCTAGGCAATAAATTATAAAAACCGGAGAAATGCAAAAACGTTCTCCACAGTATTCTACTGATGATGAGTACAATCTCGCATGCAATGTAATCTCATCAAGCTTTAATTTTCTCTACCGTTCGTAGAGCTTTTGCTATGGCTGTCGCACAATGCAAACCAACCAAGCCACCTCAACCACGCAATCTCACACACACTGTACTTAGCTGACTTGGCCCTAGGCCTTTGGGAATCGATGGTGATGTCCACAGGAGATGAACGAGATCCTTCTCAAACCTAAACAGGTATCACCTACAGTGTACCACCACGCCAGTAAAACGGCAAACAATCAGACACCACTGGTCTATTGTCCGGTAGTTCGATGACCGTATCGAACCCAAGCGACGCGCACTATCACTGAACAAGTTATCAACGGGTCTGGCAAATCCGGTTCGCCAGGACCAAAATGTTGGGTAATTCCCCGTTTGTACTACGTGCGCACCCGCGAATAGCTAGTTCGGATTAACACCGGTGTGATACGATCACTAATTAGTAATTTTACTCTATGCACTACGAAACGCATTTATTACTCTAAGTGGACTGTATTTATTCAACGCGATCGAACTGAATCGATACCGGTACCGTTGGTGGTCGAGAGCTAACTGGCTATTCTCCTATCTTTATTTACAAGTGATGCTGCGAGAGCACATCACTGATTGTCTATCGTGCCTATCTCTCTTATAGGTAGGTAGAGTATGATCTGCATACATGCAGACGATCGTGGTCACTCATTTCTCTTAAATTATCTACAGTGATGCACACAATTATGTTTCATACTTTCCCTAACAAATGGCATACTTCGCATTATGTTTAAGTTAAATCGTATAGAATGCAAACTTCCGACCTATATGCGATGACTCATTTTTCCGTCGTACTGTATCAGAAATTAAATCGGATAACATCGTAAGACTTTTGTTATTACAGATTAAATCGTATATGATGTTAAATCAAATCTTTTAAAATAAAATTAAAATATACACGTATATGGCCTCCACTTTTGTACATATAAGCCATTTCTTTGCATTATATACGAATTGTTTGTTTGTATATCACGAAAACAATTTTGAATATACGAGCTTTCTGGTTGTCTGGGTGGTAAAGTAAGTCTCTGAAAGGACTTGTTCACCAGAAGAACTTTGTCAAGACAGCAACTTTGACAGCCAGGATCAGGAGATATTCTATGTTGGACCATTCCCTATTTTATAGTACCCGTCATAAGTAATATGAAAGTGAAGCGCCTCTAACGGCGTAGCTCCCAATTAAACCTGAATCAAATGGCACAAGTTTGTTGGTCTAACAGATTTGTTTTCCGTCGATCTTGTTTTCCATGCTGAGCATCAATGCTACCGCGACGCCAGGGAGTCAGCTCCCACACCTGGACCCTACCTATCGACCCATCAACTTATGAACCGAGGATCAACGGCTTTACTAACCGACTGGGATTGACTCTAGGCCTGTTGGGGTGAGAGGTAAGGCCTGTACAAAAGTGTTCGCCAAAAATTTATTTTAAGTCGGATTTTCTAGAAACTTTCAGGGAATGAACAAATACATATGGATCACGATTCAGCATAATTACTTTATTCAATTTCCTTTCCATCGCTGAAAGCCCGCACCTTTCCCTTAAGACCCCTCATTACATTTTTTGCAATGGTGGAGCCGACCTTTTTGGTCACTTTCATCCATTCTTTCTTCAATTCCAGCTCGTTCTTAAACACCTTGGACGATTTTCGAACTTTGGCCTTCATTATGGACCAAAATATTTCCACCGGACGAATCTCTGGTGAATTTGGGGGGTTGGCGGTTTTTGGTACAAAAACAACGTTATTGTCTCTGTGCCAATCCAACGTCGATCGCGCGTAATGACATGAAGCCAGGTCCGGCCAAAATAATGTCTCGCTTCCGTGGGACCGCAGGAAGGGCAACAGACGCTTCTGGAGGCACTCGGTGAGGTAAATTTCGCTGTTGATGGTACCCATTGTGATGTACGGTTTACTCAGTTTACCGCATTGGCATATGATATATGATCAAGTATTTTTTGGCGAATTTGTCCACTTTCTTCTTCCTTATGTCTTCCGGAACATCAAACCGTGATTTGGCAACGTAGAACTCTAGCCCCGGTTTCTTTTTTGCGTCTGCCTTGATGTAGGTTTCGTCATCCATAACCACACACATCGGTTTCGTTAACCACTCTCGATACAGCTTCCTTGCGTGGGATTTGGCTGCCGTGTTTTGTTGATCACGCCGGTTCGGTGCCTTCCGGACCTTGAATACACGAAACCCAGCTCGTTTCATGGTTTGCTGAACGAATCAGGTGGAACACTTTGCCTTCAGAGCCACGCTTGAAATAATCCAACACCTTCCGGGCCTTCACAGGGTCAGCTGTTTTCGATTTTCTTCCACTTCCAGCCCACCGCTCGGTCGTCTGGGACTCCTTAAACGATTTTACCACCCGAGACACAGTTGTTTGGGTGATTCCCAGTTGTCTTCCGATCCATCTCATGGTCGCAGTCCGATTTTCCATGACGGCGCGCAAAATTCTCCGGCGTTTTTCTTCTTGTTTCGATGACATCTCAATAACCACTGAACCGATTGATATGAAATTTTGCACATGTAAACTAGTTATACCCAGATTTTCATCAATTTTTACCCACGGATAAAAATGGTGCATTTTTTTCGAGTACAAGCCTTAATCACGCTTACCACTAAAGTTCTGTCCAGTTAGAATCCGGAATCACGTATTGTGTTGCAGCGGCACGGAAAGTTACCGCTGCAAGAATTATTTTACAGTGGTTTGTTTACCTACGTGCCCACTCTCTGTGGTATAAATTTCACGGTGTTTCGTGCAGTGAGTCAAAAATTATTCCAGATGGAAGCCGAGAGGAGAGAAAAAATTCTGCACACCCACGTTGATAATCCAACGTGGTCCGCAATAAAAATCGCAAAAACGTTGAAAATCGCCAAATCAACCGTGTATGATGTGCTGAAACGTTTCAGGGAGCGAAAAAGCGTGGATCGAGAGCCTCAAGGTAAGCGTCGTAGTGGAATATATGACCGCAAGCTGAACCAGAAGGTGTTGAGAACCGTCAGAGCAAACCTTGGACTAGCAGATAATGAAATCGCACAAAAATACGCTGCTGCTCGCAGTACCGTTCGAATAATTCGTTTGAGAGCAGGATATCGTTCTTATCGAGCCAGCAATCAACCAAACAGAACGTTGAAGCAAAGTTTCGTCGCCAAAACTCGAGCTCGGAAATTTTACCAGCAGGTTTTGACGAAGTACCAAGAATGCCTGCTCATCGACGATGAAACCTACGTCAAAATGGATTTCGGACAGCTTCCTGGCCAAAAATTCTACATGGCGACGGCACGAGGGGATGTTCCTGCGAAGTTTAAGTGTGCTTTTATGGACAAATTTTCCAAAAAAAAAACTGATGATTTGGCAAGGGACATGGAGGTGCAGAGCAAAGACCAAAGTGTTCGTGACTAATACAGTCTTGTAAGCGGTCACCGTAGTCGACACATTTTCTGTGATAATCGACTGCCTTTGCTTCCGACACTTGCAAAACAAGCTATCACATTACAGTAGTAAACTAAAATGTCATATGAAAGGCTCTGTCATACGACATTGTCGCCGAAGACCGTCACGAATGCATGTATTTTAGTTTTTCCTATAATAAGAGCTGCTGATGCTGTGCTTGTGTGAATTCTGAAAATAGCAAGCAGCGATGTTCAAGTAATAGAATTTCTGATCAGAAAAGGTTTTATTAACACCAAATTGAGGAATTAGAACGAAATCACACATGTCATATGATAGTTATTTTATAATTTTCTTTTTGCTCGAATGTTGTTCTACCGTTTGCGTTGTGTAAGAGAGACGACGGTAGAGCATGAGAGTACGAAAACAAACAGACTGTCGCACAGGACAACAAAGCGAGTGTAGTAAAAAACGTCAACAGTTTCAACCCCTGGACGAATAAGACGATGGACTCGAAGCTGTACAAGGAAGAATGTCTCAAAAACCGCGTACTACCTTTCATTAAAGCCCATAAAGGTCCCGTGAAGTTTTGGCCAGATTTGACGAGTTGCCGCTACAGCCGGGAAGTCATCCAGTGGTACCGCGATAATAACGTAGATTTCATCGATAAAACATAAATCCACACATAAATGCCAGCATTTCCGGCCCATCGAGAGAGTTTGGGCAATAATCAAGCGGAAGCTTAAGAAAAGTGGAAAAAACGGCTCGGGACGCGATTCAGATGACCAAAATGTGGAACAAATGTGCCAAGGAAGTTGACTCCGGAGGCGTGCAGCGTTTGATGGGAGGAATAAAGAAGAAAGTGCAATTTTTCATTAGAAACTGAATAGAAATGATTTGTATTGATATTGTTTCCTAAAAGAACAGCGAATTACCTCTGTTTTGATGTATTAATCTTATTTGTGCGTCACCGAGATACAGATGATATTATTATTACGGTTTCTAAATGGACATAGCTTTACACCACCGGCACCGCTAACAA
Organism: Ochlerotatus camptorhynchus; assembly: GCF_037179485.1. Taxonomy (NCBI): domain Eukaryota; kingdom Metazoa; phylum Arthropoda; class Insecta; order Diptera; family Culicidae; genus Ochlerotatus; species Ochlerotatus camptorhynchus. Next base: position 309,932 of record NW_027040715.1, read on the forward strand.
CTTTGTTCAGTTAGTTTAAATGATCTTTATTTAAGTTCAACTTGGATGATTACCATATACATTTTTCTAAGTGATTTAATTGCTTTCTTCATCTTTAGGTATGGGCAAAATTCAAAATTTGTTTTACAGAATTAGTCCTAGACTTAGTACACGGTCGACCACCTTGGTGGGATTGGTTCGTTTTGTTTTTAGAATTTGAAGAGAAACTACTTAATACTACTATTTACAGCTTAAAACCAAGGTTGCAAAGACTCATTTCAGCTAAAACAATGTTTTTCTAAATTATGAAATAATTAGATGCCATGATCAAATTTTGAATTGGTAGGATACAAGAAGAGGTTGCAAAGAATGTGTTTGACATATTAAACCTGTTTATTTCACTTCATGAGAGTCACAATCAGCGATTTTTCACAAACTCACTCACTCACTCAGCGATCAGAAAATCGCTGATTGTGACTCATAGAAAGCAAAATTTACAGGTTTTATGTTTCCAACGCATACTTTGTAACCTCTTCTTGTAAGTTACAAGTAAAACATGCGATCATACCATCTTTTGGTTTTATTATTCCGAAAAACATTATTTTAGCTGAAATGAGTCTTTGCAACCTTGCTTAAAACTAACCTATTCTACTATATACACTTAACCTACTATATACAAATTGCATATTAAAGCATGTTCAGAAAGATTGCATTTTTGGATAAATTTGGTTGTCATATCCTCAATTTTGGAATCTACTTTGGGAATTTCTGCCTCTTGATGGAGGTCTGCTATTCTTGTGTCGAATGGACGATCTAGGGTCATCCTCAACACTCTATTCTGTGCAACCTGGATTTTGTTCCTGTGGGTCTGGTCTGAGCGCACGATTCCCACACCGGGGACTATGATCTGTTTGTAGACAGCCAGTTTGTTTTGCCTTGAGAGGCGGGATCTGCGGCAAATGAGCGGATACAAACACCTAACCAAGGCGAGCGGAACAGGAGCTTCTCATCGAACAACATCCCGAGATAAGTAGCATCAGCGGACCACTCGACCCTTGTACCATCGATTATTACGGTACAGGAGGGAGACGGTTTAAGTTTTGCCGATTGTCTGTGAAGGAACATGATCGCTTGGGTTTTCGAGGCGTTGATTTTGATTTTCCACGTGGTGGCATAATCAGTAAAGGTGTCAAGGCATCGTTGGAGCTTGTTCGTAATTTAACGAGGCATCCTACCCTTGCCTATCGCGGTGTCATCTGCGAACAGGAAGAACACGCAACCGTCTCCTAGAGGAGGGATGTCCGACGTGTAGATGCTGACTCCCTTGCGGAACACCTGCTGGGATCGGAAATTGTCCCGAAAGGGAACTATTCAACGACACCCTGAACGACCTTTGCTGGAGATAGTTACGGGTGATTTTCACAAGGTATGGTGGAAAGTTGGAGTTACAAAGCTTGTATATAAGTCCGTCGTGCCAGACATTGTCAAACGCCTTTTCGACGTCTAACAAGGCCATGGCTGTGGACTTGGATACAGCTTTGTTACTTCGAATGTTATTCATCACCCGCACTAGCTGATGATTGGTGGAATGCCCCTTGCGGAACCCGAACTGTTCCGGAAGAAGAATGTCATGTTCCTCCACAAACTTGTTTAGTCGGCTGAGGATCAATTTTTCGAACAGCTTGCTCAGCGCTGAGAGCAGGCTAATCGGTCTGTAGCTTGACGGTAGTGAAGGGTCTTTCCCAGGTTTGCGGATCGGGATGATTTTTGCCACCTTCCAGATGCTTGGAAAGTAGTGCAGCTCCAAGCATCTGTTGAGGATGGCAGCCAGCAGCGAGTGCACCCTCGCGCTGAGATTTTTCAACTCTAGGTTGAATATTCCGTCAAACCCGGGAGCCTTCATGTTCGTACTGTGTTTCAGCGCTGAGCAAATTTGTTCCTCTGTAATCCGTTCTTCTGGAGGGACGGCACAAGGGGAGGCATCTAACGTCTGGACACACTGCGCAACCTGGTTCTCGAGTGGACTTGGGATTTTGGAGCCAAGCAAATGCGACTGGGCAATGTGCTCCCTAATCGCATTGGCTTTCTCTTCGTTGGTGATAAGCCGTTCGTCATTGACTCTAAGTGGTGGAATGGGCTTGGGGTGAGACTTCAGCACCTTGGCAACCTTCCAGAATGGTCTGGAACGGTCGTCCAGGTTCTGAAAGAGCCGCCCGAAACTCTCGTTCCGGATTGAGACCATTTTGGAAGCAATCTGCCGATTCAGATCGACCATTTCGTATTTACGCTGCAGATCCCCAGTCCGCTGAAACTGGCGTCTACGAACATTTCTGAGCCGAATCAAGAGTTTGGTGTGGGAATTAATTGCTTGAAACTTACCCCTCACACGAACTCGTCGAACGCACTCGTCGTCAGCCACGGATATGGCTTGATGGAGACCCTCCAGGGCCCGGTCTATGTCCTCCACTGTTTCGAGCGGTAGGTTGTCGACGATGTGGCGGTCGACCACGCTCCGAAACTGGACCCAGTTGACTCGATGGTAGTCCTTCCGCAGGCACGGTGCAGGGGCCACGTTGCAGCCCAGCTCAGTCAGCACGGGTTGGTGGTCCGAACTCAGGTCGTTGACGGCATCCGGCTTGGCTAATCCGGTGTTTGCCAAGAACAGGTCCAGCGTCGATGGGTTGCCCGCCGGTGATGTGAAGGTTGGTTCGTCCGGAAACCAGACGGAATAGAGACCATGCTGGGAATGGTCGAATAGTAGGCGGCCGTTCTGGTTCTGCTGGTAGTTTCGCCAGGCCTCGTGCCGGGCGTTCAGGTCCCCTCCGATTACGAAGCGGGCATTGGTGCGGGTTATGATGGCAAGGTCGTTCTTGAACTGATGTGCTGTACCATTGCTAACGGTACATTGCCGGGGGCAGCAGGCGGCGAAGAACCGGACGTTTCCGGTCGATGTTTCCACCTCTACACCGACGGCCTCGATGATGGAAGTGTGGTAGTGGGGTAGGGTGCAGTACTTGATGCCTTTCTTGATGATGACCGCGACACCGGCCCCCTGGAGCTGGTGCGATCAAGCCGGACAATGCTGTGGTCGGGCAGCCAGAAGCTGTCACCGGTCTTGAGGTGGGTCTCGGTGAGAAGGCCCACGTCGATGTCGTGCTTGCGGAGGAAGTCTGCAAGCTCAATGTTTTTCGCCCCTACGGAGCGAGCGTTCCAGTTGGCGATCAAGGTCCATAATTAGCGACGAAGGAGATGATAGCTTGGAGCTGTTGTGTTCTTGTAGCGCAGGTGCGCTTGATGATGATGGCCTGGGCCAGCAGTGTGACGATCTCATCCGTTGACAGCGGAGAATCGTCTGAAGCTTCGCCGGTTGTACCGGCCAATCCCGGAGCAGGGGGATCCGTCGATGGTCCGGATGCAGCGGCAGCCGACTGGGCAGCAGCCAACTGTTGGTTGAGCGGGAGCGGTGCCAACACTGGAATTGGCCGTGGTTGGACCGGTGATAACGGAGGAAAGTTCTGCGCGTTGTTTTCCGGAACCTTCTTGCGACCGGGCTGGTTGTTGGACGAGGCCTTCTTCCGGATCTCGGCGTATTCGGCCCGCTTCGGACAGGCCTTACTCGTGGCCTTGTGGGTGGCACCGCAGTTGACGCATGTGGGAGCGGCTTCCTCTCCGGGCTGTGGAGTTTTTCTCCAGATGGACCAGGTAGAGCTGGTCACGATACTTGATGGCCTTGCTGAGGGTCATCTTGTGGATTTCGATCGGCTTGAGGCCGTTCGCCTTAATCTCGTCCATTAAGGTGGTGGTGTCCATTTCGTGGAGCCCGCACAGCACCACTTTCAGCGGCTTGGTGGCCTCGACGTCGTGGGAGAAGTACTCCAGCTTCATCCTGTCCAAAAGGGCCTGGACTGCGTTGTAGTGATTTACGGCCGAGACCATCAGTTTGTAGCCTTCCGTGCACCGTTGAATGGTGCAACGAAGGCCCTCCTTAATGTAGTAATCCAGTTGTTCCCATAGCCCGGGAGGAAAGCCCTTCACATAGAAGGGTGGCAATTTCACTTTTTTCGGCACCGTCTCAGGGTCCGACTGCGGCTGGGCTCCGTTCTGCAGGGCGGAGAACGGATTGTTGCTCAGCAGTTTTTTTGCTGCCGATGCGGTGGCGCTGGTCTGGGTCGTTTAGTTGCGGGAGGCCCCGGCTGCGGGTCCGCAACGCCCGTCCGGACGGGCAATGGGGTTTTCTTCTGCTTCTTCAGGGCAGGCTCGGTGGTCGCGCCGTCTCCTGGGAGAGGCTGTTTTCCCGGTAAACCGGCACTCGCGTTACCGCGCGATTTCTTACCCATGGCTGGGTCAGCGAGAGCGTCACTACACAACGCGGAGCTAATTCGATTTGCGAACGAACGAAACGAGAGAGAATAAAAATCGACTGAACTGCTCAACAGTCTGACAGCGAATGTCCAACAACTTTGTCGAAGACAGTATAGCTTTATGTAGGGAAAAAGTTGGCTTCGGCAATACCTTTACCTATTATCGTCAGGGGGGTTAACAAAGTCCTTGAGAGCTCAATTTTGGCATGTGGATACATTGTGTTTCTGAGCAACTTTTGGCCAAATTTGAGTGCTCTAGGACTTTGTTTACCCCCCTGACGATGATAGGTTAAGGTATTGCCGAAGCCATTTTTTCCCTATTGAAACAAATGAGATAATCAACTACATCCCCTATTAGTGAAAATCCCATAAGCTATCCTTATTCGCGGATAGTCCGGCAATAAGGATTCCTGACTGTATGTCAACAAAGTTTTGCGATTGAATATTGCCCATCAGCTATTGGCAGGAACATTTCCTGTCAGCAACGTGAAATTGACCGTGAGCATGATGATCATTTTCCCATTTCCAGCTGCTTAAATTATCGATTTTCTTGTTCGTACCAATCTGTACTCTTCTTTGAGCGTCATGGTCGTTCTACGCGATACCACAAGTTTAAGTTTTTGTTAACCTCCTTAAAATATCATCCACTCTTGACTGCTCCATGGGAAGTAGTCTGGCGAGCATCCCCACAAGGGGTGGGGGGGTGAAAGTTTATTCTGATGATTGATTCAAGATAGCCCTCGTAGGCAGACTTTCGCCAAGGTTGCGGCGACCGTTCACTACAATGGGAACCGAGAGATAATCTTTTATCGTATTCTTGGCTGTTCTTTCCTTTAACTTCGGTTTTTTTTTCTGTCCCACGGTTCTTTCTAGCGCGTTCGAAAAATACAATTTATTTGTTTTTGGAAGCAAAAAAAAACCGTCCTTGTCTTCCCGATTGGAATCGTTGAAAAGAGGATAGCAACTTGAGAGGAAAAATACGAACTTTGTGTGGGAATCTCAACGGCTCCCACACGCCCGATGATGGAGAAATAATGTGATTGGAAGTCAATAAGGTGCTTATGGTGTTGTGATTTTTATGAGAAGAATCGACCGAGGCCGACTTCGTTTGCTGTCCGTTGACAGAGAAAAATGGTAAATATCGATTTCTTGCGGTTTTGTTTTGCCCGACGACGGCTAAGAGCATCTTTAGAAATCCGGGAAAGCTGATAACGCCGGTCTCGATCTAAAAATTTAATCCCTGATTTTCCTTCTCATTATAATATGCACAGTCCTACCACACACCGACCGACATTCGAGTCTTTTGCAGCAGCAGTCATGACGTCATGGGAAGCCGATTCTGGATTTGAATTCAATTATCGTGCGCCCGATTAAGCCCAGCAATGCCAGCTGTGGTCGAGTGGCATTTTGTGCCTTCTCTCCTCCATCTGTCTCCCTGAGCATGGTGGTGGTGGTGGTGGTGGCTTTCAGAACGAATCCAGAACGAGACAATAGTCTAATAATCTATTTGGTCCTCGTCCGGTGTGCAGAAAAGGGGTTAAATGGTCAAAAAGTTCAACACCCGACAGATGTGGGTAATTGAACCCAATTTTATGTGGAGGGCATAGCTGTGGGAATTTATCTGTCGCATCGGTCTCGTACTTCCTCGCACACGCTTTGCACGAAAGAGAAGGAAAACTATTGCCGAGCTATTAGGACGAAAAAGTTTGATTTGCTTAGATTAGAATTTATGCCAAGAAGTATTCTTGGGCATTTGCCTGCTAGGTTGGGGGGTTGGAAATGGGAGCTTATCTTTGGACTTTTGGAAGTTTGACGCTACGGGATAAGGGCAATCAATTACAAGGATTGAACGGAAAGTTTGGGCGATTTGAATAAATCGCACATTTTCCAGCTCTCGGGTGTGGTATTTCTATTAGCATTATCAGCATAACTTTTGGGATGCTTTGTTTAATAGGATATTCAAAATTGGCAGCCAGATAATGCCCGATAGCGGAATCAAGACAGACATAGGTCCAGGAATCAACGAAGACTAGGGCAGTCATTTCAAGTTTATTAAACGAGTTTAGAACTTGTACGGCTATCATACTTTTGCGTATAAACTTATCAAATTAAATTTCTTTTGTGATATACTCCCTATTTTTTTGTTGCTATATCAAGATGCTGTATCACTATTATTAGTAGTGATTGCCATTGTTTGACTAATAGCATTAACCCAGCAAGGCATTACATTTAGAATAAAGTGCACTGCCCTACTGGGAATTGTTCTCCAAATGTCAGCCCCTTGTCGAAGAACTTACGCCTTTTATTGAAAATTTCCGGACAGTGGCATGCAAATGCAAATGTTTCGAGTCTTCCTTTTCTATGCCACAGAAACAACATACATCATCTTGAAGTTTTCCAATCAGCTTCAAGTGATAACGGCTCGGACAATGACCTGTTATAAGACCTGTATATATGCTAAGACCTTTCTTAGAAAGTTCCAGAATTTGATGGGTCAGAGAAATGTTTGGATTAATGAATCGCTTCGACTGCCTAGCAATGGAAGTGTTCTTCCAGTTTTCCACCACTTTGAAAAATCCCACGCTTTTAGCTCCATTATAAAAGATGCAGCCGAAAAGTCACAAAAGAGCTCTGGCCCTATGAACTTATGAGAAGATCACTGACGTGCACAGGGTGAGGCAAGGTGGGGCAATTGCCTCTCCTTTTATAAATAAGATTTTGATTTTCACATTTACAAAATTATGACATAAAATAACTTGATTTCTTGATAACTTGAATTGAAGGTGAAATAACTTCATTTCATAAAATAAGCCCACTGAAATCTTTTTATTGCGTCAATTCCTTTGAGGTGGTGCCTGAAAATTGCACCAAGAGGTGCATGAAATGACAAACTTCAATTAAATTTTTGGGTCAAAAAATTGCACCCCAGTGGTGCATACAAAAAAATTCTGGTGTGAATTTTTTTTCAGGTTTGTTCATGGAAGGTTAAAAAAGAGGGTAAATTTAAGGTTGAAAAAATTCACCTTCGTGGTGGTAAATCGAGCAAAAGCTTTTTATTGAATATTTCCGGTGTAAAAATATCATCGAGATGGAGCATGGAGGGACTAATCAAAATGAATAACTCTGGTGTACAAATTGAATCAAGCTAAAAATTTGGAGAAGCACATTTTACTGAAAATTTCTGGTGGAAAGATCGTAACACTGTGGTGAATGTAGAAGCAAGGTTTATTAATTTTTCTCGAGTATAATTTGCTTCGTTCTGATGAATGCAAGCTTCATTGAAAATTTATGGTGGAAAATTTGCAACATTCTGGTACATGAAGAGACAAAGCTTGAAAATTGCACAACAAAGGTGCATGGTGAAACAAACTTCGCTGACAATTTTTGGTGCATCGTTCTGGTGAATGGAGGAGCATGCTTTATTGAAAATTTTTGGTGCAAAATTTGCATTGCACTGATAAATGAAATTAATGGAGTATTTGCACTGGTCTGATAAATGATGGCACAAGCTTTATTTAAAACTAAGCTTTATTGAAAATATCTGGTAGAAAATCTACACCGTTCTGGTGAAGTGGTGGGCAAGCTTTTTGGAAAAAATAGTCCTTAAATTTGCATCCTTCTGCTGAATAGAGAAACAAACTTTAATAATAATTTCTGGTGTAAAATTTGCACCATTCTGATGATTGGAGGGAAGCTGTTTTACTGACAATTTATGACGAAAAGTCTGAAAATAGGGGCAAGCTTTATTTGGTGGAAAACCTGCAACATTCTAATGATAGGAGAAGCAAGCTATAAGGAAATCTGCACCAATCAGAAGATTGGAGAAGCAATTTTTCTTGAAAATTAACTGTGAAAAATTTGCATCGTTCTGATCTATTGAAATTTTCTGGGGGCAAGTTTGTGTTGAAAATTTCTAGTGTAAGATATGCAACAATCTGCTGCATGGGAGGCAAGTTGAATTAAAAATTTCTGATGTAAGATTTGCACAGTTCTGGTGAATGGAGAGGCAAGTTTTATTGAACATTTCTGGTAGAAAAACTACAACGTTTTGGTGAACCAATCATATAATTACCAAAATCGGACCGTACGGGACGAGATGTCCACGTTTCATGCTTTTATTGGATTCTGAAGCATCGTGTTTAAATCTTCGATTTAAACAGGCCCGATATTTTCTGATTCATCTTGCCCTTTAAATACTGCATAGTAGGCCTGGCCGCTTTGATATGTGAAACATATATCAAATAGACAGGAAAAATTATGGAGGTATATCCATTATTTTCCAGGATGCTTTCAAGAACTGGCTGTGTGATTAGATTAGATTAGAAAAACTACAACGTTTTGGTGAATGGACGGACAACTTAAACTTGACTTCCGAAAAGAACCTCAAGGGTATTGAATTCTAACAACAGTTCGAAAAGAAAAGATTTCTGGGGATGATTTCAGAAAAATCTGCGAATAATTTCTAGTGAATCCTGCAGATAGTTCCAAGATAAGAATGCCGAGAGAATCAAATTTTGAATGAAATTCCAAAGGGATGTTGAGAAAAATTTCAAGGCAGTTCCGAGGATAACTTCAAGCGCATTTTGGGAAGAATTTCTGGAGAATATAGAGGAAATTCTGGAGGGGAATTTCAGTTCCAAGGTGTTCTGAAAAAAAAAGTTCAAAAATATTTCGAGAAGAACCTCAAGGATATTGAATTCTTATGACAGTTCAAAAATAATTCTGGGGAGAATTCAAAGAAATTTCTGCGGATAATTTTTAAGTGCATCTTGCAGATAGTTCCAAGATTATTTAGAAAAGAATACCGAAAAAAATCAAATTTTGAGTGAAATTCCAAAGGGATTTTAAGCAAAATTTCAAGCCAATTTCCGAGGATAATTTTTATCTCATACAGTTCCAATGTGTTCTGAGAAAAAATCATGAAGATTTCTAAATATAATTCCAGTAGACTTCTGAGAAGAATTTCAAAAGATCTCTTAGCAGAGTTCTAAAAAAATCCGAGAAGAACCTCAAGGATACTGAATTCTGAGGACAGTTCCAAAAGATTTCTAAGGAGTATTCCAAGAAAATTCTGCCTATAATTTCTAGTGAATCTTGCAGATATTTCCAAGATGAATCCGAAAACAATACATAGAAAATTAAATTTTGAGTGAAATTTCAAAGGGATTTTAAGGAAATTTTCAAGGGAGTGCCGATAATTTCTAGCTCTAGCCTGGAATATTTTTTTTTTGAGGAAATTCTTCTGAAATTCTAAGAGAATTTCAGTTGCAAGGTGTTCTGAGTAAAAGTCAAGAAGAGTTCTGAAAATAATTCGAGAGGACTTCTGACAAGAATTTCAAAAGAGCTCACAGAGTTCTAAAAATTTTGAAAAGAACCTCAAGGAGTTTTGAGGATGGACTTTTTCGCAACTGTACAAAGTTTAAAGACAGCTTTTGGATTTCCTTGAAACACCCTTGAAAAGTGGGTATTAGTTTGCCATTGAACCTTGGTCCTACTAAAAAAAATCGTCTAAGAATCTTCTCTGAAAATATCAAGTCATTTTTTACCGTGGTTAACAAGTTACAGCTGTTTATGTGCGTTGCAATAAATTTTGGTTTGTCCTTTATATCATCTTTAAAACATGTTGAATGCTCGGAATTATTTTCTGTCACCCCGACTGGCGGTACTTTGGGACGGTTCACAACGCATGGGATTAAACTGCCAAATTCCATTGGCTGTCTGAACGCAGTTTCACGGAGAACAAATTATAGCAGACGCAATTATTTTTCCGGTCAAAATAACTATATTGTTCAATTGTTTTAGAGATAACCCGAAATTATAGTTGATTTGACTATATATAGAGGGCAACAACTATAGTTCATAGTTGACTCCTCGGTTGGCTCAACTATATTTTTCAGTAGATTAACAAACGTCAAACTTCAAAATACAACTATGCTTTAGTTGATTCAAGAAAGCTATTGTTAGGGAAGCAAAATTTTACAATGTTTATTAAACGAACTGCTCTTCATTATCGACATATTAAGGAAATTTGTTTTGCTTCTTTATCGATCTCAAAAACATAACTGGTAAATCATAAAAAAGGTGAACAAGAACATTCAACTAAGATTTGAACCGTGTTCATCTGCGTGAGAGCCAGCAATCTTATCGTGAGCTCTACGCATCACAAGTTAAAAGTATGTGGATTTATGATGATCACTTGAAACCAAATTATATAACTAAATTACATTTGACGGTTGTTATAATTGATCAATGTTATAGTTGAATTGAGTATAAGATGATCAGTTGAATCTATTAGGTAGATATGATTGAGTTGACGGTCAAATTAATGTTGGAAAAACTATAGGTTTCTTTTAAACAACAATATTTTTCCATGTGAAAGTAACTATTAGGATTGTTATCTTAACTTAACGAATTTGTTCTCCGTGTTGCATTGAAGAAGATGAACCACCACCGGAGCAAAAAATAAATAAAATTAGCTAAACTGAACAGTAGGGAAACAGTGGTGCGTGGACAGCACCATCTCCCACGCACTTTGGAGTACTCCCCATCCCTAGATTAAATGCACCATAGAAAAATATTGCCCCTGCTTAACAAGATTCCTGTAAACGCTAGTGGAGAAGATCCGAGTCTTGCAAGTGCATTAGCTCTTTCATATCCGTCAATCCCGCAATGACCAGGAACTAGCATTGGGCGATCTTGAAGCTAGAATCGATCTTAGTGAATCGATTCAGTTGTTTGAAAATCATTTCAATTATTTTGAATCGATCTTTTGAATCGTTTCATTTTTTTAAAATGGCACAACAATGTTTCAAATATAACAGATCATAGGAAAGTTGGTACAGGTTGACGCAAAGTTCAGTCTTAATTTGATATTACGTTACATTAGCTGTCTTCTTATAACATTTTATTTATAATAGTCATTTAGTGTGAGGATTGATAACATTTAGAAATAAATTGTGTAGTACGTACGCAATAAAAGTTGTGGGTGTAACATACATACATGATGAGAATATAGTAAATAGCTATGTTGATTTAATTTGATATGTGTAAGATTTTGCTCAGGATACTTGATTAGGTGAGTGATTTAACGGGATATAATATTCGTTTCATTGGTATTAAATGAAAGATTTAAAAAAAACCAAAGATTAGCATATGACACAAAACGATTAGATGGTCGAAGTGTAAAAGCAGGTAAGTACGGAAAGTACTTAATTTAAATATCCCAAAAAAAATCGATCTTTTGTGTTTCGATCCAACTTCGCCCATTGCTACCAGGAACCCAAAATAAGCAGGGTTCACTTGCTATAAAAAAAATATTTTCTAAATTTTGAAATCATTTGATGTTATAATGATATTTTGTTCTTGTTAGATACAAGAAGAGGTTGAAAGACAAGTGTTTGATACATAAAACCTGTCAATTTCACTTCCAAAGTGTTACAATCAGCTATTTTATGATTCGTGAGCGTTCAATCAGAGTGAGCGCTCGCAAGTCGTAAAATTGCTGATTGTGACTACACTGGAGTCGCTTTTTACGCGGGTGATACGTCCCGCGTAAATTCCGGAATCCACGTAGAAAAAAACCATGTAAAAAAAACCGTGTAAAAAACCGCGGAAAAACCGCGGAAAAAGTGACTCTAGTGTATAACGATAAACCACGTACACTCTGAAATCCGCGTAAAAAAAAACAATATCCGCGTAAATTCCGAAATCCGCGTAAAAAAAACCGTGTAGAAAAACCGCGTAAAAAGCGACTCCAGTGTATCTGAAAGTGAATTTGACAGGTTTTATGTGTCAAACACTTGCCTTTCAACCTCTTCTTGTATCTATCAAGTACAAAATATGATTATAACATCTAATGATTTCAAAATACATAAAACATTTTTTTATAGCAAGTGAGTGGAAGCAAGCCTATATGTGAGTTGACTTGATTATGACACGATAATTTTTGAAGTGATTGAACACCTCCCAGACAAGTTTTGATGTACGTATAATTGACTTTAAAGCGATTACCGTATGCGTGATAATGTTTGCACCATTGAACAATGTAAAAATTTTAAAAAAATCTCAAAAATTTCGTTTTTGAGTTATTTTATTCATTCATTTGGGGATGTTTCTCAGAGTCTTAAACTATGTTCATCATCGATCGAGTCTCCACTTGCTGCAATTACGGCCTCCACACGCTTCGGGAATGTACGGCAGTTTCTAATAATGTAGTCTGGATCCATTTATCTCTAGGTACGGGTGTACTCAGGTGACGTTTAGAACAGGTCTTGGCCTTCATGATGCGCCATATTGAGTAATCCAGCGGATTATGATCGGTGCTGGATTGCGGCCACATATCCTTCGCCCAGAACGGAAGATGTTCCTGCAACCACTTCTGAGTGCGGTTCGAGGTGTGGCACGGAGTCTCATCTTGTTGAAATACAACATTTGGGTTCGGACCGTACTGTTCTTTGATCAACGGAAGAACATACTTACTTAAAATCCCGATGTAGACCTCCGTGTTGACCTTGTCGCCTTCTGGAATGAACACCGGATCCATTTTTTGCCCTCGGAAGCCACCAATCCAAACACCATAACGCTAGCAGGATGCTTGGTCAGATACAAGTTCTTGTGCTCGTCGGCCACGTTTTTTACCGGAAGAGAACTAATATACCGGTCGGTTCTGGAATTTGATACGGGATCGACGGTAAACATGCTCTCGTCGGTGAACAGGATTACCGGATTTTTTCGCTTAAGGAAGTTCAAGATTTTCTTGCACCGTTCGACTCGTAGCTCCCGGATGCGGTTGGTAATCATGTGAGTTTTTTTTTCCGTGCCCTCGACTTTGCCCCACAATCTTCCTTTACGATCTTCCGTGCCGTAAAGTCACTGATCCCGTGTTCCTTTGCCTTTTTCCTTATTGAACGCACTGGATTCACCCGAATCTTCCTTTTGATAGCAGCGATAACCATCGGAACCCGAGCTGACCTCGAACGACCTGTGGCTAGGGGAAGGACAGCTCCAAGTATCAGTATCAATATCGATAGTGGAAATATTAAATATTTTAATATGTGTAATATTTGCGAATCTTATACTTAGTCTGACAGTTGTTTTGTTTTTTGGAAATAGTCAGTAATTTGCACGAATTCTCCGATGGAACGGGAATCGACTGACTACGCCGCCCTTGTTAACGGAGTCCCAGAGGGATGCTTCCGTGGTCGTATTACCCTCGGTTCGCCATGAGCCTACAACTTGGAGAGATTTTCTGCTGGGGGAACGTCCAGTACCGTTTTTATCATGAAAAGCCGAAGTCGAAATCGATCAGAGCTATCGAAAACGAAAATCGAGGCAAACATGATGACAAACAGAAAGCTGCAGTAAACATAAATAACAACGGTGAAACGTCATTGAGTGTATGCACGGTAAGAAAAAAGTACCCAAAATTGAGTTCCTTTCACTCATCACGTGGCTTACGTGGGGCTAGGTAAAATTAAGTTAAAGAAGAAAACTCAATTTTGAGTAATCACCAAGTTGACAAAAAAATAATAAAACGGAGCAGACTGGAACCGAACCATGGACGTTGAGATTACGGGGCCCGTGTGTTGACCACTCGTCTATCAACGCTTGTGAAAATGAAATGGTTAAAGGCGCATAACAGCAACCTCAATGAAAATAAACTTATAATTGAGTTCATTTATTATTACTCAATAGTTGAGTAAATTTTAACTAACGCCGCTTTTCTGATTCACTCAACGGCGGACCTCAAATGATAGAACCCAACGTTGAGTTTTTTTTAACTTAATTTTGAGTATTTTTTCTTACCGTGTGCGTTGAAGTTACACTGTTAGTTTTTTTACTTTGAAGCTTTCCGCTTGACAGTTAATGTCATTAATATTTATACTAAAAATTATAATAACTACCAATTTAAGCAATTTTTATACCAAATATCACTTCAGATTAAGTTGTACTTCCCCTAGACCTGTGGCCACCTTCGCGGATAGTTGTCCTTTCCTTTCTCGGTCTAAGACCCTTTTGACGGTCCACCGGGACACTCCCACGGCGATTGAAATGTCGACATTTGCGTTTGGGACAAATCACGAATACGTTGCCACTTCATCATGGTGCAACTGTTAAACTAAGTAAATCATTTTATGTTATACACAGCCTACTACGGTATGAGTTATCCAGTATTTTACGATCGCTTTAGGCCGCCAGCCAGAGCTGAGTTTCTGGTAGGAAACATAAGATTTGAAGTTTGGCTTGTGTCGTTTGACGTGTAAACGTTCAAATTTGAACGTTAACACGTCAAACGACATAACCCAAACGTCAAATCATATGTTCCCTACCAAAAACTCAGTCAGATTGTGCACGGTTAAAAATATATACTCAATTTTAAGTTACTTTCACCCAACTTGGTGCTTCCGTGGGGCTAGCCAAAATTGAGTAAACCGGAGAAACTCAAATTTGGGTAATTTCGGTCTGGGATTCAATGGGTGAAAACAACCTACTTGATTATCGAATGAAATAGGTGAAATTTACTCAACGTCGGGAGGAGAAAAATGTCAGAATGTTAGCAATGAAACAGTTTTACCTTTCAAAATTTAAGAACAAACGGAATTGTGGAAATGAAAATATAGTTTATTGCATTTATATAAAAAATCACTCATATATAATCTAGAATTCCAGTACCTCAGATGCACTAGTCAGAGAACTGATGCAGATCACTCCTTCTTCTTGGTATAGTTCAATAAACTCTACATTCGGCAACGAGATCCCGGATCGCGGATGGATGGTTTGAAAAAATTGTTGACACACCACAATCTTCTCACTTCTCTGGCACGACCTCAGGCAAGACTACTGCTCAATGTCCAATGTTGTATGGTTCCGTCGGACATTTTGATGTGCAGCATTCACTTTTCTGCATCTGTGGAGATTTTCGATTGGCTAGTCGATTGGCCAAACGAAATGAAAACCGGTCCCGTTTGTACCGTACTAAATCAAACCCGTCTGGACCGGGTGAAATCGGACACGTCTGGATGTTCAGCCAATGAGCGGTGTTATCTGTCGGGTATTTTCCGACTCTTCGATCCATATCGAGAACTCTTCGATTAGAACCTGTACAGATCGAACAAAATAACAAATTTGAGCGAATTCCCATTACAGCATAATTAAAAACACTTACCTTCAATCAACATGAACGAAAAATCTCTTTAACTGTAGGCGAACGACTATTCAAGCGCACGCAAACAATGAACAACCAGCAACGACTGCAGCACTGACCGAAGTGCTGTTATAACTTTCATCCAAAAATAAGTTAAAAGTACTCAACTAATCATCCCGCTATGAGATCATGCCAATTGAGTTATTTTGACTAAAATTTGAGTTTATTTTCAGTTCAATTCGCAGCGCGATTGCTTTGAAAGGAATATATTGAAAACTATTTTAGGAGATTTCTTCACAATTATTGATGGTGTACTTTTAACAAGCATCCATAAAACAAATATTATAGGAACAATGAAAATCATTACAAATAAATAAATAATATTTTTGCATTGAATTTCATCAGAAAAATAATTCAAAATTGAGTTCATCTGATATTACTCATTAGTTGAGTAAATTTTTAACTAGAACTTGTTTGAGAATTACTCAACGGTGGACCTCAAGTGGTAGAACCCAGCGTTGAGTTATTTTTTACTCAATTTTGTGTACTTTTTCTTACCGTGTGGTGGCCATAAGCGCTCGTAAAATGCTGGATAGGTTACGTGCATGCAAAGAAAACCAAGGCATTGTATGTACAGGTGAAACGGGAACCTTATTTGTACGATGGTGCAAACATTATCACGCATACGGTAAAGCAGCTTGACATTATGCAAATATTTGAACTCTTATAGTTTCTACGCAAACATATAAAGGCTGACTAAAAGTAGGGTTACCATATGGTATCCTAAAGGAGGACATGTCCTCATTTTTCAATAATTTTTCTACGTCCTCCTTTTGCCCAAAAATGTCCTCCTTTTAAATCCTTGCATTTTTCCAGTAACATATTAATGTTTTCAAAAAGCGTTTTTTGCAGAGCTTATTTGTTTGATTATGTCGCAACTTTACCTTATCTAGCAAATGCCATTCGATGGTGGGACTTGGAGTATACTACAGCTGTCAACTCCCCACATTTAGGCTGCTGTCCATTTCGTGAATTTAACCTAAATTTGACGGATGGAAATGTTTTAAATAAACCTGCATATTTCAGACACACCAGGAATCAATTTTGGCAATCAATTTCTCGAAAATCGGACGATCAACAACAAAGGGATTTTCGAACATTATATATTATTTTCGAAGAGTCAGTGAAAATTCATCAATTTTTCTGTATTTTTACTTAAATTTGACATTTCGAAAATAAATTATAATGTTCGATAAACTCTCTGGTAAATTTAACAGGTTGCTTAAAGGGTGTCCACGATGAAATTGCCACACTATGAAATTGTTCTAACTTTTTAACCGTTGGGTAGAATTTAATGAAAATTTGGGTGGATTTAGTTCATAGTGCATTATTTACATCCTGCAAGTTTTAAAGTCCTGTGATCAAAACTCGTGGAAATGGAGTCGAAAGAACAGCTCGTGCGTGATAAAATCTTGCGCATTCATCACGAGAACAAGGATCTCTCGCATCGTTCCATCGCTAAAACGTTGGGAATCGCGAATTCCACGGTGTCGCGAGTGATTAAGCGGTTCGAGGAACGGTTGACCACCGATCGGAAGCCCAGAAGTGAAGGAAAAAGTATTCCGTACAACACCAAAAATCACAACCGCGTAGTTGGGGCCGTCAACCGAAATCCGAACGCCTCCTAGATGTTCCATGTTGGTTTCAATCGGCGATGACATGTATCCTGATTTTTGTACATGATAAAGGCTGGGATGGTTTTAAGGCTGTAAAACTGCAGTTTTCATGCAAATCAGCTAGACGAGAGCATTTCCAAGTATGAAATATGAATTATTAAGGCTAGTTTGATGCATTTTTCAGAAGTAAAACTAGAAGATGAATTAAATTGATATCTACCACAAGTTATGAATCATCTCAATTGAACCTTAGCAAATCATGAATTTTGTGATAGCGCACATAAATATTATGAAAACGTTTGATAAAAACTCACTGTCCTCCTTTAATGTTAAGAAAAGGAATCATTGTTCTCCTTAATCTCCAAACCTCAAATGAAATGTCCTCCTTTTCAAGTTTTTGATATGGTAAATTGATACGCCCCTCGCGTGCCACTAGCACGCCTCTAGTGTTGGGAATCAAAATTTTTTGACAGTGGTTTGTTTACACTCCTATAGAGAACAACTGGTGCAATTTTGATCAAAGTAGTCGATCGCGTTCATAAATAACGTCAAATGGAACTTGAAAGAAGAAAAAAAATAGGCACAAACACCTGGAAAATCCGGAATGGTCCGGTTCCAAACTGGCTAAAGTGCTGAAGATGTCAAAAACAACAGTTTGTCGAGTGCTCAAAACCTACAAGGTAACCCTAAGTGTGGAAAGGAATCAGCGGACCTACGAAAAAACTGGAACCAGGGATCGTCAGCTGCGTGTTGAAGTGTTGCAGCAAGGTGTTGAAGTGCGTTAAAGCCAACCCTGGTCTTTCAATCCGAGATGTGGCCAGAAGGTACAACGCCAACTTTCAAACGGTGCGGAACATCCTTGCCAGGGAAGGATACAAGTCGTACAAAGCCAGTAAACATTCGAACCGGCACATGAAGCAGAATTCCGTAGCCAAAAAGCGTGACGAAACACAAGCGCTTTACTTTGATTGATGACAAAACATACTCAAAATACTCAAACTCGATTTTAATCAGCTTCCCGGTCAAAAGTTTTACATCGCGACGGGACGTGGAGATGTGCCGGGAAGATTCAAGTTCGTGTTTGCTGACAAGTTCGCGGAGAAGGCCATGATTTGGCAAGCGATTTGTGGCCTGAAAACGACACCATTCGTCACATCTTCGACGATGACATCCCAAGTTTATAATCAAACCGCTTTCAAAACATTTTAGAACCGATCACTTGATGGCGCTGCTATTAATTAAATTCTGGGACCAGATTCTAGGTGGAAAAATCCTTAGCACTGAAGTCCAACGCCGTTGGACGATAGCAAAAAAACTAGTTGTTCTCCGGCATTTTTTTTTTCAACCTGGTTGGTTCTGCATAAAGGCTTTTTTGCCCCGGTCATCTAATCGCATTTTGTTCGCTTTATAGATGTGAATAATTCCCTCGAATAATAAAGCCTCGTAAACTGCTCAACCACGCTCAGCTGCATGTATTTTACACATAAAATTAACTTGTTGCAAAATTCTCGCGCTGGAATGATTTCATTTTCCAACTAAAAGTCGAATAATTCCTCAACTGGTTCCGGGCCGCACCATCTCCGATCCGTTTGAGCTGGTTGGCACCCAACCGTTTCACACTTTTACACGATATCAACATTGTGTGTTCCTCTTTTTTTCGCCGGAAACCGGAAACCGGATGCACACATGCTACAATGGTTCGGTACAGTGGGAAAATCACTTTTCCTTATCTTTTTGTTCTCGCAATAGAGAGCGTAAAAACGTGGGTGCTTGCCAAGTTTCGTAATAAAAACCCAACCAATCGAAATGATTCGCCACCACTCGCTGCTAGGACGTAGATATTACATCAAAATGCCCGGCTGCTAAAGTTGGACTGTTATACATCTCGCAATGCAAGCCACAATTCACACAAGTTTATAATTGGTTTTAGCAAATGTGGGACCTATTTCCTGGAAACGAACAAGCTACAACTCGATCGGAAAGCTCATTAAATAGTGTTGAAATTCACATTATATATTCATTTAGGTGACAGTCGTATGATTGCGGTGATGGTTGAGGTTTCTGTGTCATCTCGCGCTAGGTAGGTACTCGCCATCGTGGATGCTGTGCCGAGATGTCCATCAGGATGCGACTGGACTGACGTTCATTAAGGCTGAATGGAAGACATGTCCAGGTTGGTCGACATAATTAGATTTACTACACTCTTTGCATACGACAGTGTGTGGGTTGGCTGAAGGATTTGGAATAGCCTATTTTTTTTAAAAAAAGAATTTTCCTAATCCAGACCGGAAATTCGCACTTAACATTTAGACAATCATCTCGCCCGTGAACCGGAATGATTGTCTCCATACGATGAAGCGGTAGTGTAGAGTAGATGGCTACGAACCAGCTATCTGGGGGTTGCATCTGCAATTCTGACAAGCACATAATGAATAATAAATAATAGTGATGCTTCTGCTGCAAATCCGTCGAAACCGCCACACAGTGCAACTCGCCACAGCTGTTTGCTGATGTAATGTGCTTTCGCGTGGTTTCTGGTTCATATTAGCTTTCCAGGTTTGCCGGTAGCAGCAGTAGTGTTATATCTAGGGTGGTACTTATAGAGGACATTCATTTAGGGATAACGAAAACTTACAGAGTATTATTTTTTGAGGTAGCAATCCGTATTTCATGCTCAAAATAATTAAAGTCTATTGTTGGCGTTTCAGACTATGAAGTTGCGCAACCTTTACCATATCTCGCTATGTATAACAAGATCGTTTGAAGACCTGCAGGCACCACCAACATTGATCTATGATTTTCATACTACCTCCAATTTATTATCCACCACCCATAATAGATCAGCAAGAGCACGCACGCTTTTACTAGAAATTTCCGTAAACAACAGTTGTCGTAATCACCACGGTTTGCCGGTGAAATGATTATCTAGTGCGAACCCAGGTGATGCACCCTGCCACAATGGGGTCAAACAGGACCACAACCACCGACGCTGACTGACCATGAATGAATCATTTAATCGGACTAAGCAGAATTTATGAAAGCTGTAAAACAAGGGCCTGGTTCAACA
The DNA here is from genome assembly GCF_037179485.1 of Ochlerotatus camptorhynchus. Classification (NCBI taxonomy): domain Eukaryota; kingdom Metazoa; phylum Arthropoda; class Insecta; order Diptera; family Culicidae; genus Ochlerotatus; species Ochlerotatus camptorhynchus. The sequence continues at coordinate 330,158 of NW_027040715.1, forward strand.
CTGTCCCTCCCATGTGCTGCTCTGCAGTAGGAGTTTTCTTGCTACGTAACGGAGACAACCAGCTGGATAACTTTCATTCGTCATACATTTATTAGGATGGTAGCCATATAGCTGTATATCATCCTGATTTGGGACTGAGAAGGAGAAGATGTCATCGCTTATAAACTGCTACTCGTAACAATAAATCAACTTTATTCATTAAAACTATGTTCCAGCAAAGTATTAGCAACTAGTTATTCATGTTTGCTCATTAGCAAATATTTGCTGGGAAAGCATACAGCGCCAGTCAGCCACCTACTGTTTCGACAAACCATTCAGAAAAACTGGTGCAACTTTCATGTACAAGTTTATCCTCCTGTGCGATAAACAAACGCGTGACAGCTTTTTGCATTTATCACCCACCCGTGGCTGCATTTGGGAGTTATCATCCTCCGCCTCATGACAACAACCTGTGGTGTGAGGAATGGAATGGTATGTATGCTCCATACCTGATGGTCATTAGAGTAACATTCATCGCGTTATCCGTATTATATCTGAGGCTTGTGTCGTCTCAACAATTCGGCTCAGGCAAGGAGGAATTCTCTTGTTGGCTGGAAGATGGCTTCATTGTTTGGTAGACGTTGAAAGCATGTGAATAAAATACTTCTCATTGTCAGCCATGGCAACTTTGCTCGATATTGTCGACCTTTATTCTACAGGTGTGATAATTGAAGTCACTTGGGGAAAGTGTTGGATAAAATTTTCATATTTTACGGCCGGTAAGCAGCGTTTTGGGAATCTTACTACATTTAACGTGCCTAATGCAGTAGAAAAAAATTACACAGTAATTCCAGGCCAAAAATGACCCCAATGTACAGCGGTCCAGAATGCATATTTAGGTGGAAGGGTATGTTTTGAGCCTGAAATTGAAACTCAAGACTAAAAGTCTTTCCTAAAAAGTTGTTCCTTATAGTTAGGCCCTCATTTTTAAAACAATGAATATCAAAAATCTAACTTTTTCGTTTGATTAAATTAAGGTATATATGCTTCGGCAAAATTATAGTTAAGGTAATTTCAAGCAACTTTGTTTACGAAAACTTTTTTGTTTCTCTTAAATTGACCGAATAAGAGCTATTTTCTGGAATTGAGTTAGGGTGTCTCTAAAACAAAACAGTTGTTTTGTTCTAGTTTCCTTATTTCAAATTTCTTAAATTACCTTTTAGATCTTTAAAAGGCGCAAATTTTTGCTGCGCAAAGGTTGCCAATAACCATGTCGCTGATCAAGAGTTATTGACGTTTTTCTACTAAAAATATGCCTTTTTCAAATGTTAATATCTCTGGTTGTGGCAAACAAAAAAAAAAGATGTTTTACGGCAGTTGAAAGGGCAGATGTTATTCTCAATAATATGAAAAAATTGGATGTACGTTATTTTTGACGTAGGACTACGTCTGTAATTTCTATATGGGGGTACACCTTTTGAAAATTGAAAATGGAACTTGTAACCAGTCTTGTAAGCGGTCACGGTAATCGACACAATTTCTGTGATAATCAACTGCTTTTACCTCCGGCATTTGCAAAACGAGCTATCATAGTACAGTACCAAACTAAAATGTCATATGCCATGCTCTGTCATACGACACTGTCGCTGAAGACCGTCACGAATGTATGTATTTTAGTTTTTCTCATAATAAGAGCTGCTGATGTTGTGCTTGTGTGAATTCTGAAAGTAGCAAGCAATGATGTCCTAGTAATAACATTTCTGATCAGAAATGTTTTATTTTACACAAAATTGAGGAATTAGAACGAAATCACACCTGTCATATGATAGTTATTTGATAATTTTCTTTTTGTTCGAATGTTATTCTACCGTTTGTGTTGTTTGAGAGAGACGACGGTAGAGCATGAGGGTAGGAAAACAAACAGACTGTCGCGCATGAAAACGAAGCGAGTGTAGTAGAAAACGTCAACTGCTTCAACCCCTGCTTGTAACAACATTATGAAAGATTTTGAACGTTAATTACTCAGCTTTCCCTGGCCCAATTTCAATAATTTTATCACCAATCGATCAGAAATATTCCTACGCGTCTGATAAAGGTATGACTTTATCTTTTTCACAATTTCACTATCGAAAATTGCACGAATGTTCAACTGTTGCTATGATAAATAAAATTATCAACGAGCGAGCGATTTCCCTAACACAGATTTCAAAGTTGAATAAGTTCCGGTCTCACCAAACGATGTTTTTTCAATCACCGTGTGGTGAGTGGTGGTGTTCTCCATTTTTTAAACGAAAGGCTCCCCCAAGCAGCTAGTTGGCCCTAACCGTTGATCGAATTCAGTTCCAATCACCGTGTGTGGTGGTCAAGGTCATCAATCGGGTCACCATCAGGTAGGGTACGGCTTCCTCTACCCGTAATGTTGGTTTGTGTGAGCGTACCTTGAATTCCTAAAAACTATCGAGAGAAGTCATCGCTTACAAAAGCTGTTACGCCTTATTCCAGCTCTATCTAGATATGTTCAAATCTGACTTACCATCTACTTTAAGGCAACATTGGGGGTGCAATTTCAAAAACCAAAGACGGTCGTGGCATGAAAGTGGCCTGATTTTGATCCAGAGATGATGAATTTTTATTCTTAATACACCAATCGAAACATTAAGACTATATCATTTTTCAAAATGTCACCATTGGAAATTGCACCAATGTGCAACTGTTGCTATGATACTTAAAATAATCACCGTTTGCCTGTGAGAAGCGATTTCCCTAACACAGATTTCAAAGTTGAATTCCTTCCAGTCTCACCAAACGGTGTTTATTCAATCTCCGTGTGGTGAGTGGTGTTGTTCTCCAGTTCACAACGAAAGGCTGCAGCCCACATGAGCATTCATAGAAGGAGGAAGAAGCCGCACCGCTATTGATTGGGCCATCTATGTCGAGCGCGGCATATTAAAGAGTATAAACAGAGAGAACCCAACTCAAATTCCTATTCCTACACAAAACACAAACTCCTGCGTCACCATTGCGTACAACCCCTTGTTGTTTTCAAACTTGTATAAAACTCAATTTGAATTTATTTATATTTTTTACTATATTTGGATATATCTTTTTTATTTGAAAAGATGCAGGCAACAGGTTTTGCTATAAAACATTTGTCTTAATGAGTTTTAAAAGTCTCTAGAAGCTGACTTTTAAATAAAAAAAACATCGTAACTCAATTCAAGAAAATAGCTCTAAATCGGTCAATTTGAGAGTTTTTGAGTTTTTGTTTACAAAGTTGCTGGAAATAAGCTTAGTTATAACTTTGCCGATGAATATATACTCTTATTTAATTAAACAAAAAAGTTAGATTTTTTATTTTAATAATAATAAGATCCACCCTAGAATTCATTGTCTTAAAATGAGGGCCCAACTATAAGGAAAAACTTTGTACAAAAATTTTTTGGTCTAAAGCTTCAAAGCTCAAAACATATCATTCCACCTAAATCTGCATTCTGGACCACTACAATGTTCTAAGAAGGTTAAACTACTCAAATAACAGTTGAAAGCTTACTTAGCGATCTTTTAACGATATCAATTTAGCCTTAGTTTGAATAACTTCTCAGTAAATCTTTATTCAGATCTTCGTCAATTGATTTTTAACCTACAGAAAGTTGAGCGGTTCCACATTAATTCGCTAATCCATTTGTTCTTGATTTTTGTTTTAATTGGTTGAAAATTTGCAGAAACGTTCCTTTTGTCCAAAAGTGTCATTTTTCATCTTCAAATCGCAATTTTGAATCAAACCTTATTTTTGAAAATAGCCTACAGCCAATATTTAGCTCATATTCAGAAAACTGTTACTCGAAAATAGTTTGGTGCCTTGGGGAATGTAGTAGGTAATGGGAAAAATGTGTCCATACAAAAATTATAGCTTAAATAACATTTTTCTCTAAACTGTTTTTTTTTTTTATATTTTGGTTTGTTTTAGGGGAAAAATTTCATCTATTGCACTACACTTACTTAAGGATCCTGTGCACCACCAGCGGTGCAATGGGCCATCGTGAAAGACTTCCATCCTGGGCGGCTGCTCTCTTTTGTCTTGACCTGTGCCCATGTCAGATTCCTATCGACTTGCTTAATTTCCTTATTGAGGCTCCGCCGCCATGAGCCCCTGGGTCTGCCTCTGCTGCGAAGTCCTGCCGGATTCCAATCCAGCGCTTGCTTGCAGATTTCGCTTCCGCCCCTTCGAAGTGTGTGGCCGACCCACCTCCACTTTCGCTCTTGAATTTCTGTTGCTATCGGCTTCTGACGACATCGACGATGGAGCTCGGCATTCGAGATCCAGTTGTGAGGCCACCAGGCACGAATTATATACCGCAGGCATCGGTTGATGAAAACCTGCAGCTTTTGAGTGTTCTCCACTGATACACACGACGTCTCGCTGGCGTATAACAACACAGATTTCACGTTCGAGTTGAAAATTCAGATTTTGGTGCGTTGACTTATCTGATTGGATCTCCATACGTTTCGTAAACCCACAAAGGCAGCCTTCATGCACCTATGTCGCTCTTGGTCCCACCGTCCGACGCTATTTGGCTGCCAAGATATTGGAAACTTTCGACCTTCTCCACTGCTTGCCCCGCTACCGTAAAGTTAGAAGGGTTGCCCGTGTTGATATCCAACGATTTGGTCCGCCGCAGAGGAGCGTTCGGCTAGGTCATTGAGCTTAGTCTGCATATCAGAGCGCCGTTGTGCTAGTAGAGCAACATCATCAGCCAAATCGAAGTCGTTGAGATGCTCCATGGTGATAGGCTGCCCACGGTTCGGTACACGGTCAATTGCACCTACCATGATCTCGTCGATTACGATGAGAAACAGTAGCGGTGATAGTATACGTCCTTGTCTCACACCAGCGACTGCCCGGATAGGGTCGGACAAGGCTCCGTTATGCAGAACTCTGCACGTGAGACGGTCGAAAGCTTTTTCGTAGTCAATGAATACCAAATAATTGGAATTCATTGACCTGCTCCAGGATGATGCGGAGCGTGACATGGTCCACACAAGATCTTCCGGCACGGAATCCTGCCTGCTGCCGTCGGAGAGTCGCGTCGATCTTCTCCTGTATCAGATTCAGAATAACTTTGCACAGAACTTTGAGAACAATACACAGTAACATGATGCCTCGCCTATTGTCGCACATAGGCAGATCCCCCTTCTTTGGGACCTTCACTAAGATACCCTGCATCCAGTCGACCGGAAAAGTCGCGATGTCCCAGATATTACAGAATAGTTGATGCAACATTTGTGCGGATAGCATGGGGTCAGCTTTGAGCATCTCTGCTGATATGCGATCGATCCCTGGAGCCTTGTTGGATTTCATGCTTCGTATAGCTGCTTCAATCTCCTGCAGTGATGGGGCCTCGGAATTGACGCGAGTGATGCTCCGCACCCTAGGCGGATAATGCCGAGATGTTGATGGCTGGTTGGCCGTCGAAACTTGAAGAAGTTGTTCGAAGTGCTCAAACCAGCGTTTCAGCTGGTCAGTGGGGTCGGTAAGCAATTGTCCAGTCGTGTCCTCGCATGGCATCCTCGGGTTCATCCTTGCTCCACTCAGGCGTCGTGAGATATCGTAGAGGAGGCGTATATCGCCAGTATTTGCGGCTTTCTCCCCTTCGTCGGCCAGGAAGTTCACCCACGCTCGCTTGTCCCGTCTGCAAGAGCGCTTGACTTCCTTCTCTAGAGCCGAGTACCGTTGACGGGCTTCGTTCTTGGCTCCTCTGGTTCTCGCCCGCTCTATGGCGGCTTTTGCTCCTCTACACTTCTTAATCTTCCGCCAGGTTTCATATGTGATCCACTCTTTCCTCTGGGTGCGCAGCTCACCCAAGTTGTTCTCGCTTGGGCATTCTTGATGGCCGTCCATTGTTCTTCTACGCTGCCACCTTCTGGAACGTCCGCAGCTCGAGTCTCAAGTTCTTCAACAAAAGACCTTTTTACCGCTGGATCTTCAAGTCGTCGTGTGTTGAACTGCCGCCCGAGTCTCTCCTCCCGTCACTGGATCCGCGCCATGCGTAGGCGGATTTCGCCGATTAGAAGGTGATGGTCAGACGCGATGTCGGCACTGCGTTTATTCCGAACTTCAAAAAGGCTCCGTCTCCATTTTCGGCTGATGCAGATAGGGTCGATCTGATTTTCGGTATGTCTATCAAGGGAAACCCACGTGCACAAATACACACAATGATTTACTGAACATTTCAGCTGATTCCATGGTACTTATTAACCTTTCTACAGCAGCTTTTCCGATGATATATGGTACAGTATTGTTAAACAAGCAACAATTAAATTTAATAACAAAAAATCCCATACTATGTTAACCTGCTTTACTACCAGACTCTATAGAGCCATAAAAAATAATTTGAGTAGGAAAATTCTCTCTCACGAGCTCAATCTCTCAATATGCATGTATTTTGATTCCACTCAAATACAGTACCCTAGACTGAAAAACATGTGTATATATGGAATTAGATTTACATCCATAGTCCCTCCTTTTTTATATATGCTTTACAAACAATACTTCTTAGCCCCACCCCATTCATAAAACCGCCGGGAAATACTGTTAGAAGTGGGACTCAGAAAGTATTTTTTGTGCAGAGTATTTGAAAAAGGAAGGACTTCGGACGTTAATCTACGTGCGTGCAAAGAAGTACCAAACATGTTTTGCTCTACACTGTCCTCTGATATCAACTATTTTTGACAAGAATGTGTTCCAAAAAAGGCCATACGTTTAAGATTAAATTAAAAAGGTGAATATTTATATATTTTTCATGAAAAAAAAAAAAAAGTTTCCGCATTGAGTGACCAAAGATCGGTCTAAAAAGATTTCTTCAAAAAAAGAGCCTTTATGACGTCTCCTCAGCTCTCGCCCAAGTCAATCTGAAAATAACGTTTGATGCATCACATCATATGAATCCAGTACTTTTATTAATATGGCCCAGAGTTGATTCTGAAGAAGCTGATTCGAGATCCGCAAACGGTTATATGACTCTCGAAGAAACATGAGATGAGCATTACTTGCTTTAAATGTGAAAGTTTTTCTCCATAAATTTGTCCAGAATCATAGCAAAGCTGTTTCAAATGACGCTGCCTTGTCAGCCTGCCTGTTCTTCCGTATTCCATGTTCTTGCTATTATTTATCAACATTGTAATGAATTCCTTCGTACAATGTTTGCTCTACATACTGCATTTGGCTAACGAAATCAGGTTGGTAAAGTTTTGCTTGTACAATTTTCTTGTACCGTAAAACGGGGTCAATTTGATCAGCAGGGCGTGGTTGATTACTGATATTTCTCATTATCTAGGCACAATATTGTTGGTGCTCCACGGCGTAAGAATGCATCGATTTTCATCTTCAAACAAAAACAACGAGAAATTCCAGTGATCAAATACACCCGGTGATTAATTTGACTCCAGATTACGGTAGCACGGTTTTTCGACAGTTGTACTTTATGGTCATTAGTTTCAATTTTCGGCGATGGTGGACTTGTGCGCGGCACATGGCAGTGGGTAACAAGGATGATCCATGTAAGCGGATCTCGTCGGATAGAAATTTGTCCTGAGGACTAATTCGTTTAATTTGTTATCAAACCACACTGCAATGTTGTACTTTTGACATGGACATATTTCTCAAATTTTATCGTCTGGAGTCTCAACGTCAAAATGTCTTGCCCGACATCGCTTCAGTCAGAAAGTTTCATAATTGCAAACGACGTTTAATGCTGCCAGAAGTGCGAGCAAAAAATAAATACCCAATTGAAGCCTTGCAGCCCGACGACGATGCATTCGCTATTTTCGGAGTCGAAAACTTTTCCAGCTGATTAATTTATATGCTTTGCATAATTTAGTTCGCTCACTCGAAGCTCTGCAATTGCCGACTATAGATTAAATGTCCTCTTAGCCTGTGTGCGAGTTTTTTTTTTGCTTCTCCTGATGTGCGCTTTGACTCACTCGCACGCTCATTTAACTCAAGTAGCTAGAACTTTCATTTTATTTCCACTTGACGCTTGCAGTTGCTGCCGGATGAGGGTGCGAGTTTTAGTCCTCGTCCGACAGTTATAACACGCCGACTGCAGCCGTCTGGTGTTGCGCTGTTGCGTCGTTGCCATTAAACAAACGTACAGCTAATTTAACTTTAAAGTACCCACTTCAGCTGAGCGCGGTGGTGGTGGCTTAGCTAGGTGCATTTATTTTTCTTGTTCTTATTTGGCTATTACGTCCCAAATGGAGTTTTACGACTGCTCACAACTTTCACAATTGGTAATTGTGAGCATTTATGGTAAGTACAATATATCCAATCTTTTCACAGGACACTCGAGAAATTTGCCAACCCAAAAAAAAAGAAACACAACAGGACCGGAAATCGAACCCAGCTATAAAACTGGGTCCTTTTTCGATTGAACTTAAGGCGGCCCCTAGACTGGGTGCATACTCTAGCGCTATAGCGTGAGATTAACGTGCTTGCATTTGGCCCTCCGGGGCACAGGCCATCAAAAGTTAAATGAGTACCGCGAGATAAGTGTTTTGGCCTTGAGCAGCTAATGAGGTGGAAAATTTGAGCCGTGGTACCGAGAAAGGCATCAAGGCAGGCAGGATGTAAAGTTGAAATTTCGAACAATAAAATGTATTTTAGTAGGGGTTTCTGGGGTAAAATGCACCAGTTAGGGAAATCAACATGTTTTCCTGTTAACATTTAAAGGAAAAGAACAGTTAATATCATACATTCTCTTAAGCATTATTCAGTTGTTTGTATTCGTAACATACATTAAAACATTGTTGTTTGTTGGTCTTCTTCATTAACTCTTTAATTTATCTTCTTCAGTCTTCTTTCTATACGTCAGATTATTTTCTTTATTTTTTCGTCATCTCCTTTTTTCTCCATTATTTATTTCCATTGCCTTGATATCCTCTTCAACGTATTCACGATTTCTCCAATTTTCCATCGATGTTGTTGTTGTTGTTGTTGTTCTTTATTATTGACATTTTACATCCGGCGGATGCATTCATGTCAGTTGAATTGGTTTTTGTGTAAACAGTGTGTGGGTGTGTTCAGAGTGATGTGAGGGTGAGTGTTAGTGTTTACGATACAATTCAAAATTCACTTAGCTTTCGTTTGCTCATTTCCTGGTTCATCGTCTGCATGCTCATCTCATGGTTTACACTTCTTCTCCATAAATTTCCTCTTTACTTCTTCTATATATATATTCACCATCTTCATTCTTCATGATCTTCCATATATCTTTTCCACATTATTTTTTCGATTTCTCCGTTCCTTCCTTGCGCTTCATTTTTATCTTCATTCTTCTGCATCTTCATACTCATTCATGTCTTCTGTAGTACTTTCGTGTTCTGCTTCATCTTCATCGTTTTTCACTCCATCTTCTTCGATTTCCATTCAGCATCTTCTTAATGCTTGTAACATTCTTCCGCTGCATCTTCTTCTATTTCCTGTCCGACATCTTCTTCCATTCAGACTTCGTTTTTCTTCTGCATCGCTTGCTTGTTCTTCATCCTCCGCTTCGTTTTCTTCCTATATCCTGCATTTTCCTTTCCATTCTATCTTCGCCCTTCAAAGCTTCCGATAAAGTTTGGTTACATGCAGAAACTTCAGTAACCGCTTCTCATAATCATCGTCGTTGCGTAACGCCGTAAAAAGGCTTGTGGAATCGATTCCGTATTTCGTCCTGGCCGCTTCAAATTTTCTGCAGTGCAGAATAATGTGACGAACGTCAACAACGGTCCCACAGCATTCACATGCTGGTGGAGCTGTTTTCTTCAGCAAAAATTCATGCGTAACCCTAGTATGACCAATGCGCAAACGAGTGAGTATGCGTTGATCGGCAGAGCTGTACTGATCGATCCACTTCTTCGTTTCCCTTTTGACCTCCTTCAGTTTCACATCTGTCAATTGTGCCCAACGTGCTTCCCATAGCTGACGAAAGACTTGGTTCATGTTCTTTATCGAATCAATCCTTGGTACGGCGATGTTGATTGGTGGACTGTTTCGTGCTTCACTGGCTAGACGGTCTGCTTCTTCGTTACCGCGGATTCCGGCATGACCAGGGATCCAACAAAGGTTGATCGGCCGTCCACGTAGTAAGCGCTCGATTTCCTCGATCCACGGATGCTGCGATCTTCCACTCTCTAATGCCGAAAGACAGCTGGCCGAATCAGACAGAATTATAACACATTCGGTTGATGCTCTTGCAGCGATGACGGCCGACTTGATTGCAAAGGCCTCCGCCGAAAACACGCTACATTGTGACGGAAGACCTATTGCTTGCTGAATGCTGCTACTAAATACACCGGCTCCAACTATGTTCTCGCATTTAGAACCATCCGTATAAATAGCCAAAGCACGGTTAAACCGGTTAGCCAGCAACTCCTGCACGATGGGACGCACTGTATTCTGGGGATCCCCAGCTTTCACCTTCCGTTTCACATCCCAAACAATATGCGGCTTGGGTTCATACCACTCTTGGTTGGCGAGACGTGTTCGTACAGCGATGTTTGGAAGCTCTACATCAATCGTCGCCAGGCAATCGGACGCTCGTTCCACAACTGGAAGATCGATATTCCTGGAATCCTTCTCCATCAAACGAATTGCAGCACGAATTATGGCTTGCAGTGTGTCGAATGGCAAAGTGCCTGCTTCAGCCATAATCGCTGGAATCGGACTGGTGACGTACGCCCCTGAGGCGAATCAGACCATCCGGTTGTAGATGGGTGTAAGAATCCTTCGCTCTACTGACGAGCCCGATACCGAGATAAGTCGCGACGTGACGATTGCTGATCCGATACCCAACAAAGAATCGCGTTGCCCTCGCGGAAGTTTAGCCTCGATCATCTTCAAGATCCGCAGTCTAGAGTCGCACGTGTTTTTGACTACCATGCAATGGTGTTTGAAGGACAGCGACCGGTCAAGGTTGACACCAACAACTTTCAGTTGATTCGTCCTCGGTACAGCTGTACGGTCGATGAATATATCGTTGCTGGGTTCTCGACGGGCGTTGGGACTGCCGTAGAAAATTTTTGATTTTGTCGCGGAAATTGTGAAGCCGACGCTTTTCGCCCATTTGTCGACAGCTTTCACTGCAGTCTGTAGATCTCTATACAGAGGACGCTCCTTACTCCTCCGTACCACCAGCAAAATATCGTCCGCATAGAGAAGCACGGCAACAGTATGCGGCACCACTCTGAAAATCGGCTGCATCGCTATAAGGAATAACGTGACAGACAACACTGACCCTTGGGGGACTCCGTTCTCCAATGGCATTTCACCCGATAAATGTTCTTCCACGTTCACCCGGAAAGATCTGTTGGTGAGGAAACTGTTCAGTACGTTGAACATGCGCCCACCCATCTGCCACTTACGCAGAGTGCGCAAGATACCGTACCGCCAAGTGGTGTCGTACGCTTTCGACAGATCAAGCGATGCAATCAAGCAGTGTTCGTCCCGATTTGGCAATGACCTATCCAACTCCGCCAAGTGTTTCGACGCCTCTCCCAGCTCTAAAGGCGTGCTGCCTCTTATCCAGTCGTCCATTCGACTCCAACTCAGTCGATACGTTCGAACACCTTTGCGATGCAGTTGGTCAAAGTGATAGGTCGGAAAGCAGCAGGTCCAGATTCAGAACAGTTTGGCTTCGGAATCGGCACTATTATTCCGGTTCGCCAGCTGATAGGGTAAACGCCACTACGCCAGATTCTGTTTAGAAGCTGCAACAGCGCGATTTTGACGGATACAGGCAGACGTCGGATCATCGGATACCCTACCGAGTCAGGACCTGTAGAGACACTACGTCCTTTGTCGAGTGCCCACAGAAGCTCATCTAGGGTGAAGTCCGCGTTATAAATCTCGTCGTTGTCCGGAGGAAAATCCACCTGTCCGATCCTGCTGTTCTGCTGCGCTTCAGTGCTCTCAGAAGTTTTCGACGCTGCTTGATCGTCGTTTTCACATCCAATCATCAACATCAACGCCAATCTCGTCATCCGGTTTGATGCTGCTGGAAGTCAGTCGTTCGAACAATGGCCAATCTGCTTGGTCGTAAAGCCATCTTCTTCGCTTCGTGGCGATCTGTGATAATTCAGGTCAAGAGACGGTGATTGGAAAGTGGTCGCTGCTGTGGGTATCCGGAAGTGTTCGCCAGATAAATCTGGAAGCTAGCACCTCCGAACAGATCGAAAAATCTATGGCAGAAAATGAACCGTTTGCTGGATCCACCCGCGTGTGTGATCCGTCATTCAGGATTATCAGATGCCTTTTCAGCGATGTAACGGCTTAAAAAAAGGCCAAAGAAATTATATAGAGGTTCCCGATCAATCATAAGCTTCCCTGAAATAAAATAATGTTCCCTTAATGAAGCTTCTCAAACTTAATTCAATTTTCTACTTTTACGCAGTTTTCAGAACTTTTCCAACTTCCTTGTTGCTACGATTTTTTTCTGAAAATCTATGAAGTTCCAGAATCCAGAAATTCCCGAACTTCTTAGAAGTTTTTGAAGATTTACGAAGTTCCCTGGGCTCATGGTCAATTGGTAGAGCCTGAAGACGTCTTATTATGCCATCGATTAAATATCGATATAATATAATTTCTCAATTTTTTTCTTCTAGTCCCGAACATAAGAAAAGTAGTCAACATAAAGGACTTTAATAAAATCTTTGTTTGTGGTCCAATTGTAATCACTGAACTTGACAAGCTTGACAAAATACCGGTGAGTAAAAAAAAAAACATCACAAAATCTGGGGGAGGGGGGGGCTCAAGATAATTCTGGAGGGGGCCTGGATCCCTTGGCACCCCCATGAGCTACTCCAATGTATATGTTATGTCTGTTTGTTTGTGGAGGAACTATGGTTTACTCATGGAAAACTTCAAGAAACTTTCAGAAATGTTATAGTCGATGGATGTCGTTTTAATTTTTGTAGTTAAAATCTTCGAATCAAATTTTGGAAACTCTAACCAACTGATAGATTTTGAAACCTGAGACCTAAAACCAACATCCCGGACATGCTGAAAAGTCATAATATCAGATATGTTTTCCAAGATTCTGGAACCTTGAAAACTAATTAATAAAATTAAAACTCCTCTGGTAAGCCCGTCTGGCATTGATGATTGGCACTAACGTGGAGAAGCAGATACCAACGGAAAATAAACAAGCAATAAAAAAGAAAGCATCACCATGAATAGGTCTCAATTTTTTTTTTTCAATTAAAGTTCACCGAAATGTTTCAATTAGATGTTATCAAATTTCCAGCTAATTGAGCCATTCCCGAGCCTCTGGATCCGATTCACATTTTTTAATTAACTTTCGCTTCCCAACACCCATTTTTCCGGATGCCTACGAAAATTCCCTCCCATTGAAGTATGGTATCATCAGCAGTAATGTGGCAGCTGAAATTGCTCTTATCACCGATAGAAGGAAATTTTTCGTTTCTGCCCAACCACCCGTCGTCATATCGGTGGCAGGGACTGACTGGGAGGGACTGGCACAAGATAAAAGCACAACAGCCAGCGCCCAGCCAGACGGCCGATCCCCTTTGGTGACAATAAGGCCTCCATTTGCCTTGATGTTTCAAAAGAACATCAGCAGCTCTCGCAAATCCTACAGCGAAAGAGCAAATGCTTCGTAATAGTAGCGAGAAACGGAAAGTGTCGCCCATCAAATCAAATCATTCCGAGGCGATCTTTATTCCATTTCTTCTCGACGTCGTCATCGTCGTCGTCGTCGTCGTCATCAGTTTCGTAGTGAGGACCTTTCTCTCATTTCATCTACGGGTCTTCGGGACACGATATCCTGGCCCTGTGGATGGATGTCTGCCTGTGTCATCAACCGGAATTTGGTTCTTTTTGTCAGCCGTCAAGTTATTTCTACTTGACGGACTGTCCCTTGGGCGTGCTTTTCCGCACTTCTGGTTCGCTGTATCGTAGTGCTGAGGGCTACGACGACGGTGACGTTGGTAACGGCAAGTTGACACAACCAGTTGGTGTTGGACACGTGGGTGATCAGCATTTATTGTGTCCACTGACGGGTCCTCACTTGTTTGATGTATCTGAAAGTGTAGCTCATTCTTTTCATTCGGAGAAAAAAGGAAAACAAGCTGTACGCCACCGAAACGTAGTGTAAGGTGTTGATGTCGTTCAATTCCAATCAGGAGCATAGGATATTGAGCAGTTTTGCCATTGGGCATGGCTTTTGTGGGTTTTCTCAGTAGTGAAAACAATTCCATTCATTCGAGGAATTGCTCATTCAATCGAACGTTAACCGTAGCAATCTAATTTTTTTATGACTGAATTACACCCAAACGGGAAACGAAAAATTACAGATTTACATGAATAGTATGCAGAATTTGCAAATTTTCGCGACATGAACAGATTCTGTAATGTGGTCTCTAGAAGAATTTTAAAATAATTTAAAAAAAATTATGCTAGAATATATGTCGAACAAAGTTTGTTTCACAAATTGCATTGTGTCTATAATAAATCCAACCTTACATTGTATGTAAGAGATTTGCTTAGCGTGTACGCGCTGAAACAAATTGACAGCTTCTTTCCTGTGAATTCTATTTTTGAAGTATTCCCATCTCAGTGGGTATCCTATGAAAGAGATCAAGGTTGTAAAAGAACGAAACCAATCATCTCTGACATCAGCGTTCCACTTTTCGAGCAGCAAACTTTCCAATCCGATTCTTGCAGAGATAATAAAAATTGTAATCAGTTCTGCAGCGATTCAAGTTTTCCCGGTACACCTGAAATGAGTTTTTCCCCGTTGGTCTCCTTCTATTCCAGCGTTCCGAGCTGGGATTGAACATGCAAAATGTGTTGAACTACTAAGCCAGGTAAGGTACACCTACTTTGTCGATGGTACAACTAGCATCACGCAGAGAGGTGAAGTTAAAACTTATGCAATCTCGTCGTCAACGACGCCTGGATCTCGGACGGAAGGAGAAGGAGCAGAGCATCTATCAGATATTGCGATGCATCCCGAGATTGATTAAATTTTGCCGAGCTTGGTAGGAACTGATTTCAGCAGAGATGCTAAGTAGGTTGCTTGTTTTCAAGATTTTTGCGATTCAGATATCCATCAGTAAAGCAGCTAGCAACTGGTTCAAAGTAGTTGATTATCCCAAGCTGGTGCGAAATTCAAATAAAGGTGGGGTTCTGGGCAGTGCTGTTAATGTAAATGTGGAGAGGTTTTTCATATGGGCGCTCCCTGCATGGAGTGCCCATAATTGTAATTTTGGAAAGTGTACACTATTTAGTTTCCTCAAATAAAATCTAAAATAAAGTTTAAAAATAGTTAATACAACAGCAAAAAAGGCTATCTTCCATTTAATTCTACTTAATTAATTTTAGTATCTATTACAGATACCTAAAGGGAGTCCTACATCAAATTGCATCACGGAAAACACGCTGTAGAAAATTACCCATTGGGTATTTTCTCTTGAAAATTTGTGTGGAAGTAGTTTAGAGTGTATTGCTCACACTGTATTTTAATCGCTGTCAATTTTTCGAAAGATGGAAAAAATTGCATCACTCGAAAAGCAACGTCGCGAATTGATTTTGCGCTAGCACCTGGAAAATCCTTAAGTCTCTCATCGTACACTCATTTTTATCGCTGGAAATCAGCAATTTTTTACTGAATTTTGCCGAGCAAAATAAAATGACTGAAATTTTCAGCTATGTGAAATGTCGTTCTGCTTGACAGAGATTTACTGAATTATCATTATCAGCATTAATAGATTAGCTAAAAATTCAGCCAATTCGACAACCGCATAATTTGACAGCACTTTGCTGATAGAATTTAGCAATATTTATCATTGTACCAAAAAAAAACTGCTTTTTAGTTTTAATCATACTGGTTTATTCAAAACAAAATGAATATCGGTTTATCATTGAATCATTTTGATTCATTTAAACAAATTCAATTTAATTTCCATACCTTATCATAAATCATTTCAACATTTTGGTTGCTGTTGGTGGTGGAAATCTGGTGCCCTTATTGGATGCTTTTTGATGACATGCTGCTGAACTTCCGGTAGCTCGTCCTGCAACCTTTTTTTGTGAAATGTGAAGTGCACAAGCTCCTTATCAATATGATGTTTATTCTCGTGCACTTTTAGGTGTCGTCGAAGTTCATCAATATATCTCTCAACCATTGCTTTCGAGGCTGAAGAAAACACAGGATTATATTTAATTATTTTTCTTACCAAACAACTCATCCACGTCACAACGGTCAGCTTTCAGATTCAGCAGAGCTTCCTGAACTTCCGGATTCATTACGCACATAATTTGTTGCAGAATAATTACTCAAAAACACACGCGCACTACACTCAGCGTAGTCGAAAGAAAACATTGACATTTTATTTTTTTAATTTTTTTTTTTTTTTATATTAATTTATTTGTACAGGCTCAATCGAATAAACTTTACAGAGCCGAGTTATCATTTGCATTATACATGAATGATGTCTTAAATCTAGAGTTAAAGGAATTGAACCGATTACTCGCGGTCGTCTCGAGGTTAGTGGAGATTTACAATTTTTTGGATGGGGAAAGGGAGAAGGAGGTTTGAAATATGATTTATTATACAAATATTTAATTAATCCTAAACCATGAACTTATTTCTATTCATCTTGAAAACAAACATTAAAAAAAAACTACACGCACAATACACAAACTAAACACAAGGTTAATCAAACTTACAATCTAAGGTTAGTATTCTTAAAGTAAACATATATGAGTTTCATAAACTCCAGATCACGTCTAGCCAAAATATCCCGAACTGGAACATTAGGTTGTCTACCTCGAGCCCGAAGGGAATCGCACAGCTCAGATCTGACTCCACGATACTCAGCACAAGACCAAAGGATGTGATCGGCGTCTTGGTAACCTTGTCCACATTCACAGAGATTGCTGTCTCCCAGCCCAACACGAAACAAGTGAGCGTTTAACGAATAGTGATTGGACATGAGGCGAGACATCAGACGAATGAAGTCTCGACCCACATCCAACCCCTTGAACCAAGGACTCTTCGACACCTTAGGGATGATCGAGAATAGCCATCGTCCCAAACTTCCTTCACTCCATTTATTTTGCCAGCTGGCGAGCGACTGTTGACGATAAATGAAGAAAAATTCATTGTAGACGATTTGTCGATCGTAAATATCGCCTTGCATAGCGCCCACCTTAGCAAGTGAGTCCGCCTTCTCATTGCCCGGAATCGAGCAATGAGATGGGACCCATGCAAAGGTGATGACAAAAGATCTTAAAGATAAAGCACTCAGAAGCTCTCGTATTTTCATGAGAAAATACGAGGAGTGCTTTACCGGCCTCATGGATCGAATAGCCTCGACAGAACTGAGACTATCCGTAAAAATAAAATAATGATCTGGTGCAAGTGAGGTGATAGTTTCTAGCGTATAATGTATTGCCGCCAGCTCAGCAACATATACGGAACAAGGAGCTTGAAGCATTCGAGAGGCGCTATGAAATTCGTTATAAATACCAAAACCAGCGGATGCCTCTATTAGTGATCCATCTGTGAAGAACGATCTTGCGGAATCAACTTGGCCAAACTTTGCAGCGAAAATTGACGGAGCAATCATGGAACGATGATGCTCTGGGATTCCGCGAATCTCTTGCGTCATTGATAAATCAAAATGAACAGAACTGTCGAAGTCGGAGAAGCAAACACGATAGGGATTATGCTGCGAAGGGCTGACATCCTGTGTTATGTACACGTAGTACAATGACATAAAACGAGTTTGAGGGTTTAGCTCAAGAAGCTTCTCAAAGTTTGCAATCACCAGTGGGTTCATAATTTCACAACGGGTGAGGAGCCTGAGGGATAATTCCGAAAACCGATCAGAGAGTGGCAACATGCCCGCTAACACTTCGAGACTCATCGTATGAGTCGAGTGCATGCATCCTAACGCGATACGAAGACAGCGATACTGGATCCGTTCCAGTTTGATGATGTGAGTTTTAGCCGCCGACTGGAAACAAAAACTACCGTATTCTAAAACCGATAAAATCGTTGTCCGGTACAACGTTAGAAGATCTTGCGGATGGGCTCCCCACCACGTTCCGGTAATTGTTCGGAGAAAATTGATCCTTTGTTGGCATTTCCGCTTCAGATACTCAATGTGGGATCTCCAGGTGCATTTGGAATCGAACCAGACCCCGAGATATTTAAAAGACATGGAATGAGTGATCGGTTTACCCAAAAGTTGAAGCTTCGGTTGTGCTGGGCTATGCTTCCTAGAAAAAACGACCAACTCAGTTTTCTCCGTGGAGAATTCGATACCTAGCTGAATAGCCCAAGTAGACAAATTGTCTAAGGTATCCTGTAAGGGTCCTTTCAGGTTGACCCCTGTGGGCCCTGTCATAGAAACTACGCCATCATCTGCAAGTTGTCTCAACGTGCAGTTGTCACTTAGACAATTGTCAATTTCTCTGACATAGAAATTGTACAAAAGGGGGCTTAAACATGAGCCCTGGGGGAGACCCATGTAACTAAATCGAGAAGCTGTAGAGTTTCCATGAGAAAAGCTCATATGTTTCTCTGACAGCAAATTGTACAAAAAGTTATTAATTAATGGGGAAAGGCCACAAGCGTGGAGTTTGTCTGAAAGAACTTCAACGGATACTGAATCAAAAGCCCCCTTAATATCCAAGAACACAGAAGCAATTTGCTCTTTTTTAGCAAAAGCCAACTGGATTTCTGTGGAAAGCAACGCGAGACAGTCGTTCGTTCCCTTACCCCTACGGAAACCAAATTGAGTACCTGAGAGTAGGTGGTTCGTCTCAACCCATTTGTCTAGGCGAAAAAGGATCATTTTCTCCAACAATTTTCGAATGCACGATAACATCGCGATGGGACGATACGAGTTATGATCTGCCGCGGGTTTTCCAGGCTTTTTAATGGCTATAACTCTCACTCGCCTCCAATCATCTGGAACAATATTGAACTCCAGGAATTTTTTTATTTTGACAGAGTGAAATGAAATATGCTGAATTTTCAGCAATCTTGTCAAGTTGCTGGTTTTCAGTTAAAACGAACCAAATTGCTGATTTTCAGTAAAATCGTAGATTGCTGATTTCTTTTCAGTAAACCATTTTGCTGAAATCTTTCATCAATTTTTGGTGTGTTGGGTTACTACGAAACCCTGCACAGCAAAAAATAATGGATATTACATGACGTGTAAACCAAAAACATTTTAAAATTACATCGCAATAAACTATGTTTTAATTCAATTTTATATTAAAAATCATGCACATAATACAAACATGATGAAACTCATAAAATTACACGTTTATTCGATTAATTTTCTCTTGCAGTGTAATATCACCACGTGGACGGACCGATTATTCCATCAGTTTTTTCTCCGCTCGGTTTGTTTTGTTTTGTGCGCTCAGTTTTGGTTATGTGGAACGATTTATCGTGCATACGCGCATCCACAAATAGAAAATGGATGACAGACAAAATAGTGATTACAGCGGATTACAGAGAGCACTTTTAGTTCGTGCAGAATATAAAAAATATGCACACTTAGAAATAACTAATTTTACACGTGACAGAATCCGTCGTTGACATAAAAGATGAGACGTAAACAAACATGTCATGTAATATTAAGTGCTCCGAGACTGAAATGTTCGTTGCTCGACGAAATCTACGTTTGATTGAGCTATATTTCGCGTCTCTTATGACTCAAATTTATGTCAAAATTGACGCTCGTATATGTCACTCTCAGAGCACCTAAATTTACATGATTTTTTCTAAGTGTGTGGATATGGAAAAAATAGAAAAACATTCAAAAATGCGCTCGTGGTTCCTTTTTTCTCCTGACTGATCGTTTTGATGCAGCGGTGGAAGTGTTGGGTATGTACTGTGCCGTAAAGGCGGGTTATTTCACGTGGGTGATAATTCCGCGTACTTGACAAACAGTTCGATTTTATGCAAATTCGTTCAAAAAGCCAAATGCGTGTAATTCTAAATGCCCTGTAGAATTACAAAGTGAGCCCATCTAAAGCTATCCATGTAAAATTCAAGAGACGTTTAATTTTACATGCATGTACATTTCAAGTCGTGTAAATTTAAAAACCAATTTAATTTTACATGAATATGCATGCTCGTTTTATGTGCATGGAAATTCGTGTAAAACTACAAAATAATTTTAACTGTGTGAGCATCGAACGGAAGGAGAAATGCTGTCAGAATAGATGTTCTATTAGTGATCAAGATCACAAGCGTGTCATGAAAGCGTTTAAGTGGAATCCCAATGCTTCGGTCAGGGATGTGGCCAAAAAGTTGAATCTTGTCTCGTTCAGAGAGCCAAGGATCGAGAGGGAGTTTACTATACGTGATTTGGCAAGCGATCTGCTCATGTGGCAAACGGAGTGCACCGTTCCTGACTACCGGGAGTGTAAACGGAGAGATCTACCTCAAGGAGTGTCTACAGAAGTGTCTGCTTCCTCTGTTGAAGTAGCACGAGGGCCCTACGATCTCCTGGACGGATCTAGCTTCGTGCCACTATTCAAATGTTGCCCTGGAGTGGTACGAAGCCAACTTTTGTACCCAAGAACATTATTTTGTTATAATGGTCCACAAATGTCAATTTGGAATCTAGAATAACACCTAAATCTCTTACATTTTCACATTTTTGAACATTTTCATTACCTAATGTAATACGTGTTACTCACTGCGTGTGCTCTCTCTCTCTAAGACTACAATGCCCCAGGTCCCTGGTCTAAAGCCACGGGTACCAGACGGGGTAGGCTATCCACCAGCCTCTTTTGCGGCGACTAGCTCCGGACAAATAGGGGACACTGATCAGCAAATGCAAACACGGTCACCTAATATTTCACTATTTAACTTTTATTAATTAAAACCTACTTACAAATTCTGGGGGTGTGTGTGTGTGTGTGTAAGGGCCGGCCGGCACGTGGATCTCTGCTGCGGGGAATCGGACGGGGCGGCTACGAGTGCGATCGGATGATCGCTGATATTGCTGCACGTCGGCGGCGTCGGCGTCACTTGCGCTGGACGCAGGGGACTGCTGGTTGAGTGCGATGAATGGCACGATTGCCACGGACAGTGGTATCAGTGCAGGATGGCACGAGGTTCTGTAGCTGCGAACTCCTCGCGGTACCAGGTTTCCTACCAAGGTTGAACGTCGGCTCGTTGGCACGTATAGCCGGTCGATCGAGCACTACCTGGCCTAGTGCGTTCTCGGACTGATTTCACAGACCGTGGCCTGACTCAGGCTTTACAGCCGGTTTTGAGGTAAAACTCAATGGGTCCTGAGGGCACGTGGGAAATAGGAAAAGGGTCTGATGAAAGTTATGCTACCGGAGTCCGTTTTATATAGTCCTACCTGATTCTACGGTTTCAATAGATTAGGCAGCTTTGTTTTTTCCACCCGTATTTGACTGTGCACTATTTTTTTACACTTTGTGCTTCAACTTGGTGAACTTTTCCCAAAATGTCCCTTTCCTTCTTGATCCATTAGTCCCATTCCAAATTTCCCTTCTCCTCCATGATCCGGGTGGTGGGTGTTGTTTTCTGTATGTTAAGTGTAGGTGTATAACAGTTGGTATGTTTCTGTATTTAATTCGACCGTTCATACTGGAGTTCATTTAATTCAGTTCCCTAATTCCTATCTGTTTTATGTATATGAATGAGCCATTAGTGCTCTACTATTCATTCACTGTTTAGTTTTAGCAACAATATGACTAATAATATCATTAATTCTAAGCAAACATTAGATCAATCATTACTGATTATAAACTATCATGGTTCTCAGACATTAGCGCACCGAACAGCAGTATACTAGTGGATTGCTGTCTCGTTCGGTTGAGTGCTCGCTCTTTATAGCACTGCTATCTCTCTGCTCGAGCTTTTTTCATAGGGCAAAGTACCCAAACGGTAACATACGAATATTTTGTTTGTTTAGTTTTCTACTGTACGTTATAAGATTACATTTTTTAATATTTCGTTTCAATGAACTTTTACTACACCATCTGTAAAACACATGTATTTCATTCTGAAACACATTCACGTTGTTATCGCTTCCTATTTCTAAAAATAGCTTCATGTCATCAGCGTAAATAAAAGAGACGTCATTAATGTACAAAATAAAAAGAAGGGGACCTAGGTTCGAGCCCTGCGGAACCCCTGACGTGACATGAATTGGCTTAGATGTTTTCTCGTTGAATCTTACAATTTGCTGGCGATCAACTAAATACGATTTAATCCAGGTGAGAAGCTCCATCTAAATTCCCATTTTTTCTAATTTAAAAACTACAAGGGACAGCCCTATGGGGTTGTACGCAATGGTGACGTAGGACTACTTAGTCTTATATAATAAATGGTAATGTGTATTTTTATTCAGCCAGGTATTAATCTGTACCATATTTTAATTATTTTCCTTACCTCATTTTTATGTTTTCATTTTCTGTTCTATTTACCATCGTACAGATTTGTCTGGATTCTGATGAAATATTGCTTGGAGCCAATGCCCATGATTGTGCTGGGTAATTAAAATTTTTATTCAACAGATTGCGTTCAACGTATCCACATTGTATAATGGCTGCATCAAGCAGATCGCTCGTGAGTTCACCGGAGGAAAGGATCCTCTCAAACAGATGGCCACCGGAGGAGTGAAGAAGTCTCATCGCTACCGGCCAGGAACTGTCGCTCTGCGTGAGATCCGTCGTTACCAGAAATCGACCGAGCTGCTGACTGCAAGTTGCCTTTCAAGCGTCTGGTCCGTGAAATCGCCCAGGACTACAAGACCGATCTGCGCTTCCAGAGCTCGGCCGTTAATGGCCTTACAGGAATCCAGCGAGGCCTATCTGGTCGGTCTGTTCGCCATCCACGCCAAGCGTGTCACAATTATTTCATGTTCCATTTTCGGTTTTCACAAAGTGTACCTCCATATAGAAATCACAGACGTCAAAACCGTACGGTCGTGTCATAGATACAACCTCTTATTCTTTTTGTCAACATTATTTTCAAAGGCAAATCAACTGATTTCTTATCGCGAACTTTGCTAACGCTGCTTTCGAACATTTAAAAGTTCAATAAATCATCAAAACCTTTCACGTTGGAAATCGATTCGTGGCCCTGAAAAGGGCCGATTGATTGTTTGGATGGTACGAATGTACTTTGAGCTGATGTACTTGGTGACGGCCTTGGTTCCTTCAGAGACAGCGTGCTTGGCCAACTCACCCGGCAGCAGCAGACGGACCGCAGTTTGGATTTCGCGGGACGTGATCGTCGAGCGTTTGTTGTATTGAGCAGCAATACGTTCGAAGATGTCATTGACGAAGCTGTGCATGATGCTCATGGCCTTCGACGAGACTCCGGTGTCCGGGTGGACCTGCTTCAACACCTTGTAGATGTAGATGGCATAGAATTCCTTCCTGCGCTGTCTCCTCTTCTTCTTCTTTCCCTTGCAGATGACTTTCTGCGCCTGATAGTCGTTTCGACGGTGGTGTCTCGTTTTGTGCCCGTAGCATAAGAAGCGAAACTCCTCCCCTTTTCAGTATTTTGCCGTATGTATTGTTCCCTCCCTGTATTAATAATATGCTACTCGACGCAGGTATAAGTATACCCTCGACGAGTCAAATAAGCCATATCCGTGGCTGACGAAGAGTGCGTTCGACGAGTTCCTGTGAGGGGTAAGTTTCAAGCAATTGATTCCCACACCAAACTCTTGATTCGGCTCAGAAATGTTCGTAGACGCCAGTTTCAGCGGACTGGGGATCTGCAGCGTAAATACGAAATGGTCGATCTGAATCGGCAGATCGCTTCCAGAATGGTCTCAATCCGGAACGAGAGTTTCGGGCGGCTCGTTCAGAACCTGGACGACCGTTCCAGACCATTCTGGAAGGTTGCCAAGGTGCTGAAGTCTCACCCCAAGCCCATTCCACCACTTAGAGTCAATGACGAACGGCTTATCACCAACGAAGAGAAGGCCAATGCAATTGGGGAGCACATTGCCCAGTCGCATTTGCTTGGCTCTACAATCCCAAGTCCACTCGAGAACCAGGTTGTGCAGTGCGTCCAGACGTTAGATGCCTCCCCTTGTGCCGTCCCTCCAGAAGAACGGATTACAGAGGAACAAATTTGCTCAGCGCTGAAACACAGTAAGAACATGAAGGCTCCCGGGTTTGACGGAATATTCAACCTAGAGTTGAAAAATCTCAGCGCGAGGGTGCACTCGCTGCTGGCTGCCATCCTCAACAGATGCTTGGAGCTGCACTACTTTCCAAGCATCTGGAAGGTGGCAAAAATCATCCCGATCCGCAAACCTGGGAAAGACCCTTCACTACCGTCAAGCTACAGACCGATTAGCCTGCTCTCAGCGCTGAGCAAGCTGTTCGAAAAATTGATCCTCAGCCGACTAAACAAGTTTGTGGAGGAACATGACATTCTTCTTCCGGAACAGTTCGGGTTCCGCAAGGGGCATTCCACCAATCATCAGCTAGTGCGGGTGATGAATAACATCCGAAGTAACAAAGCTGTATCCAAGTCCACAGCCATGGCCTTGTTAGACGTCGAAAAGGCGTTTGACAATGTCTGGCACGACGGACTTATATACAAGCTTTGTAACTCCAACTTTCCACCATACCTTGTGAAAATCACCCGTAACTATCTCCAGCAAAGGTCGTTCAGGGTGTCGTTGAATAGTTCCCTTTCGGGACAATTTCCGATCCCAGCAGGTGTTCCGCAAGGGAGTCTGCTGGGACCACTGCTTTACAGCATCTACACGTCGGACATCCCTCCTCTAGGAGACGGTTGCGTGTTCTTTCTGTTTGCAGATGACACCGCGATAGCCGTCAAGGGTAGGATGCCTCGTGAAATTACGAACAAGCTCCAACGATGCCTTGACACCTTTACTGATTATGCCACCACGTGGAAAATCAAAATCAACGCCTCGAAAACCCAAGCGATCATGTTCCTTCACAGACAATCACCAAAACTTAAACCGTCTCCCTCCTGTACCGTAATAATGGATGGTACAAGGGTCGAGTGGTCCACTGATGTTACTTATCTCGGGATGTTGTTCGATGAGAAGCTCCTGTTCCGCTCGCACATAGAGAAAACCCTAGTTAAGTGCTCCGCCTTGGTTAGGTGTTTGTATCCGCTCATTTGCCGCAGATCCCGCCTCTCAAGGCAAAACAAACTGGCTGTTTACAAACAGATCATAGCCCCCGCGATCTTCTATGCCGCCCCGGTGTGGGAATCGTGCGCTCAGACCCACAGGAACAAAATCCAGGTTGCACAGAATAGAGTGTTGAGGATGATCCTAGATCGTCCATTCGACACAAGAATAGCAGACCTCCATCAAGAGGCAGAAATTCCCAAAGTAGATTCCAAAATTGATGATATGACAACTAAATTTATTCAAAAATCCAATCTTTCTGAACATGCTTTAATAAGCAATTTGTACATAGTAGGTTAAGTGTATATAGTAGAGTAGGTTAGTTTTAAGCTGTAAATAGTCGTATTAAGTAGTTTCTCTTCAAATTCTAAAAACAAAACAAACCAATCCCACCAAGGTGGTCGACCGTGTACTAAGTCTAGGACTAATTCTGTAAAACAAATTTTGAATTTTGCCCATACCTAAAGATGAAGAAAGCAATTAAATCACTTAGTAAAAATTTATATGGTAATCGTCCAAGTTAAACTAAAATAAAGATCATTTAAACTAAAAAACTCAAATAAACCGACCTATCTGGACGGTCTGTATGCCATTCACGCTAAGTGTGTCACAATTATGCCAAAGGACATTCAGCTGGCTCTTCGTATTTGTGGTGAACGCTCTTAATTTCTCCGTTGAAATCTATCAAAACCGGCCCTTTTCAGAGCCACTAAAAGATTCCACAAGAGAGTTGGGAAGGAAATTTCTGCTGCTTACAACTCCCTACTTTATGCTCAGTTAGCAGAAACGGTAACCACTGAACTACCAAACCTCGTCGTAATGCTACATCGACATGTTTCGTCTAGGAATGATTCTCTGATGACTGTGTTGGGGAAACAGTATATGCATGTACGTAATTGGTGGATTTGTTAGTTAATTCGACGCTTTTGGACAATGCTGGACATTTACCAGTTTTTCAATAGTTTCTTGTTGAAAATCAACATATTTCTGATCGATTGGTGATAAAATTATTGAAATTGGTCCAGAGGCAGCTGAGTTATTAACGTTCAAAATCTTTCGTAATTTGTTACATGTTACATTTCGGTTTTCACAAAGTGTACCCCCATATAGAAATCAAAGACGTAGTCCTACGTCAAAATCAGCATTAGGATATCAATTCTGTCAAACGCTTTGCTGAAGTCTGTATATAGAGCTTCTACTTGGTTACCTCTGTCCATTGCATTTAATACAAAATCCACAAATTCCAAAAGATTTGTGGTGGTTGAACGGCTTTTGAAAAAGCCGTGTTGTGCACTAGTTATTCTTTGTTTTATTTGGCCAAAAATGTTTTTATTTATAATTGATTCGAAGAGTTTTGGAATGCACGAAATGATAGCAGTCCCACGATAATTTCGAATATCGGATTTTTTACCTGATTTATATATGGGTATTAAATAAGATTTTTTCCATTCTTTCGGGAATATACCGGATTCAAGCGACATATTAAACAGCCAGAATAAAGGGGCTGTAAGTTCAGTTGCTAAGTTTTTCATAAAAATAGGTGGGATTCCATCTGGTCCTGAACCTTTAGTGGCGTCCAAATCTCGTAGGCCATTCCATATATCATGAACCGAAATGTTATTAACGCCAACAGTAGTTGAAAAGTGAGGAAAATAAGAAAAATATTCATAATCACATATGTTTCTTTTTCCCCAATGACTGGGAGAAGAAAACCCTCATTACCCGAATCAGGAATAAAATCAGCACTGCGTTGATTGAAATCTCCACAAATATGAATTTAGAATTTAGGGGGAAATTGAAATACGATTTCTTCAGCTATTTGGAAAAAGGTTTCTAACGAGGACTTACAAGCGTAGTCTGGGGGAAAAAACCCAACAAACAATTTTAGCTGCAGCTTAGCTTATACAGGCAAAAATTAGCTGCATAAGGCAAATTTTGGCTGTATAAGCTAATCTGCAGCTAAAATTGTTTGTTGGGAAGACTGCGGCAAAAATATGAGTTTCACCAGCTATATTTGTCTTTACCCACACATGCTCAAATTCTTCTACTTTTGATGAGACAATAAGTTCTGCAATAAATTTTGAAGAAATAGCAATAAGAACTCCACCACCTAACATTATTTGGTTTTCGAGTAAGTCACGATCTTCTCTGAAAACATTATAATCATTTCCAAAAGTTTCCTTACTTTTAATGTTCTCGTTCCAACTAGTTTCAGTGCCCAAAGTAACTGAAAAAGAGGAGCTCAGTATATTTTTATAAATTTCATTCATTTTTGTTGCGCTTTTCATACGATTAAAATTCTGACAATATACCACAATTTCCGTAGAATGTGTTTCAGATGAAACTTTTGTTTGCTGTCATTCCCACTAAAGGATTATCAATATCTAAGTCCCTTAAGTACTCGTTCCCTAGATAATAACGTCATGATCACCGGTATAAAAATGAAACTACAATGTGTAGAATCGTAACTTACCTAACTAAAAAACCAAATATTTAAGTAAAGTAATCGATGCAACCAATTTAATACCTGATGAGTACATTTTTCAGAGCACATTTGTTAGCGAAATATTTTTCAAACGCTTGTTCTATAATTTGCGAATCATTAATTTGACATTTAAGTGCGCTGTTTATTTAACCAATGAAATGTTGAGTATGTTTGCAGTGCAATTTTGCTGATATGAGTCCACAAAAATGACGATAACTAACGTCTTTTTGTGCACAGTTTTATAAAAGAAACACATGTAAATTGATGTTTTTGCGCCCAATTAGTATCTACCACTATTAATACCAAATGTGACAGATATACATAAGAATGAGTATGATTGACCGATCAGCTGCAATTACACAGAGAACCAACAGATGATGCTTAGGCCTAGCAATCATTCACAATGTGTGAAAATTGGTGATCTAGGTCATAAAAGAATTGCGTAGGAATGTGTTGACATGATACTTGCTTTATTGGAAGCCGAGGAATCCTCTGCACTTCCACGAGAAATCAATGGAATTTTGAATAAGAGGGTTGGGTAAGTAGCAAGGTTCGTTGTGGCAAAGGTACGCTGAAGAACAATGATGGGTTCGAATGAAAAAAAGGCAGGTACGAAGGACATGAGCTTAAAGCAAAAACGGTCGCTCTAAGACTTTAAGCCCCTCATATCACATCACACCACTTATAAACGAATTAATGTAGCCATTCAAACCCGGACAATACGACGATAATTTTCAGAAAACACGATCAGCAAGCAATGTGACTATGAAACTCGTTAATACCATGGGGCCTTGGTTTGATCGCACAATTTTCTTCTCAGTAAGCAAAAACGGTTGCCTAAGACAGACAAGTCCTTCATATCAGAATACGCCACTTATGATGAAGTTAATGCTATAACCTTTAAAACCCGACAGCGGTGCAAATTACACCACAACGTGACGTCCAACGATATTTTAAACCCAGAGACATGAAGCTACGAAAAAGCACTTATTCCTACGCTTCATTCTACTTTTATACGATGTTTATTATTTTGGTTAGGTATTTATATAAAATAGGAACAGAATCTACACAGCTATTTTGATAATAAACTTTAATATTTTTCAATTGCGTCTTACCAGTCTAATGGTGTGAACTCAAACACAATGAATCAAAATGGAATCAGCTATAGTTTCATTTGATCCAGAAAAAAATTCTGAATTATGTTTCAAAATTTTCAATAGCTAAGCTCACCGAACAGTAAATCACGTGTGATTGAGGCTATCTCACCGGGAACCAACGGAAATCAAGAACAATGACGAAAAGTTTGCAAGACTGTTTTTAAACTGGAAGCAACTCACCATGATCGATGTCCAATGGTGCGGCCCCAAACTGCGCCACCTTTATACTCGCTTGATTCGAAAATGGCGTAAAACAACCCGGAGCCCGTCAAACGTATACAAAATTTATACATTCTGCATCAGGCAAACCAATGGCATGGAGAACAGATCCGGCAATGTGAACTCGTCACCTCCCCGTATCCTCCACTGCTCCCTTGCAACGACGAGATTACCTTCACAAAAACAGCGGGAGAACGAAAGAGACGACAACCCGCACCGCCGGACTCCCTCTCAACAACTCTGAAGATAAATGGGCTTCGAATCATCCTCCACGTGAGCGTCGCCGGTGGTGTAGTGGTAAGCGTGATTACTTCTCACCCCAGCAGGCCTGGGTTCAATGCCAGTCGGCGCCGCCGGTAAGGCATAACATCTCTGATCACGCCTTCGGAAAGGAAGTAAAGCCGTTGGTCCCCGGTTAATGAGTTGATGGGTTGATAGGTAGGGTCCAGGTGTGGGAGCTACTTCCCTGGCGTTGGTAGCATTGGTGCTCAGCACCGAAAACAAGATCAACGGAAAACAAATCAAGGAAAAAATTCCTCCACGTTAACCACCACAAAACTCACATGAGTAATAATCGTTCCGCGCACATTTTCTTCCACTCGATTCCAGCCGCGCAATTATTGACTGTTCTATATCATATAATTTATTTATTTTTTCTTGGCCAGCACTTTCATCACCAACATTCACTCTAAAGACCAACCAACGCTAGCAGCACACTTGTTACTGAACAGTGGTGGTTACTTGTTTGCAACTTATTCCAGCCACAATCAAGTTGCAGCAACTTATTTTGATGGAAGTGTGCTGCTTGGGAAGGGCACGATCGCACCATTATTTCTTTTTTAATTTATGTAAAATAGGTCTCAGCACCGCAATCTAGTGCCAATCACCGACGGACATCGATTGCCATCTATTGACGGCAATCGAATGTGCAGGAAAGCAGCTTCCACACCTGCGTAGGATATCGCATCCATTCAACACACATGGTCACACATCCCTTCCGAAGGAAGACGTGACCAGAGATTTGTATGCCTCAGAAAAAATCCCACCGACCTCAGCTGAGATTGGACCCAGACCCATTGGGGTGAGAAAGCAGTCACGCTTACCACTACATCACTGGCGCAAGCTCGCACCAAAAAGCGAAAAATCTGACAGTTAGACAATACATTTAGCTGTCACTTTGCCTGATAAATTGAGCGCCGCACTTTACTGCCAAACATAGGGCCATTATGAGATGATGATGATATATGATAGAGGTTTACCATCCCTTGTAGCACGGAAACTAAGTCCGACAGTAGTGGGCTCTCTTCTCTTCTTGTCTTGATAAAGCTTAATAACCTCTGATTGTCCTCATCATGTCGCTGTATGAAGGGCCAAAAACGGATTGAGTAGATCGATAGGCAAAGTCGCCTATACGCATCTACAGAACAACAAAGAATCTCCTTCCAGCAACTTGATCAGCCAATTGGTCAAAAATACAAGCCCTCAAACAGGAAGATGCCCCAGTGAGTGGAGAGAAAAGCCAGCCCTTTATCCACGAAATGTTATCAACAGGGAGTTGGCATTCCCACTCCACCCGTCCAAATCGCTTCAATCGGATGCCCTGTTGGACCGTTCCTTCCCTTTTATATAAATATGTACTAGCTGAGTGTGCCCGACCTTGCTCGGGATTCAATATTTGCTTGAATTTATGTGCCGATTCAAAAAAACATGCTATATTTTTCTGTTTCATTTGTATGGGAGCCCCCCCAACAGATGGGGGAATGGTCTCAAACCATCATAACAACCTTTCCCCGCCCCAAAAACCCCTGCATACAAATTTTCACGCCGATCGGTTCAGTACCCAAGTAACAATTCAAGCTGAACATTAAGAACAGAAGCTGATTATTGGTTGATTTTAGGTGTACAATGCTGATTAACATCAGGCTGAATATATAGTTGAATAGTAGTGCATGAAGCCCATAATCCAACCTCAATAAGTTAGCTGATCTAAAGATTGAACAAGCCTTATTTAAGCTTAACACAACTCCACAAATCAGCAATGCATTACACATATTTTGATAGCTTGATTTGTTAAATGTCGTCCGTGTCTGTGTCACTCGTTGCATGTCCTACATTTAAGTTCTTCTAAATTCACTGCTTACCTTTCGAATTACAAGCAGTGGCAGCAGTAGGGACAAGGAAAATGAGATTTATAGGAATAGCTCCAGGTAGAAGTGGTCTGCGACGACGTCGGAAGTGTACATTTGTATTCCTGTGTTTTGTCTGTTATATTGCTAAAAAATATTACTCAACTATGGCATCCAAATGACCATCGAAATAAATCCCATTGTGTTAACTGCTCTTGAAAATGAGAGGAATGTTTTACTGTCACCAGTTGTTGTTTACAATTCTGCATTGCTGTATAATACTCTTCCGGTTGCTGTTATTCAACTTAAATTTGACGTGCTTCATGTTAATGACCATACCTTTTGCCACACATATGCTAACATGGTCCAGTAGGTATGGTTGACGCCTGTGAATCACCAACTGCCGGTTCGAATCCCGAAATGCAAAGGTAATTTTTTAACTTATATTAACAATATAAATATGTAAATTCAATTAGTCAGCAACAAGTCAAAGCAGTTTCATATAAATGCATAAGATATGAAGCGGTCTTCCATTATTATTTTTGAAATAAAACTAGAATGCTGAACAAGGGTTGGAAAAGACTGTTATATAATGCCTTAAAAAGCTTATAATGCATATTATTGTTAAGCGTTTGGCTGATTAAAATCACCAGATTTAGGTGTTTAAAAGCTGAACAAAGGTTAACGTGGTCTTTGTACTGCAATTCCCAGGCAACAATTTGATGCTTAAGTGTTGTTTTTATTCGATTTTAATTCAGTTTTAGATTGAACTTTAACCTTTGTTCAGCTTTTAGACATCTAAATTTTGGGTTTTTAATCAGCCAAAAGCTTAACAATAAAATTCATTATAAGCTTTTTGAGGCATTAAATAACAGTCTTTTCCAAACCTTGTTCAGCCTTCTAGTTTTATTTCAAAAATAATATTGTAAGACCCTGACAAGTCAATTAATGACCTCTGTAGTGATGCAAAGATGAAGATGAAAATGATTTTGACAACAGTATTGTATAACCTTTGTTTATATTTTTGAAATATTTATATATACATAATATATATGTATAACGTTATATTTTAAAATCTTTAAAAAAAAAAAATCTGAATTTTAACTATCGCGTAAAATCTCCCCTCGTTTAATTTTGAGCTACAGTTGGCATAAACAACGAAATCGTTTACAAGCTTGCATACAATATTGTTAATTTTAGCTTTAAATCTTGTAATTTATGCCAAATTATGAGTATTATGGCAAATGATCTGTTGTCCGTGGTCGAACGTCCTTTTTGAAATGCAAAATAATCAACGAGGATACTAAAAGGGATAAATGTTTCAATTGAATTTGAGATCACTTTTGAACAAGCTTTCATCCTATTCAAGACTCACCTGCCGGATTTAGCCGGAGTTTTGTCTGTGAGGGCACAAAATATGTCAATTTTTTACTCAGCCTGTGTAACCGACACCATTTGGACGTCTTCAACAAAGTTGGGTATTTTGCTAATATACAAAAGATTGTAAAACATTAAAGTTCTCTCAAACCTATAGTTTTTTTTTTAATTATGTGATAAAAACTGAAAAAAAAAACGAAATTTTGTGGAACAGTCATATGAAACGCTACGTATCTCAAAAACTACACACTAAGATTTTTTTGCCGAGATGGGCACCACCGAGCAGCTCGGCATTTTATTTTGCTGGAAATTCAGCAAAAAATATGTTTGTTAGCTGAGATCTCGGCAAAATTCCCGTTTGTTAGCTGAATCTCGGCAAGTTTTTCACTGAGACCCAGCAAAATAAAATGCCGAGCTGCTCGGTGGTGCCCATCTCGGCGAAAAAATCTAAGTGTGTAAGATATATAGAGGATTGGTGTTTTCACCAAAGATTGTTATATTAAAGTTATCTACAACTTTGTTGGAGATACCACATACCTATCTTGCAAATGTAAAAAGTTAGATTTTTCAGCGCCACCTGTGGTGGAATTCTGAACTAAAACTTATCACTAGTCTCTGCGCCTTATTTTATAGCAAAACTCTTCCCAATACACCATGGTGAAAAAATCGATATTGAAGGGACACATAAAAAAGTTCGTGATTTTAAGCATTCAAACCACTGTGCAACGCCCACCACCAATATAGGGCCATTATAAGAATCATAAATTATGTTCGTTCATAGGCGAAAGCCGCTTATCTATTAAAAATAAGCAATTCAGCTACTAGAATTGAATGGAAACTACAAATCCTTCCCGCTTTCTCTATGCACAGATATTTGACTAGTCGACATCATTCATCTGTGTTAGATTCAAATTGCCAAAGAATATTAAAAATTCTATACCAGGCCAAATTTAGAAAACTGGCACCGCAACTGCATTAATCCCCCAGTCTCAGCAGAAAGAAGCGGAATCTTCGTAACACAAAGAAATCTTGCTCTTCTATTCCCAAATTCATGGCGCCCATGCTTGCGCTCGGTTGCAATTTCCCATGGGAGGCATCTTGATTTGGTTTTCCCGTAAATAAGCGAACCAAATTCTAAATCCAAAACATTCTCCATAGTGTTCTGCTCTAGTTTGAACAAGGTAGTTCAGTGAGCATCCAACTGTTATTTGGCACCGACTCAAACCCATTCCTCTTGGATCGGATTTTAAAACGTGTGTCTTATTATGCTATGCACATGGCTTTTGCTACGTCCTTCGCTCTCATGCCCTTCTCCTGGCTGGGATCAAAGTTCGGATTGGTGAGTGAAGGGAAAAACCAATTCCTAGTCGGGTAAGGTATCACATCCTAAGCGTAGTAAAATCGAAAAAACGCCATCGAGACCGGTATGCAGCAGAGGAATATTAGATTAACCTTTCTTTGTTTCGAGCAAAGCGGTGAAGAAATATAAAGTCATATACCAAAAATCAACTGTTCATGTGCAACGATGAAAACCCGAAAAACTCCTTTTGACCTGAGAAAAATAAAACGAACTGATCTAAACTTTCTTCAAACAATTAATTTCCAGCCCACCGTTCATTTTGCAAACCAGCATTTTCCCAGGATGCTAAACCACTCGAATGAAAAGAGCACAAACCGGTCCCCCCAACCTCGGCACACCTTTTTTTGCCACTCCCCGAATAGTTTCTACGGTAGTGTCCCACCAATTTTGCCATGATTTAGATTCAATTAAAATCCATTGACCGAATTTCCCGAACCGAAGTACACACAAAAAGCGGGGCGCGGTGAATTGAAACTGAACTGAACTGAGTTGAACCGAGTTTGAACTTGCAGGACAAGTGAAGAGTAACAAACTACCCTCCCGTGTGCTGGTGCTGCGGTGGGCACTGGAAATCCCCCGTCCCGCTACTGCCGTCACCACCGATGAGCGCAAGAGATGCGTTTGTTCGACTAGCTGGGCCAGTTGAAGCGCCAAGTGTTTGGCACCTGGCCTGGATGACAGGCCAGGAGCAAGAGCAAAGGTAAAACGGGCGAAGGAAGGGCTTGTTGCGGTGAAAACCTCGAGCTGAGTTTTCGGGAGAAAATAGATTAATTCATTATAGAAACTTTGGCTTCCGCCCCGGTGAGCACGGCGGAAGCGATGAACCGTGAAAAAAGGATGGTTATTTGTTTTGCTATCGAATGGAGGAGTGTCTTTGCTCGGTGCAGGTTGATTCAAGTGCACTAGAAATGGGAGTGTTTGTTTTACAATGTTTATAATGGCATGCATAGGTATATTATGTGACAGTCTAAGTAAAAGTTTTCTCACTTTATCTCAAAAATCTGCTTGAATATGCGGCAAATCTATTAAAATTTTACTCAGTCTAGGAGTAACCTACTGTTTTGCGAATTTGAGTTGAATTAATCGGCCGTGTACGCTTGGGGTGGCTGGCAAATAAAGCGTGATTGATGATTATCTCGAATACTTAAGAGCAGACATAAAGTGATGTCCGACACGAATGTCACGAATATGGTAAAGTGTCGTTAATTAAATAATAATAATAACAATAATAATAATAGCAGAGCTCCATGACCTCACTGAAGCCGATATTACTGAGGTCCTCGACACCCATGTACATCTGTTGAGTGCTCTTGCTAAACGGATGCGACGGTATGGAGAAAGTTTGAAGCGGAAGAAGGAAAATCGAATGTTCAACACTAACGAAAGATAGTTCTACAACAAAACCGACTATAGCGAAGGACTCCCGGAGATTGGCGATGTAACACAGTTTTCGGTCGATCTTTGGGAGAATCCTGTTCAAAATAACAGTGATGGGATGTGGTTGACAGAGGAAGAGGATAGAAGTAGTGGTATTGTAAGTAAGCCCACGGTACCGGGAATTGGGCTGAACCAGGGTCAGGTTTCGTGCACTGCTTCTGGTTTAAAAAGTTTACCTCAATCAATGGGCAGATGGTAGAATGCTTCAATATGGTACTAGAAGACCCCCAACAGCTACCAGAATTCATTAGCAGAATGGCAACCTATCTTCTGCCATAGTCTCAAAACATGCCTAATCCAGCCAAGTACAGGCCAATAACATGTCTCTCGATCCTGTACAAAGTGCTCTCGTCAGTAATAAATCGGAAGATACAGAACCATTGCAATGTAAACATCGTTATAGTCAAAGAACAGTTTTATTGTCGGTCAGGCGAGCCAGAAAAAGAGAAACCTGAGCATGGCGTACATCGACTACAAGAAGGCGTACGACTCATTGCCGCATTCGTACCTTCTCAAGGTACTGCATTTGTACAAGGCGGACGATGAAGGCTTATGCAGCACGCAATGGGAATGTGGAGTACATCTCTCCACGTTACTGACGGAGCAGTGGTGTTACGGTTCAGCACTCTCAGCTTAAGAAGGGGTATTTTCCAAGGCGATACCTTTTGTCCACTATGGTTCTGCCTTGCGATGAATCCCCACTCAACCAATACAACTATGGCTACTTGAATCGAATCAATCGTGTTCTGAGTTCGTTCCTGTCGGTCGGCAACAAGATAAAGGCGATAAACACGTTTGCCGTACCCCTGTTGACCTACAGCTTTGGTGTGATCAAGTGGACCAAAACAGACTTGGAGGCGATAGAACGAGCAGTTCGAGTGGCGTTTACCAAGCATCGCATACATCACCCAAAGTCGGCCGTTGAGAGAGTCACCTTGCCACGTAATGAAGGAGGAAGAGCGCTATGTTTTTCCCAGATTCAGCAGTTGCGGATCTACTTCGTAGAAAGCCAGAACCATCGCGAAGTCTACCGTGCAGTTTGTGAGGTAGACCATGGGTTCAGCGCCCTGCATCTGCCGCAGGAAGACTACCAGTTGAATTGCGATCAAAAACCTGTCGAAGATAAAGTCGCATGTCGACAAAGTGGCGTCGAATACGTGGCTGGTGCGAGGTGAACTCTTCTAAGAGACTTAAGGTTTTATGGTAGCCATCCAGAACTACAGTAGGTACATATTGCACGAAAAAGTAGAAGACCGGTGTAGAAAGTGCAATGCAGTAGGGGAGACGATCGAACATGTTGTTGCTGATTGCCAAGCGTAAGCAGAAGTAGCGTATCTCGGTCGTCACAACGATGTCGCTAAGATTGTGCATCAACAACTTGCACTGAAGCACAACTTGGAGAACCAGTACGTACCCTACTACAAGTACCTGCCAGACCCGGTACTATAAAATAGTTGCATAAAGCTGTACTGGGATCGCGAGATCATTACGGATGTCCACATTCGTGCCAATCGTCCTGACATTGTGGTCTTAGACAAAAGGATGAAGCGGGTAACCTTCATCGATATCGCTGTAACATTAAATCTCAAAGTTCAGTCAACGTTCTCGACCTAGATACTGAAGTACCACGATTTAACGGAGGAGTTGAAGCAGATGTGGCACCTGTAGGATGTGCGTATAGTTCCAGCAGTAATCTTGGTGACCGGAATTGTTCCTCGTACCCTTATACGTCCCTTGAAGAGTTGGAACTAGGAAGAGAACTGAACAGCATTCAGAAAGCAGTGATTCTTGGAACCTGTAGTATTGTCTGGCGGCTCCTGAATCATCATAACTGATCCGACTGAAGCCAACAAATTAGGATGTAAGTCAACTGACTAATGAGATCCACAGAGCCTAACCCCCTTGGCATAAAGACAGCCCGGGGTAGGTGAAATTTTCCAGCATTTGCCTTATACGTGTCCACCTTTCCCTAAACGTACATTCAAGGTTGTAAATGCTCATTTCAGCTAAAACAATGTTTTTCTAAATTATGAAATAATTAGATGCCATGGTCAAATTTTGAATTGGTAGGATACAAGAAGAGGTTGCAAAGAATGTGTTTGACATATTAAACCTGTTTATTTCACTTCATGAGAGTCACAATCAGCGATTTTTCACAAACTCACTCACTCACTCACTCACTCACTCAGCGATCAGAAAATCGCTGATTGTGACTCATAGAAAGCAAAATTTACAGGTTTTATGTTTCAAATGCATACTTTGTAACCTCTTCTTGTAAGTTACAAGTAACACATGCCATCATACCATCTTTTGGTTTTATTATTCCGAAAAACATTATTTTAGCTGAAATGAGTATTTGCAACCTTGCGTACATTGTGTGTAATTTGTGGGTTACTGGTTTAACAGTATTTGCGAAGAGCCTTCATTCTCAAACGCTTCAATAGATTACCAGCATGATTGATTTTTCTACAGTAAATAACTTACTTTACCAATCAGGCTAAGGTCTTGTCTGCTGTCCGAAGAAGTCATCTCCACTCTACTCAATCCATGGCCACACTTCGCCAGCCTCGTAGTCTGCAAAGGGTTCGCAGGTCACCTTCTACTTGGTCGATCCATCTTGCCCACTGCGCGCTTCTTTTTCTTGTTCCTGTTGGGTTGCTTTCTAGAACCATTTTCACTGGGTCGTCGTGCGGCATTCTAACGGCGTGCCCAGCAGATCATAGTCACCAATTTTGGTGGGACGCTAACATTGTCTTCCCTAGAACCTCTTCCTTTCATGTATTTTGTCTTTGATACGTTGATGACAAGTCCAATCCACCTAGCTTCAGCCTTCAGTCTGATGTGCGTTTCCACCATCGTATCAAAGTTCCGTGCGATGATGTCGATGTCATTGGCGAAGCCAAGAAGCTGGATGGACTTCCTGAAGATCGTGCCACTCGTGTCTATCCCAGCTCTTTTGATCACACCTTCTAACGCGATGTTGAATAGAAGACACGAAAGTCCATCACCTTGCCGTAACCCCCTTCGAGATTCAAAGGGACTCGAGAGTGTCCCCGATACTCGAACAACATCACATCACCCGAACCCCATGAATCCCACCTGGTATTGGCCCCTGAACTCTGTAGCAAATGGTGATAGGCGGCGTCATAGAATTTGAAAGAGTAACTTGTAGGCGGCGTAGTTTCAGCAATCCAACTTGTCGGCCTTTTTGTAGATTGGGCATACGACACCTTCCATCCACTCCTCCGTTAATATCTCCTCCTCCCAAATCTTGGCAATTGGCGCTCTAGCCAGTGCTTCACCATCGTATTTTAATAGCTCACTTGGTAGTTGATCTACACCAGTTGCTTTGTTGTTCTTCAGCCGACCGATCTCCTCGTCAACTTCTTGAAGATCAGGTGTTGGTAGCCGGTCGTCTTCTACGCGTGCTCCAAGGTCTGTTGCCGTGCCACCTTCGTTTTCTGCTGCATCACCGTTGAGGTGCTCGTCATAGTACTGCTTCCATCTCTCAATCACCTCACACTCGTTCGTGAGAAGGTTACCATCCAAGTCCTTGCACATATCGGCTTGTGGCACGTAGCCTTTGCGCGAACTATTTAGCTTCTCATAGAACTTCCGTGTGTCATTTACGCGGTACAGTTTTTCCATCGCCTCGAGATCTCGGTCTTCCTGCTGACACTTCTTCCTTCGGAAAACCGAATTTTGTCTGTTCCGCGCTTGTCTGTATCGTTCCACATTCAATCTTGTGCAATGTTGCAGCATTATCGACCGTGCAGCATTCTTCTCCTCTACTAACAGTTTGCATATGCCGTCAATCCAGGCATTTCTATGGTCCGGGATCGCAGGACCTAATGCCACTGCTGCAGTACTACCTATGGTGGAACGGATGTCCTTCCAGCCATCTTGAAGCGTAGCTGCGCCAAGCTGCTCTTCCGTGGGTAGTGCAACTTCCAGCTGCTGTGCGTAGTCCTGGGCAACTCCAACGTCCCCTAAAAACTTAATGTTGGGTCGCAGCGTTCGATTTCGGCGGGTGTTATTCACCGTCGAGAGATTTGAGCGCATGTATACTGCAACTAGGCAGTGGTCCGAATCTATGTTCACACTGCGGTACGTGCGGGAGGCTTTCCCCCGTGCCCGTATCTTTTTCCATTCTTTTTTTTTTGATGTTGTCTTCATATGTAGCATCTTCGGCTAACACTCCTGCGTACGAACTAATTTCTAAACTGCTATCACTTTGATCTTCGTCCTGGTCGCACTTTTGTTCATTCTACTTCAGTTATTTTAGATTCGTCATTTCAGTAGTGTTATCTGAAAAGGGCGCATGCGGAAATGATGTACAGTAAACAAAATTAAATTTTAAAAATCATCTTATAGTCGCGCGCTCACCAAACCACACACGCGACTTTAGCGACATAGGAACTCCGGTGATGCCAGCTAAAATTTTCGTCTTGATTCTCAGTAGTATGCACAATA
This sequence comes from Ochlerotatus camptorhynchus, assembly GCF_037179485.1. NCBI lineage: Eukaryota > Metazoa > Arthropoda > Insecta > Diptera > Culicidae > Ochlerotatus > Ochlerotatus camptorhynchus. The sequence continues at coordinate 369,968 of NW_027040715.1, forward strand.
CACAATCAGTTTTTGAAACTTTTTTTAAATTGAGTAACATATGTATTTGAGCAGTACAGAACCAAAAGCTTCAACATATGATTTGTAAAACGAAAATATATGGTTGTCATCGAATTAATTGGAACAAATGAGAATTTGTGTTTTCAACGCTATTGCTATTATCGTAGGGGGAGAGGTAGCTCATCGATTCTTCCGGTTCGCCTCCTAGCATCGTGCTATAAGGTACCAGGCGATAACCAGAGTAGTTGATCGATAGCTCGATGACGTCATTTCGTTGGCGTCTGCAATGGGAAATTCTCATAGCAGGCGTTGACGATGGGGCGTTGTCGAGTTGTTGAATAGCAACTATCGTGGTAACTCACCGATTACCTGTCGATCTGCCAAATTTGGAAAGACGTCTGCATTGAATTGTTTCATATAATAATATTCCGCCCACTATATCACAAGAAATTGCGAGTAGCTGAGTGGAATGGAGATAAGTTAAGCATTGGGTACAGGACCAAGTCTCCCCTGGGTGGTGCCAAAAGATGAGCGCAATAGAATCATCAAGTTGCCATAAGGCACGGAATGAGACTATTACATGGCTGGGTAGTCAAAGTCTTCCATTCGTTAGTCATTTCAGGTGGATTAGAACAGGTTTAGGTTTAGGGTGGGCGTTGGCCAGATTTGAATTTTTCAGATGTAATCCTGGATAGGACCCTGTCATTGAACATCACGTGTTTTTAGTTTTCGGATTTGAAAGATCGTCGGTTACAGTGGCCTGCTTACTGAGCAGAAAAACGCGGTCCCAGGTTTTTACATATCAAAGAGATTTATGGTAAAATCGCTTGTGTATCGTGTATTTTGCGACACTCGTTGTTGTCGTTGGTTCCGGGTTTGAATGGATACACAAATTTGAGCAACGGTATTATGTGATATGAGGGGCTCGGTGGCCTTAGAGCAACCGTTTTTGCTTACTGAGCAGAAGACCGTGGGCTTAGTCCCAAGCTCCTTCGCGTTATATGATCGTTAAGACATCAATTCAGCTTATCGTTTACAAAAATGAACCCTGCTGCAAACCCAACCCTCTTATCCAACATCCCAGTGATTCCTCGTGGAAGTGCAGAGGTGTTCTCGGCTTCCATCAAAGCGAGTGTCATGTCAACATAATCCTTCCCATTCCTTTCTTGACCTGTGTTCGGGCGCGGCCGGCGCTGGTATTGCCTAATTTAAGATCACCAGTTTTTACACATTGAGGATGATTGCTAGTCCCAAGCATCGTCTATTGGTTCTCTGTGTAATTACAGCTGATCTGGCAGTAACAGAGTAGCAACCGTGGGCGGTCAATCAAGCTCAAGCTCAAACTCAAGCTCAACGCTATTGCTATTATCGTCGATGATGAACAAAGAAAGAATGGTTTTGCAGTGAGTAAGAGAGTACTAATTATACGCTGCTAGTTCTGCAAAATGTACAATTTGAGGTACCAGCATCAAAGAGTACATCGTCAGTACAACGATAGTACAACGGTGTACTTTGTACGTATGTCGAAGGCCTTAAATGCATTTAAGCTAAATATGTGATTTATTATTCAATTTAACTGAAAATTAAAAATTTGACTACAACGGATCTGTGTGCATTACTCATGTCACAGCTCAATCTCATCTGATATTCTAGAAAATTCTGATTAACAATCCCTTCACTTATATGATCACTACATTTTTTAGAGTTCTTCATTGTATTTGTGTTATCATTGTCACTATGCCCATAACTGTGTAACTAAATAATAGAACATACAAATTAATGGACTCATCTGTTTCTTGAGGCTATAAGTATGGTGAGAAATAACGTTAATGATACTGACGGGTGTAACAAAAGATTACCACTTTAATTTATTCGTTTTAGAAGCTCATTATGAATATTTTTTGTGAGACACTTATTTGATTAAGTTCATTTGATTTTATGTATTTCTTCAATTTTAAATGAATCTACAAAACGTTCTTCAGCAAAACTGCTACTCACCGTGAAATATTATCAGTTCTGTAAGTTTTTTGCGGGATAGAAATCTCAATGCTTCCAAAGCTTTTGGCATATTCCTCTAGCCGGATTTTCAAATACAAATCGATGCACAATGTTATCAAGATTTTGCAATGAATGTTTACTGCATCGCGCTTAAAAATAAGTCCTGGAAGTTAAAAAAAAATTATTGCAGATGCTCATTAGGATTCTATTTTAAAGCCGTTCGTAATATCTTCCAACGTTGAAATATTTGTGGCGATTAATGAGTATTTTCAATTTAGTAGCCTTTATCGCACCACTATGATAAAAAAAAATCTGTAAGCTGATTATATTCATGAGCAAAATAAAATAGAACACAACAAAGAATTTTTATTTCCATTTGATTATTTAAGAAAATGAACCTCCATCAATCGGTTTCAATTTGTTTGGACTATTTTATTTCACCACGAACATTATAAATTCGCTCTTATCATATAGCATTCTTGCCTGTTGTTTGACAACCACACATGGAGAAACAGAAAGTTGGATTCCCATAGAGAAATTCCATTGCGGCGGTGAAGGACAATCCCCTTGTTTATGTTATGTGGCGACATCTACTATTTGCAAGCGGGTACGTGAAACTAAGGTTATCTGTCACCTTGCCGGGGACTTGCAACAGGCAAAGGAATTAAATTCTTAATCTAGACATTTGCAGAAACATATACATCGGCTTCAGATAGTAGAGATCGCGAGTTCCAAACACGTCTCTGATAGAAACATAGGGTTGTCTTCTTTGGACTTCGAGGGCATTCAAAAGTCGCGTCATTATCTGTACATTGCTAAGCTGCGTGATGTCATCGTAACCGTTTCCACACCGACAGATGTTGCTGTTTTATGGAGATGTGTATGTAGCAAGGTGTCCAAGTCAAAAAATGCGTCCGACTCTAAATCTACTCCCACACTACAGCCCTGGTTTAATCGAACTCACTCTCGGAACTCGAAAATGTCTAGGGACCATGTATAAACCCGTGCCGTTGGCGCAGTCAATTAGATCGGTCGCCTTCTTTATTAGCCTAGCGTGATTATCGAACTGAATTTAATAGTTTTTTTGTATACGCTTTGTTCTCGAGTTGTTTGTGCATTCCCTTTCTTTATCCGGTAAAACTTCGATCGCGTGAGATCTGTTGGTCTGATTAGTCAGGCTTTTGATCGCACGACTCTGCGTTTTTGAAAAAAAAAACAGTAGATGCTGTGATCACGATCCAACGTGAAAAGTTTGTGCTAGGCAGATTAGTGCTAGCCCAGGATTGACATATGCTTGAAATTATGTTGAGTAAACTTATATGCAACCAAAACCAGTCATACATAGGTTATATAAACTGTTATAAAACGGCTTCCAAGGAAACTGATCAACTGTATAGACCACGCTAAAAAAAAAAAGTTGGGCCAAAATAAATGAAAAAGCTGTCCTTTAAACACTATATACCTAAAACTAATGATTTAGGCACAAATAATGTATTCAACGTAAATACGATTTCGGAACTATTGTGCATTGCTTGCCCATCGTGTGTTTTGTGAATGTTGTTGTTGTCGTCGTCCGTGCCGGGTTCGAATGGTAACAACAACAACTCGATCATAAGTGGGGCTCGGTGGCCATAGAGTGACCGTTTTTGCTTGTTGAGCAGAAAGTCATGGGTATAATCTCAGGCTCCCGCACATTTAACTTGAACCCATCGTAATTCATCGTACCGTTCGCCAAAATGAACCCTGCACATTTATCCAACATTCCAGTGTTTACTCAAAAAACTACAGGGGATTTCTCAGCTTCCAACAAAGCGAGTATCACGTCAATACATTCCTTAATTGACCTGTATTCGGACGTGGCCGGTGCTGATATTGCCTATAATAAAGTTTAAGATCGCCAGATTTAATAAATTGAGGATGTATGTTAGTCTTAAGCATCATCTGTTGGTTCTCAGTGTAATTACAGGTGATCTGGCAATAACGCAGTAGCGACTACAGCTCATGCTCATGCTCGACAATAAGCAAATGTTCACAAAGTTTCACGACAGGCTTTTTTCAGCCAACCATTTTGAAGCACTTTGCATTGTAAACTTTTGGCAAGTTTAAATTTATCACTGGAGCAAGCAAATGTAGAAGAGAATGAAAATAAATATAGCCGTAATTGAGCAAAACAGTTGGTTAATGACTGTTGTTAATTATTCATAAAATAAAACTTTGCTTTTCGATGATTGTGGAAACGCGATTCAAGATTCAAACAGTTGCAACTGTTTATTTTGGACTGAACAGAATAATTTGTTGATACAGCCTAGTGGATGGAAAATCATGAACAAACAATTGCGATGAATGAATAGATTTTCATTAAATCACACCACACCATGAACCTCATACTTTCAACCATTTTTTTTTTTCAATTATTAAATAAAACGCAAGAATTTATGATTCAACCAGCTGCTCTTGGAACACATCCATATTGATTATCACCAAAAACTTCAAACCCAAATGGCAGCCTTAAAAGCACCATAATCCTCACAAACGAAAAAAAGCAGAAGCTTCTTTTCCCAAAAAATAGTGCAGCACTACAACTTAATCACATTCCAGACAAATCACAAGCACCCATACCCCGTCCAAACCATATTGCAGACGAAAAGTTTTCGCCAGCCACCCCCTTTCATCTTCAACAGACGTTGTCGTCCTCGTCGTCGTCATTATCGCAGTTTCCCCTCTAGCTGCTGCTGCTGACAGACAGCCGGAGTGTGATATTGCAATCGGTTTCGAATAGACTTTTCAGTTTTCTTTCCATGCAGCATCAATTGCAGATGTTTTCCGCTGGAATCGGTTTCCGTGTACACCTTCCTTGCGTTGGGCATGGACGACATAAGTGATTTTCACCTGCAGCACCTGATTCGATGATGGGAAATAGGCTGCTTGCCATTTGGTGGCCCCGAGTCACAATCACACGTTATGATGTTAGGGTAGTCCTTCCGAGAAAAGTGGGTGGCAGAGTGCGTTCGGGACACAATCGGTCCCGTCTGGAGCTGATATTGGACTGGCTGTTTAGGGGAGAGAGACGATCGAAGGATAATATTTCAAATGATGGTAACTGACAGCATCCGAATGAGAGCGGCGAGTCGAAGCTGAGAGTGAGAGCAAGAGAGAGTCTGAGCTCTCCGAGAGAAAAAGCTAAACGGAGCAGTTCTTACGTTGCAAGCGATTGGATGCTGTGGGAACCATCTGGGATCAGGGAAAATAGTGAACATTTTACACCAATACAGAAGAAAATGGGAAGTGCTTTTATAGAGGAATATTTGGGAGAACAACACCTCGATAGGGAGAGTGGAGAATGGCAAGATGAGAATTGTAAACACGTGGGAATGAAATTCATCACATACTGAATGAATTGAGAAAAGGAATGTGGCGGGATAAAGAATGAACATCATTCTTCTTGCTGGCTTTAACGCTCTTGTACGAGCTTACACCTACTCGCAACAAAGTGTTCTTTGGAGCATTTCAACAGTTATTAATTGAGAGCTTTCCATGTCAACTAATGTTTGAATTTGTATACTGCGTGGCAAGTACAATGATACTCTATGCTCAGGGAAGTCGAGAACATTTAACTGACTAGACTATCTGAGGCCCCATTTTGATCATAGAGCTTCCGAAAGTTTCAGGTACATATTTGAACATATGCTTTTTATCTGATGTTAACTGATTTACAATAAGAAAAATATATACCATAACAATCCCATTTGTGTTCTTTAGAATATTTGCCCTTCATTTGCACCCAGGTGGATGTTTTTAAGAGAGAGGAAATACGTCTCCCAAAAAGTTAGATGCAGTGTTCCAGTTTTCCACTCCGCCGGAGGTTTAACGTAATAAAGTCCCCTGCAATTCAATTTTGGCTTGGTAGCTGCTTTTACTACCAGGTTGGTGACTGAAAACTGCAAATGGAAAATTCGAACCGCTCAAGGGCGAATGACAGTGTGCAAAATACGACCAGTAGACTAATGATTCCATTTGTCCCGTGTGCCACCTGACCTCGATACAATTAAGTGCAAGTTGTGTTTTACGAGCCGACAGTTGCTGTGCTCAGCCATTCCCAGTACTATGGGGTAAAAAGGTGAAAGACCATATTGATCTCCATTTTTTTTTTGCAGTCCAATTTCTGCAGCAGCTTTTAATTCAAGTCATGTGTGGCAAGCATCGCCCGACTGTGAACATCAAAGCATCAAAACATCAAACATGCCAGACGGGAGCGCAATAAAATAAATTTTGCATTTTAGATTTATTGATGTTCTAGTTTCAATTAACGGCATTTATGTTTTATTCCAGACCAACGCCCGGTAGAAATGTGGTGCATTTATTTAACACAAATCAAACTTGAAAGCGGTAATCGAACCATTCAATTAGCTTTTGGCACTTGATCAATAAATATTTGATGGCTCTCACATGCACATTGTATGTGTAGCACAACCCGAATGATGAATGTTTTCAAATTTCAGTCGCTTTCAATAATGCCGCATGGGAGACAGCTTGTTTAGGATGGACAAACAAATTGAGTACACCAAAAACTTGCCCACTAAACATGCTATACTCAGCAGATTGTAGTAGCAGCAGTAGTATCGAATAGAAACTCCTTGCGTGTGCAAAATTGGCTTTCGTGTTCCAGTCGTTGATGGTATGTATTGCGAATGTTGCAGAAACCTCATGCTACCTCCCATTACCACACTTCCCTAATATACACAGAGAACCCATCCCGCTGCATACGTGTTTATCGTCAATTAATTTGCAAAATGCTGCGGCACACACAGTTGGTTTCATTAGAATCTAACTTTTGAGGGCAGCAAGTTCACTAGATGGAACTTGTATTCTAAACTTACGCTGGAGTCTTGCGGAACGCGATAATGGCATAGGGTTGCATAGCACCTTTTGCAACCACATCTTCGTCTTGCAGAAGGAACCTCACTCGAAGCTTATTGTACCCTCCGCAAGCACTTTGTCAAGGAGCTGTTGCAAAACAGATTAAAACTATTTCACTTTCTTTGTTGCTTGGAGAAAACAGCAATTATTTGCTGGCAAACAAGCTTTCTTTGAGAAAGCTTGCTTGCTTGCCAAGGCTTCGGGTGTCGCTTTTGCCATCCAGTGTACTCCTACTGCTACCATGTTGGAAGAGGGATTATTTTGATGCCTTTCGTCGTTCACATAGGTGCGAAGGAAGGTCATGGTATCGTTCGAGAAATTAATTTTCGATTCAAGGTTCTGGTGGTTTGAGTTGTGTATACACTTGGTATTTAGAGCGTTTTGTCAAATTATATTCAAAAACTCTGTTAGGGGGAACTCTTCTAGTTCCCCCAACCTATTTTTAGGAGGCGTATCACTATAGGTCCCCGGCATATGGAGGCGTGAACCAACCCATTTTTTTTGGTTAATTAATATATTTGCACAGGAGGCATTCCACGAAGGTTAGCAAATCGATCCTGATCGATCATTTCCAATTACGCTGAAACTTTGCACAGTTGTTCCTTTTTAGTAAAGGCGCCATTTTGTGCTCTCAGTTTTTCATATTGAATTACGACTACTTTTTGAAAAGGGCCTGTGTAAAAATAGTACTAATGAGTTTAAAAATATTGTCGAAACGCTTTGTTCGATTGATTTGGGGTCTAGAGCAAAGTTGTAGATATTATTTTGGCAATTGTGTAAAAAATATACACTGTAAAAAATTTCGTTTGTATCAATGAAAAAAATTATATTTATTATTAAAAAAGTTAATTTCTCAAAAAGTACATTTTTGAAAATTTTCGTTTTAAGCTTCATTGAAGCTCACAATGTTTGCTACTAACTGGCAAAGTTTCAAAAACAAAAAAGTTATAATTTTTTGAAAATTTCACGATTTTTACATTTTTATTAAAAAACAAATTTTTTTTTAACCGTGTATATTTTTTCAAGAATTGCATTTTAATTTTGCACAACTTTTCCCAAGACACCATAGCAATCAAGCAAGCCGTTTTTGCAATGTATTAAAATGTTTATTTTATAAGCGCTTTTCTACACAGGCCCTATCGGAAAAGTAGTCGGGGTTCGCTATTACAATTTGTAATAGCGAATCCCGACTACTTTTTTATTTTAAAATCTCAACTTAAATCCACAAAATACATTTATCTGCTCTTTTTTACTTTTCTTTTATTCGAAAACCTTATGGACAAATGATGCATAATTTATTTTCATTGTAATACACTTACTTTCTATTTTTATTTACATCACTTCTTAAATACATCGAATATTTTGGCATTATTATCATTACAGTTTGAGTATCGTTTGGCTTTAATTTTATTTTCTGATACAGGAATGAAAGAATGAAACTTTTGAGTTCCTTGAATTATTTTTGCATTATTATATTGCTCGTTGAGGTGTGAAGCCATACATTCGTATTCCTCTGTTGTGGCAAAACTAAATGATAATTTTGTTAATTCTTCTTCTTTTCGATTATTTGCCCAATTATAAAGCTCTCTTGCATTTTTTATTGGATGTTCACGTTCTTTGGCCAAACTTGCTCTAGTAGCCATACGTTTTATTGTACCTCCAATAGCGTCACAAGGACCTTTCCCATGTGATGTTGCAAAGAAATGCCATTCGGCTTCAATTCCATACTTTGATTTAAATTTACAAAGGCTAGCAAAATTTTTCCGGTTCTTGTACTGTGACGCGGCTCCATCGGACATAAAATAAATCTTGTTGATATTTTTACTTTGGTTAATGCGTAAAAAACTTATCATTTTAGAAATAAATAAGTTAACAGCCACTGAGTCATGCCTTAACTCTTCAGAAATTATAATAAAACTTAAATGTTTAACTTGCATATTTTCTCTAAAATATATAACAAATGGATGAATGGTAGCTTGTTGGACATTCCAGTGATGAGACTGAACTTCATCCTGTAACACAAAGCTGTAGTTTTCGGAAAAATCGCATGTAACTAAAAATTCACCTTCTTGCTAATTATTTCGTGTAGTTTTCAAAAAATTAGATTGCTGTATTTTTATGAAATCATGTGGTCTCAAACTTGTCAATTTCAAGCAGAAAAATGAAACAAACTCGTCTGCAGGCTTTACAATAGTTTCTAAATCACATCTATCCGTGGTAACCCACTGATCAATGCATTTTTCCTCTAATTGTTTTAATAAAATGTTTTCTAATGCGAAAGAGTCTGGACAATCTTCACAACACCGTAGATAGCAATATGTTGTCTTGTTTTCACAAAGTAGGCTGTCAGTGAACGTTTTTACTTCATTTAAATGGTTAAGTTTTTTCAAACTGTGTAAAATTAGATTGATGTTTTCATGCGTTGTGCACACGCAAACATTGTGGGTTCCAGAGCTGGTTAATAGTTTACATTGCTTAAGGCGGAGTTTTGCAAATGAAGAGAATCCAATTTTTACATTGCAGTGAATTTCATTGAATCGTTTATAAGCTTCTCTCAAAGTCATCGTTAGTAATCTTTTTTGAATGGCTTGTCGTTTTGCTTCTTTCTGCACAGACACATAATCTTTTTGACCAGGCATTGCCCGGCTTATATCATCATCTTCAAAAAATTTATGACTGCCAATTTTGTTTCATCACTTAAGGCTGTGCCATATTTTGCGGTTTTTGACGAATGACTTCCTTTATCAACTTAGCCTCTGTTGCAATATATCTACTAGCATTAAATTGATCCATAACTTTTTGTGTTGACCATGAATAAGGCAATAACGATAAAATTAATAATTTGCCACTTCTTGCAGTGGATGCATTGGAAAACTTTTCCTTCATGTTTTCTAAAACTTCTTTGAGTTCATTCACTTCGTCAGCCTCAGGCTCGAAGTTGAAAAGATTCTTTCTAATACCTTCGTTGATTTCACGGTGCTTCTTTTCGGGGTAGTGGATGTAGTTGAGTTTTCCCACGTCTATCGGTGATACCTGGATTCCTGCAATGCCTCGGTTGAATATCTCGATGTTGACTGGTTGAGTAAATTCTTGGTACGATTGAACTGAAGTAACTGATGTCATTGATTGCACAGTTGTAAGGCTTTCACAGCTCGGTACGACAGGTACTATCACTGTAGTTGGCATCTTTGAGCTTCCGGCAACATGCTGTTCCTCGTTTGAGATGAAAAGAGCTTGTTTATCAACACGAAGACGACAGGACGTGCAAATGCGAAAACCAGTATTCAATCCTGATGCTTCAGAATATCCAATCGATTTTAATTTCTGGATGGTAATATTCGAAATATTCCTCAGCTCTTTCGAGCACTTGACTTCCTCGAACGGCCGAATGCACCTGATAAAACATGCTCGTTCACTCATGTTGCTACCTGTATTAAAAAAAATTAAAAATAATAATCTTTAAAAATGATTTCATTGAAATACAACTGAAGGTTATGCTTACCTTTTAACCAAATGGTGTTACACTTATTTCCTATGATAACTTTTTAAGATGTATGCGGTAAAAAGCAATCTTTGTGATCAACTGCTTGTTTTCACCATTCAAACTCATTTAAGTATCAGATCGATAGGTATAATTTCTACATTAGGTATAGACAGATGTTTTTGGTGTTCACTACTATAGTGTTGAGTATTTCACTTATTACCGTTAAGATCACTGATACAACTATGCAAAATTGAAGACAATGAATAAAAAAGAAAATTAATCGCTAGTTTGAGCATCATTTCACTTTTATTTAGTTCTAGCTCAATATTCATCAAATTAATTTTTTAGTTTTGTTAGTAACGATACCTTTTCATGGTATCAGATGTAATGAATCCTAACTTTTCAATAGGGCCTGTGTAGAAAAACACTAATGAAATAAACATATCTATATTGCAAAAACGGCTTGCTTGGCATCTTTACTAAAAAAGAACAACTGTGCAAATTTTCATCAAAATCGGAGCCGACAAATTAAAAAAAAATAAAAAATTCGTCAATCTGTAGAGAATTGCTCACAGGCTCAATCGAATAAACTTGACAGAGCCAAATTTTCGCTATACATCATTAATGTCTGAATAAAAAAAAACATATATGAGTTTCATAAACTCCAGATCCCGTTCAACCAAAACATCCCGAACGAATATGAGAAATCGGCTCGGCGAAACGAAATTAGGTAATTTCTGTATGTGCGTTTGTGGACACCAGAGATGCCAGAATATTTTTTTGTAGAAGTCTGCGAAAAATGTCTGTGAATTTCATAAATGTCTGTAATTGGCAGTGTTCGGAAAATCATTTTCAAATCTCATCCATTTAGTCTCCTTGCGAGAATAAACTCACGTTCGAATGTGGCAAACAAAATTCACGCTTGAGATTATCATGCATATTCACGCATCAATACCGCCAGAGCCATTATTCATAGCCGACCGACCTACGGAATTTAGCTCCTCTGTGCGTCCAGCGATTCGCTCGTGACCCGACTAGCGCCGATATATAACCAGGCAACACGAATTGCGGCTGAACTTCTGCTCTCAACACCAGCCGATACCGCCTGTATTGAAATCGGAGTGCTCCCTTTCCGATATTACATTGCGGAAACAATCTGTACCAGAGCCATGGGCTTCGACGAAAAATTAAGCGGAGACGGAGAATTTTATCTCCTTACAGAAGGGGAACGAATCCTCGAGGAAATCGCTCACCAGAAGCTCCTCCCGGTGGCCCAGCTCCACTGCACAGTGGTCCAGAATGCAAATTTAGGTGGAATGATATGTTTTGAGCCTGAAATTGAAACTTTAGTCTAAAAGTTCCTTCTAAAAAGTTTTTCCTTATAGTTAGGCCCTCATTTTTATGACAATGAATTCTAGGGTGGTTCTTATTATCATTAAAATCAAAAATTTAACTTTTTTGTTTGAATAAATTAAGGTATACATTTTTCGGCAAAGTTATAGCTGAGCTAATTTCAAGCAACTTTGTTGAAAACAACTTTTTTTTATCTCTTAAATTGGCCGATTTAGAGCTATTTTCCTGAATTGTGTTAGGGTGGCCTAAAAAAACAGTTATTTTGCTCTAGTTTTCTTATTTCGAATTTCTCAGCAAAGGTGTCTTCAAATAACTTTTAGATCTTAAGAACGCGCAAATTTTTCTACACAAAACTTGTCAATATCTTCCGCCAATCAGGAGTTATTGACGTTTTTATACTTAAAATGTGCACTTTTCAAATGTTAATATCTCTGGTTGGGGCAAACAAAAAAAAAAAGTTTTTTTACGGCATTAGAAAGGGCGTATGTTATTCTCTTTAATGTGAAAAATTGGAGGTATGTAATTTTTTAAACTCGTATAAAATCAATTTGAATTTATTCATATTTTGTACTATGTTTGGGTATATCTTTTTAATTAAAAGAGATACAGACAACAAAATTCGCTATATAACATTTGTCTTAAAAAGTTTTAAAAGTCTCTAGGAAATGACTTTCATGAGAAATTTCAAATAAAAAAGTAATTGGCAAAAGATGGATGTCATAGGACCACTCTAATGACAAATTTAAATAAAATGTGCTAGTACATTTGTTTTAATGGTTGGACATTTAGTGTCTTCGAAGAAGTTTTTTGTTTTTCTTAAAAATTCCCTTCTTTTGGTGTTTGCAAACTTTTTTGTTTTACAAAATAAAACATGTGTTGTTTAAAAAAATTTAGCTAAGTTAATTACAAGCAACTTTGTCGAAGAAAATTTTTTTCTATCTCCTAACGTTCTCATTTTAGAGTAATTTTTCGGAGTTCACTAAGTTTTTTTTTTTTTTTTAATTCTTTATTAAAGAGATTTTAAGCCTTAGGCTAGTTCATCTCTAAGGAGTTTACTAAGGGTGTTGCTGGAAAAAATAGTTTTTTAGCACTAACTTTTTTATTTGAAATTTCTTATGAAAGTCATCTTCTAGAAACTTTTAAAACTCTTTAAGACGAATGTTTTATAGCGAATTTTTTGTCTGTATCTCTTCTAATAAAAAAGATAGACCCAAATATAGTACAAAATATGAATAAATTCAAATTGACTTTATACGAGTCTTAAAAATAACAAACCTCCAATTTTTTCACATTATTGAGAATAACATACGCCCTTTCTAATGCCGTAAAAAAACTTTTTTTTTGTTTGCCCCAACCAGAGATATCAACGGCGCCGGTGGTGTAGTGGTAAGCGTGATTACCTCTCACCCCAGCAGGCCTGGGTTCAATCCCAGTCGGCGCCGCCGGGATGTTCTGAGGCATAACATCTCTGATCACGCCTTCCTTCGGATGGGAAGTAAAGCCGTTGGTCCCCGGTTCATGAGTTGATGGGTCGATAGGTAGGGTCCAGGTGTGGGAGCTGCCTTCCTGGCACGTCGGTAGCATTGGTGCTCAGCACGGAAAACAAGATCGACGGAAAAAACAAACTAAAAGGAAAAAAAAAAAAAAAAAACCAGAGATATTAACATTTGAAAAGTGCACATTTTAAGTATAAAAACGTCAATAACTCTTGATTGGCGAAAGATATTGACAATCTTTGTGCAGCAAAATCTGCGCGTTTTTAAGATCTAAAAGTTATTTGAAGACATCTTCGCTGAGAAATTCGAAATAAGAAAACTAGAGCAAAATTACTGCTTTTTTTTAGCGCCACCCTAACTCAATTCAGGAAAATTGCTCTAAATCGGCCAATTTAAGAGATAAAAAAAAGTTGTTTTCAACAAAGTTGCTTGAAATTAGCTCAGCTATAACTTTGCCGAAAAATGTATACCTTAATTTATTCAAAATCTGCGCGTTTTTAAGATCTAAAAGTTATTTGAAGACATCTTCGCTGAGAAATTCGAAATAAGAAAACTAGAGCAAAATTACTGCTTTTTTTTAGCGCCACCCTAACTCAATTCAGGAAAATTGCTCTAAATCGGCCAATTTAAGAGATAAAAAAAGTTGTTTTCAACAAAGTTGCTTGAAATTAGCTCAGCTATAACTCTGCTGTAGAATAAATACCTTAATTTATTCATACAAAAAAGTTAGATTTTTTATTTTAATGATAATAAGAACCACCCTAGAATTCATTGTCATAAAAATGAGGGCCTTACTATAAGAAACAACTTTGTAGAAGAAACTTTTAGTCTTAAGTTTCAATTTCAGGCTCAAAACATATCATTCCACCTAAATCTACATTCTGGACCACTGTGCACTGGAACGGAGCCAGAGAGTGGGATTCTTCCCCCATCCGAGTGGACAAATCCATGGCCAAGCAGTTCCGATCAGGAGACAACTCTACGGCAATGAGATCCTGCCTCACCAAATTACTAAAAACACGGTACCACAATTACGAACTCCGTTTCACCGACGGCTCCAAGGCAGGAGGCAGGGTCGGCTTTGGAGTAACTGATGGACAGACCTCAAACTTCTGGATACTCTCCGATCAATGCTCGGTCTTCTCGGCCGAAACTGCAGCCCTTCATTATGCAGCTTCCCTACCATCCTCCTCTCCGCTATGTGTACTAACCGATTCTGCTAGCGCCCTCGCGGCACTGGAATCCGCCACCGTGGCCGACTCGCCAACACTTCGGTCCCCAGACAGGACCTGAAAATTTGGATCAAGTCAACACTCAGGACGGCCTGGGACCGCAAATGGTTCGCCAGGAGAGACCTTTTCATCCGGAAGACCAAAGGGGTAACCCTTCCCTCGACGGATGTCCCAAGGTTTAACGACCAGAGATTCCTGTCCAGGTTAAGAACCGGTCATACCCGCATCACCCACAACATGGGAAACAGTAGCGGAAACTTCCGCGAAAGATGACGGTCGAGCACATTCTAATAAACTGCCCTTGCTTCCACTGACCACGAGAACTCTACGGGATCCCGGGCAACATCCGAGACGCCCTTCAGAACGACCCGGTAGCAGAGGCACAACTGATATGTTTCGCGAAGGAGGCCGGAATCTACAAGAGAGTTTAACCAGTATATTATTACAGTAGGCCCGACATTCCCTGCCGGTAGCGGGTGCCAGGCAGTTTCTACCGGTGGGGCTCTGCTGCACTGGGGTCCTCAAAACAAAACAGAAAACACAAAATCCCAGGGCTGAAAGTCTCCTGAATAAAGATATAAAAAAATATATATATTCACGCACTCACACTCACAACGTCGAGAAATCATTCCAACTTTTAACTCATAAAAACCACTCAAACGTCAATTGATACCATGATTATGCATTAGACTGATGCAAAATTTGAAATTTTTGCTCCACAGTGCTCAAACGGTTTCAAATCAGGTCCTGATTAGCCTCCCAAAATTTAAACTCATTTGGTAAGAAACTGACTTGGCACAAACTATTCAAAGTTTGTATGGAAATTACTATGGGAAAACCAAACTTTTTTGTTCATTGTCTTCTACCCATTTTCCACATTGCTTTTTCGAAAATTTCTATAACTATTCTTACGGGAAATTTTCGAAGCTACAACTTTGCGCAATATCGTTTTTCAGCCAAATGTCAAATTATATTGTTACTAATTGTTTGAGAGATTGATAATTTTGTGGCATGATTAAGCAGCTGTTCTGTAAGCAACACTGTATTCTGCAGTGTGACATAGTAGCCATGATATTTGTGCTCTATTCTTCGCACCAGAAACACCAATGTTGCCTGCTGAACAGTTGAATGTGCATAATCATAAGATATCAGTGACTTTAATCATTAATAACTTTTGTTCCTTACATTTGATTGAAAAGTAGGTTGGAACAAAATTGTGCAATCACTGCTATCATTTTTAAAAGTATAGTGATTTGGTAAATTGTTAGATAGATATGAACAATAAATAAGTTTTCCCATAGTAATTCCCATATAAACTTGAAATAGTTTGTGCCAAGTCAGTTCTTACTGAAGTAGTTAAAATTTTGGGAGGCTAAACAGAACCCAATTTCGAACCGTTTAAGCACTGTGGAGCGAAAATTTTAAATTTTGCATCAGTCTATTATGCATGTTTTGTTAGTGCTCCAACCCTTGATGCACAAACAATATTAATAACAATAAATAAAGCCAAAATATAAATAAATAAATTTTTTGATTTTGATCAGTGATTTTTGCGACGTTGAATGTTGCAAGGCAAAACTCATAGGCTCAAAAAATCATGCATGAGTTTTGAGATTTGCATAATGCTGTGCATTATCATAACGGTTATTGTACCTTGACGGTCATCTCCGCAGAACCGTCACATCTCAGAAATGACGGTCAGTTAGCATATCACTTGGAAACACCTCTACCTCACTAGACCGTCTTCATAAAAGCCATCCATGACAGTTTGATTAAATGACAACGAGAGAGTAGCAAAATCATTCACAAGCTGATCATCTCTGTTGGGCATTTATAAGTGGGAAGTGAGAATAATTCTCCCTCATTTTCCTGTTCTTACTAAAAGTTGAGTTCAAAACATACGAAACATTTTGAAGAAAACGTTGGATTTTCCTTGTAACAAATAAATATGTGGGTGCTATTACGTTACAATGTCGAAAAATATCTGTTTATCTTCAACAATTCCATTTCTTAACATGAAAATTAAAGCCACTTTCACTTTTTTTATGATCCATCGGCAATATCAATTCTCTTTTACGTACGCGTCATTGTTTACGATGCCTAATAAATCTTTAAACTGGCACAACTCACAATTGACAAGCTCATGAGAATTTTACTGTCAAAACAAATATCTTTCAACGCTATTACGTTTCGTGAGAAAAGTGAAGCGAAAAATCTTAAATTTTTGAATTGCTCCGAAAAATTGCAAGGCATCATGAAACCAACAGGTGGAACTTCGACAAATCAGTGCGAAACCGAACTTTTTGTCAGTGCAAACCTCAACCTGAGCTGGGGTTTAAAAGGAAACGATCAAACTGACGTTTGTCCGAAAACAAGCAGATCCACTCTTGATACCCGGTCCAGGTTGGAACTGAATAATAAACGAATTCACTATTAATTTTAGCGAAGATTTATTGAAATACATTGCGTTTCCTTACGGACTACGATTTGAAGTTTTCTTTGTTGATGGATACCAATGGTTGCTTTGATTGCTAGCCACAATTCCAATATTTAGAGGGGAATTCCTATTTACGCAAGGATTTTTTATTGGTTTTGCTTTTGACGGATCTCTTGATACTTGGGCTTCGGTAATGTGAACACGATATGCGGATATATCCGAAAAAATGAACAGCTGCAAAATCTCTATCCACGAATAAGCATTCGTGACTGCAGGTAGGTCGTGTACATGCAGTTATGAATTCTCACAATAATAATTACTGGTTATGATACGATTGTATAACGCAGGATAAGACTTTTTACTTGATACATCACAGCTATCGCCTCATCCGTGATTTTGGAAGGGGATTGACCGTCATAACCGTTCTTATGATCGAAATGAGATGACGGTCAATTTATATGTCTGTTTATTTTCCTCGGTGATATGATGGTAACACATGGCAGATGTTAGTGATGTTGCGAATGAGTGAGAAAAGCAAAACAACGATATCTCACGGTTGTTGTGTCATACTGGTGAGAAGTTTTACGGAGAGAGGGTTCTCTGTTGTTTTGATTGTTAACTGTAGGAATCTCTTTTGTCAATCTAAAGGCTGTCAGTACCGTGATGCAACTCAGCACTGCTCATATTCTTTTTTTTTTTCCTTGGTTTGTTTTCCGTCGATCTTGTTTTCCGTGCTGAGCACCAATGCTACCGACGTGCCAGGAAGGCAGCTCCCACATCTGGACCCTACCTATCAACCCATCAACTCATGAACCGGGGACCAACGGCTTTACTTCCCTTCCGAAGGAAGGCGTGATCAGAGATGTTATGCCTCAGAACATCCCGGCGGCGCCGACTGGGATTGAACCAAGGCCTGCTGGGGTGAGATGTAATCACGCTTATCACTACACCACCGGCGCCGCTACACTCATATTCTTAAAAAACGTATTTAACTCATAGACTGAGTAAAACTTTCCTAACTTGTACATCTCGATGTGCATATGAAATTAGTACGAGAAAAAAAAAATCATATATTTTCCATTGGAAATGCACATAATATGCACATGTTAACAAAACCAAATTCTTATAAAATTCATGTGATCACATCAGTTCTATATGATAAATCACTTAAATTTCATTTGACACATATGGTTCATGTGATTTTGTGGTGCAATTCCCAATTATGATATCGCATGAAAGTTATGTGAAATTCTAATGAATATTTTCCATTGGATTTATTCTTTGAGTATACACTTCTAGAATAAGTGAATTTTTCGTCGATTTTTGTCATATTCGAAAAAAAAATATGAGGCTCGGAAAATTTTACTCATTTTACAACAAAACTACGTTTCCTAGAATTTGAGTAATTTAAACTTAAATTTAAGTCCGTTTTATATGCCATTCATGTAGTGTGGAAATCCTTTAGTTACTTAGTACTAGTCCTTATGCACGCCAGCAGCGGTGGAACGAGCACATCTTAGTGAGAGATTCAACTTTCTTCCACGTAAATATGGAGAATTAGACAGTCAAAAGAGCAATTTTTAAGCTTATTAATACGATTCTAAACACTTCGTGCTCAAAAAGTGTTGATGAATCAGGTCAGGGTTGCTGAAACGATTCAGATAGGAAGGAATATCGAAATAAAGATCATCGAGAAATGGAGAGTACTGTACAACGAACCTTAGTACAATGAATTGGCGCTAAAAACTAACACTGTTGTAACGATTTACAAATTCAGTTTTAAAATAAGATATATCAAGCAACATATTCATTACATTTTGAAAACTAATTACACACCTGGAGGAGAAAAACTCCGCTAAATATAACACAATTTGCTGATACCAACCTTCCAAGGCCCGGAGAGACGAATGGCATATACTAATAGACTCATCTCAATGGAATCGGAAAATGTTTCTGTATGTGTGTATATATGTATGTATGTATGTATTTATTTATGTATTTAAGTTCGTATAAGTGTTACTCACTCAATTTTCGCAGAGATGGCTGGACCAATTTGAGTGTAACTAGTTCCACAAGATGTGTTTCAGATCGCGACACCTCAAATCATATTAAAACTTTACTATAAGATCAATGGTGGACATCTTCAGACCCAATGACCACAATTGCCTTTTTCAGATGTACCGGGTACCCTCGGGAAGTGGATAGATTCTGACATGCGCCGAAATGCATCGCGCGATAGCTCAAATCACATGGAACTCAACATAATGATCAGTGTTGGGAAAATATCAAAAAATCAAATCCCACCAACGCCCAAGATCACGCTTGACTTTCGTAAAAAAAAATCAACAAGCTAACAACTGCGGTTGATTTTGCAAGCTGTGATATCGCAGCTCGGAATATCAAGCTAACAAAACTCACCAACTGCAAATCTCACCAAACTGTGGTGAGATTGAGTTTAATGATTTTTGCTTTACTCCCGAATGCAACCGCAACTTCCATAAGTCCCTTCGCGTCTGCCATTGGTGAAGATTAAAAAGAGACAGCAAACTTTGCTTTCTCGTTCTACGATGTGCAATATAATCATTTTTGTGTCGAGTCAACTCTCAGCTTGATGTTAATGCACATTGTGAATAATCTCGCAATATCAAAGGAGCTTGTAAAATCAATATCAAGCATGATATTTTGTCCCAATATCACGCGTGATATTGCGAGCGCATGAGAGCGGAAAATATCAATTGATTTCTGATTTTGCCAACACTGATAATGATTAGTGCAAGTATTAATATTGATTTTCCATAAAACCTCATTGAAATTTATTTATGGAAGAGTAAAAGTGCGTATTCATGATAGAAAAAGTGAAATTTTGAAATTTAAACAAAATTTCTCACTCACTTTTCTCGACGATAGCTGAACCGATTTGAGTGAAACCACTTTTATTTTGATTGTTTGGGTCTCTCATAGAATGCTAATGAATTTTATTCTAATCGCACGTTGGGTTGCGGAGATATGGCCATAAAATGAAATATGAAATTTTGGAATAAATCAGGATAATTTACTCACTTTTCTCGACGTTGGGTTAACCGATTTGAATGAAATCACTTCCATTTTGTTTAAATCGTTCTCCCATAGAACTATTGAATTTTATCCTGATCGCAATTTGAGTTCCGCACATTTGGGTTTTTCAATGACAGTGACTATCGACAGTAAAGTAACAAACCAGCCAATGTGGGTAGACGTATTCAAACAAACCGTCATATGGAAAATTTTCGTTTTGTTTACAACATGGCAGCACATTGACAGGTCTATAACTATGATCGTTTATAGAAATTTCACGTCTTGTTGTATTGGTGTGATATGTGAGAGCGTGTTAGTGAAAATCCGAGGAAAATACAAAACCAATCCCTGTCAAGCTTATTTTGACAGATCTAATTTCATACATTTTTTAGGTTAGCCAGAGGAATATAATAAACAACTTTACCACTACAACTACACTACAACGTCACTAATCTCTATAACAGTGACAGCTCGTTCGTGTTGTGGATTTGAAAACGCGCGAATTTCTAATGCGTTTTGCAAAATGCATCGCACGTGTAATTTGATTAAAGATGTAAAACAGTGTAACAAAAAAAAATAAAATTTTCCCTTGATAAGAAAGTCTGCATTTTTTTTTGCTTTTCCTTTATTTAACGGCGGTCTCTCTATCTAGTGACAATCACCGACGGACATCGATTGCCATCCTTTGACGGCAATCGAATGTGCAGGAAGGCAGCTTCCACACCTGCGTAGGATATCGCACCCATTCAACACACATGGGCCGGTACCTCAGAAAAACCTCACCGACCTCGGTTGGGATTGAACCCAGACCCATTAAGGTGAGAAAGCAGCCACGCTTACCACTACACCACCGGCGCCGGCTACAAAAGTCTGTTAATATTTGTAAAAAAAAAAACTAAAAAGTCCATAAATGTCTGTAAAAAAAAAAATGTCTGTGAAAGAAATAAAAGTCTGTAAATTCACAGACATGTCTGTAAATCTGGCATCTCTGCTGCCGACAATGCTCACACTCACCTGAGAAGTTTGGAGCGTTGTAAAAACGTTTTCAAATAGTTTTTGACAATTCTGTTGATTGGAATGGATAGAATAGCAAGCAGCACATAAATGTATACAAACAAACAGGTCATATGTGTACATGACGTTGAAAAATTGCTAATAGAAGTGAAAACGCTGCTTGGCATGACGAGAATACGTAAATTCCCCTATTTCGGAAATAATTTTCCAATATTTTTATAAAATTCAAAGCATGGGCGGTTAGCATCCTTTTAAAGCGAAAGGGGATTAGTTTGGAGTGACTCACTTCTTTAACTTAAAAAAAAATGCAATGCGCGGAATTTTAACAAGTTAAATATATTTTCAAGTGTGATGTGAAAATTATAAAGGTCATATACTTTTTACACCAATATCACAAGTATTTGCACTTTTCTTCTTATTCTTCTTATTTTCATTTGAAGTTTATTGCTTATCACATAGTAGCTTATTGCGTGCTCTCAAATCAGTGTCCTAGATGCACTTCCACAGTAATTAATTGAGAGAATTCGATGCCTGTATTATTTTTGCATTACTATAATTGTGTGGCAAGTACCGTATGCGTGAAAAAGTTTGCACCATCGCACAAATAAGTTTCCCGTTTCACCTGTGCATACAATGTCTTGGTTTTCTTTGCATGCACGTAACCTATAGCTTATACCGTAGTAGGCTGTGTAAAAAAGAAAATGATTTACTTAGTTTGACAGTTGCACCATGACGAAGTGGCAGCGTATTCGTGATTTGTCAAATGTCGCAAAAGACATTTCAATCGCCGTGAGAGTGTCCCGGTGGACCGTCAAAAGGATTTTAGACCGAGAAAAGAAAGGACAACTATCCGCGAAGGTGGCCACAGGTCGTCTGAGGTCATCTCGGGTTCCGAGGGTTATCGCTGCTATCAAAAAGAAGATTCGGGTGAGTCCAGTGCGTTCAATAAGGAAAATGGCAAACGAACACGGGATCAGTGACTTTACAATGTATTCAGAGAATGTAAGATTTCGTTTAGATCTCTCATTGGCTAAGGAAGGTATGAGAAATACTGGTAATCCCGGTCTTGGTCATCATGACTTGTGTAAATATCTTGAAAAAAACGCAGCAAATAAGTTACTGATCTCGCTAGTCGTTTTTCCGGTTTTGTTGTCTAGGTAAATTTTTGAAGGATAATTATTTGACTTCTGTTTGTCTCTAACAAAGCTGAAAACATTTTTTTGATTGTAAACTAAAATATAAGTACAGTAATCTTTTCATATATGCGATGGGTGGTACCGCCCAACTAACATTTTCAGCTTTGTAAGCCAACTTTTCCTGCGTTGTGCTGTAAAGTAGCTGAAAAGAAGCTGCAGATACAGTTACAAGCAAAAGCTAGCAAAATAGTTTTGGAGAGCGTTTACTCAACTTTCTCACAACCATTATTCAATTTGTCAGTCGTACTGAATAACATCAGCCAATAAACGCTAATGTCACTTCTATACACACACTAATCAACTTTCCACTTGTAGCTGCAAAACAAAGCTAACAAAGTGAATATATAACTCATTTGATGGCTTCTACACTACCAACAACTCTTGCTGAATAACATAAACATCAAAAGTACTTTTTCAATAACTAAACAACCTGTAGCTAATTAACTGTGTTAGAGCTACTATGGAAGCAATTTTACAGTCAACTAGGTTTATTTTTAGACGTGTGCAGTTCTACAGCTTTTACTCTGCTCCTTTACAAAGCTGAAGTAACTAGTCGAGAAAAGTGATTCATGTGCACTATTATAAAGCCTCTACTCAACGGTATTATTGTAGAAAGTCATGTATATTAGTTAACGTCAGTTCAAAGTGTTGGCGTAGCGAAGTTGGTAGTGTCAAGGTTTGCCAATACGGTCGTCTCAAGTTCGATTCCAGGGTCCGGTGCAGGGTAAATAATTTGGAGGTGTGCTTACTAATTTCGAATAGTTTGATTTGCACAGCAAAATAAACTCAATTAATTCCTCCAACAAAAAAAGCATAATAATATTTAGCCCGGCTTCAAGAGAAAGCTGTGTAGTGATTATTGGATACCCGGGAAAAGGTTGAGTAAGCGCCTTTCAAGTTCACACACAACTAAACAGAAGAATAACAGCTGTATAGAAGCGTTAATGGATATGCAATAAGAGCTTGTCACAACCGTCCCAACAGCCATAAGGAGCTGACTAAGTTCGCCAGATTTGCTTGTATAGAGGTTGAGTAAAGGTTTCCTCATATCGTATAACATTTAAATACAGCTTGAGGCTGTATAAAATGATATGAGTAAAGCGTTTACATTGCAAAAAATGTTAGTTGGGCGTTGTATGAATCTCCTTTTAAATTTCAGAAAAAAAAAAATGTTTAAACATTACAAAAAATAATTTCCATGAACTGCTGTGGTGTGCCTCAATAATGATTCCTTAATGTGACAAGCATGAAAATTGACCTCACCTTCCCTTAAGGACGCTAAATGAAATTTAAGAAGGTCACTATTAAATATTATACTATAAATATTAATTTTATCTGATCTGAATTCTGAGATGCCATTAATGGATAAATATGTTTGATTATCGACTATTAAGTCACTCATTGGGACATTGAAATTCTGTGTTCTGTTATAATAATCTTCATTGCTGAAAAGATCTTTCAACAGAGCTCGGCATTACTGGGAAAATTAACAGTAACTATCAAACTATTATCAGTTTCTGATGCAATGCATCTGCTTCGGAATGAGACGGGCTCATACAGTTTTTATTCTATCCGGAAAATTATGATTTCGAGGCTATCAGAACTTATTAAATACAATAAGCTTGGGCAAAACCTTCAGATAGGAAAGTCATATATCCCAAAATGAAATGCATATAATCAAAATAATGCGATGCACATTAAACATCGTTAAATCATGGCTAAAAATTTCTCCCAGAAGACTCCATCATAATGTAACGTCAGATAACTGGGAATTGATCGCCATTTCGGAACGGTTTCCATTTTGACACAGAGATCATTTTTTCGGTTAAAGTTTTAAATTCAATTGAATTGGTTTACATTCAAATGACCTTTTCGTTATGAATCTTCGATGGCATACAATGAAACAGTTTTTTTTTTATTCGGATCTGTAAACACAGGTTGACTGGAATGCGCAATAAAATTTAATGAATTATCCTCTGCAAGCATAGCGTGATGCCACGTAGCTTTTTTCATGTTACCCATTTCTCCAGAACAATGCTTTATGGGAATCAATTCCCGTGAATGAAACATCAGTGAATGTGAAGTGTAATTTAACAATCAAATTTTTTATTGTTTTTTCGATTTCGTTATATTTATGGCTACCGCTTGCCCGGCGGTGGGGTCCATCAGATTTTTTGTTGGTCGAAATTAAAAATACAGCTCAATAAAACTGACAGTAACAAAAGTTTATGAAGGCTGACAAACTGGGGCTTCTATTTTGGAATTGCTCTCTGTGCACGGGCAAGACAAGCCATCAAGCTGCCATAAAGCAGCATTATCTGGCACTTCACTTAGGGACAACAACAGCAGCAACAAAAAAAAGCGTCTCGGTAATTGTGGAAATCCCTTATCAAATTTCCTGCAGCCCAAACTGGCAATGATGTTTAAATCGGTTCAAATAAACACGTACCATAAAGTGGGAATTCTCTTTATGCTTTTTTTTTTTTTGTTCCTAGTCAGAGGAAGCAAAAATTTCGTTCAGGTAGGTGCGAGGAAGAACTGCAGATATTCGGAAAAACATTCCACTCACACTTCTTTCACCTCCTGTTTTGTCCTGGAAAAGTTCGTAGGAGCATGAGGAAGTCACGCGCGTTAAATTTTCATTCACAGAACAACACCAATCCCGCTGCTGGGTGTTCCGTAAAAAACATGCTTCAATTGCTCGACGGAAAAAAGTGCCTTTTTGTTGCCACTTTCAACAAGCACCCTCCTCCTGCTTCCCAGTTGGGTTATGCCGCTGTTTTATTGCATGGCTCTGGTGTAGGGAGAAAAAGAGAGAGTTGCGGGTTCCTCCCTATTTGGCTCCGTTTTGCGGTGTGGCCATACAATAACGACCCGAGTCCCATTTGGCACACCTTGCCATCAAACGTCTTTCGTCTGCGTTTTGGAAAGCGTATAAGAGGCCTATCATCGTCTCTGTGCTTGTTTAGGAATTTATAATTCCGGAATGGGAAAATCATTGTTGAAAGGAAAATGAAGCCAACTTGGCCACGTTCAATTCGGGGGATTTGGAGGACGTTCGGTATGTTGAATATGTACGCAGCCATTTGATTAAGCCAATGGTATTCACGTGCTGTCGTAATCGAACTTTGAGCGGCTGGCATGGAGCAGGATACTCCCGGGAAAGACATCAAACGCAAATGCTGGTTCCATTGTAATAATGTTAGATTTTTTAAATAGATAACGACATCGCGTTAGGAAAAGTGCTGTTCAGTGGTACAGAGGTTGACACAATTTAACTGAAAGGTAATGCTGATCCGCTCATTGGTCGTCAATGTTTTCCGATTTCAGAATCAAAATCACATAGAAACAATAGTGCATTGAAATGATTACTCCAGCCACCAAAAGTGATGGATTCGGGTTTCATTCCAACGGACAATACATCCCATTCGATGCTTCATACCTACGGTCGTGCTTGATGGATCATAAAACCATTCATCAGAGATATGTGCGTTTAGGACGAGGGTGTTTGAATGAATGGAGCAAAGAGGAATAATCATTCCATTGATTGACGGGGATTCAGATCGATTTTCTAGCATAGAAAACCACGCATACGGAAAAAGCGTGTGCAACTTGCTATGCGATCTAAACATGGAACAAAGAAGATCCAGTGTTGGCAGTTTTGCAAAGTAGTTTCATTGTCGAGTGCTGCATGAATACACTCGGTGAAAAAATCTGACGATATGCATGAGATGCTATTCTGAGCTATAAAACACGAATTTCCTTTTATGAAATATGCTTTTGTAAGTAGTTTGACGATTAATAAATAATAAAGAAATAAATTTAAGCTCTGATAAATGAGTATTTTATGGCTTAAACAGCATGGTTGGTTGGTTTACAACATTCTTAACAACTTCATTTTAAGTCATTATGTGAACTTGAAAATTCCCGTTACATAATCGTATAGCATTCTAGGCAGCTTCTTACTAACTTGTGCAAGATATAGGAAAATATATGGATTTTTAAGGAAAAAACACACGGTAAAAGAAAATCAATAATGTTGGTCCGAAAAGGTTTAAAGATCCTTACGAAAGCAACGTGAACTTCGCGGCAGTTCTGAAGATGTCATGGCAGTTCCATGAATATCAGGAAAATAGCGAGAACTTCAAAGAAGTTCCGAGAACTACAGGTCGATTTATGTAACATAAGGACGGTTTCATTTATTTCAGGAGCATATTGGGAAGGTCCAAGAAGTTTCTAAAACTGAAGTATAGTCCAGAAAAATTTCAGTCCCATTAGTTTTACATAAACAATTTAAGAACTTTGAGGCAGTCCTGAGGAATTGAAAATTAAATGCTTATAAAAAAATTCTGAAAACTTTGGAAACTTCAGAGGAGCTTAAAGAACTTCAAGGCGGTTTCATTTGAGCAGTTCCACGCTAAATGACAAATCGGAAAAACTTGATCTTCTCCGACTGGCATTAAACTTTAATTGTTTGTTATGGGCAATGTTTCACATGTTTGCTAAGACTCGACCGTTTTGTATCTGGAAAAAAAAATTCAAAATGGCGTCATTGGAATTCTATCAAAAGTTGTAGCACGAAAACTGTACTTCTGATCAAAATGATGTCTGATACAAAGTTGAAGGGTTAAATAATTTTACTCTGGGAAAAATATACAAACAAATGTTTGTGTAATTTCAAGTAATAATTTTATAACAACGATGAAAACCTGAATTGCTCAAAATGTATGCGTACGAAAATGGGAAGCTTTTGAAATGTTCAAAATTGTGGCACAAATCGTAGAACAAGATATTTTGTTATGAAATGTGTACCTATAACACAATTTTTGAGTCATTTTAAATCATTTTCTGTAAAAAAAATCACACAAATGCGTGCCAAAAAAAGGTTCAAAATTTTCACACGATTTTGTTTTTAATTTTAAAGTGTTCATAGTTTACACCATTCTTAAAGTTTGCATATTTCATTGGCTGTTTAAGGTAAAACGAAAATCAAAAATTGAGCATGGACATTTTGAGATATATGATTTTTTTTTATTATATGTAGATGAAATGGAAGTAATCTCGGACTAAATGCCCCTAATTTGGGCCCATACATAAATTCAGCAATCGACTACATTTCCAATAGTGACCATAAATATTCATTAGTTTCGTCAATATGACGCGTTCATCTAGATAAAATTGATAAATATCAGATTTTTAGCGATGAGCCGAATCTTAGATCTATAGGCCAAGATTAGAACCATTTACCCTACCTAAAATAAATAAAGAAGCACATTTTTTGATGATTTTCCCCAAAATTCTATATCTACGATTTTTTTCAGTTGTCAATTGTTAATAGTTTTGAACATTCGAAAAGTTTGCATTTTTCCTTACCCTTTTTGTTTGTTTAAAAGAAAACAAGTCAAAAATCGGGCATGGACATTTTAAGCTATATGGATTTTGATTTGTTCTTAATTTTTACTTAAAATATTTTTTTTCCCAGAAAACAATTGTTTTTCATTTCTAATTTGTGTAATACGTGACGATTCTGTACAGAATTTTTTTGAAAAGCTTCAAAGCCGCCATTTTGGAAATTTAAAACGATTCAAGTGGTCGTATTTTTAGCCAAAATATAAATCATTGTTCATAACAATCAATTATGCCGAATTTCTTGCAAATCGGAGATAGTCGAGTTTTTCCGATTCGTCATTTGGCGACATTTAGTAAATTTCAATAAATTTCATGGAAATAGCAGGACCTTTTAATAAGATCCAGGAAACTCAGGGAATTTATGATGTTCCGAGAATTTCAATTAAATTTTAGGAAGAAACAGAAAATTGTGAGAAGATTTTAAGGGAATATCATGATTTTCATAGTAGATTCAAGAACTTCAGATAGCAGGAACCTCAGCAAAGATCAGTGAACTTGAAAAAAGTTTAAAGATTTCAATATAGTTTCATTATATTCAGAGAACTTCAAACTTTTTCTTGTAAATCGAAGCTTGTCTACGCATACTAGACTGATGCAAAGTTTGAAATTTTTGCTCCATAGTGCTCAAACGGTTTCAAATCGGGTCCTGATAAGCCTCCAAAAGTTTAAACTCATTTGATAAGAAACTGACTTGGCACAAACCATTTGAAGTTTATATGGAAATTATTATGGGAAAACAAAACTTTTTGTTCACTGTCTTCTAGCCTTTTAACATATTGTACTGTTAACAAATTCTATTGTTATTTATGGCAATTTTTATCAGCTACAACTTTGCAGAAAACCGTTTTTCAGCCAAACGTTAAATTAAATAGTTATTAATTGTTTAAGAGATTGATAATCTTATGGCAAGATTAAGCAACTTTATTATGGGCAACACTGTACTCTGCAGTGTGACATAGTAGTCATGATTTTTAGTCCTCTATTTTACGCGCTATAAACACCAATGTTGCCTGCTGAACAGTTGAATGAGCAAAATCATTAGACATCGGTGACTTGAATCATTAATAATTTTTGTTCCTTACATTTTATCGGAAAGTGGTCTTAAACAAACTTGTAGCTCAACTATCATTTTCTAAAGTAGAGTGAATTGGTGAATTTTGAGATTGATATGAACCGAAATTATGGTTTCTCCATAGTAATTCCCATATAAACTTCAAATGGTTTGTGCCAAGTCAGTTTCTCAATAAATGAGTTCAAATTTTGGGAGGCTAATCAGGGCCCAATTTGGAACCGTTTGAGCATTGTGGAGCGAAAATTTCAAATTTTGCATCAGTCTAACGCATACGTTGTTGACAAAATTGCAGTTATAAGTTGAAAGATGTTAACGAAAGCAACGTGAACTTCGGAGCAGTTCTGAAGATGTCATGGCAGTTCCATGAATGTCAGGAAATTAGCGAGTACTTCACAGAAATTCTTAAGACTTCAAGTAGCTTTCTAGAACTTTAGGTCCGCTTCATTAATTTCAGGAGCATAACGTCCAAGAAGTTCCGAAAATTAAAGTTTAGTCCAGAAAAGTTTAGAAATTTTAAGAAATATTTCAGATGACATAAATTTCAAGAAGTTCACCGAAACCCAACAAACTTCAGGGAGGTTTAGAGATCTTAACGTCAATTCCAGATCATCATCAGGAAATAAGTGAGAAATTCTAGGAACTTTAACTTCAAGAAACATCAAAGATCTACAGGACAATTCCATTAGTTTCATATTTTTTAGGACTTTGAGGAAGTTCTGAGGAAATGCTTATAACTTCAATGCAGCTACATAAACAAACTGAGAGAACATAAGGGAAGGTGGGTCCATATGAGTGGTTCAAGTGCTTAATTGTTTTATGAGCAATGATTCACATTTTCGTTAAATTTCAACCATTTTGGATCTTGAATTTTTTTCAAAATGGCGTCTTTCAAATTCTGCAAAAAGTTGTATATAGCACGAAAACGGTACTTTCGATCGAAATGATGTCTGATTTCTGAGACAAAGTTCTGAGGAAAAATAATGTTATTGTGGGACAAATATACAAAAAATGCTCATTTCAAGTAAAAATTCCATAACAATGATAAAAACCTAAATATTTCAAAATGTTCTTGTTGCATTGAAATTTTAAGTTAAACAGAAGCTTATGAAAAATGCAATCTTTTGAAAAATTAATGAACTTTGTAATTGTTTTGTAGTAGTTTTCATAGTCTTGAGCATTCTCGAAGTTTGCATTTATTATCAGCTGATTCTAGTAAAAAAAAATCAATAATCGGGCATGGACATTTAAAGATATAAAGTCAATGTTCCTATAGTACCGATTCGTTCTTGACGTATTCCTATAGTACGGCAATATTAAAAGATAACTTCCTGATGTCTTTGGAAAGAGTTAGTTTCCGGTAAGACACAAGTGTGGTCCGCGGAGACGAACCAGCCCAGGGCTGAAAGATATACAGGGTGCGTGACGAATTTTTGCAGTAAATTTCAAATAGTAATTTCTCATGCTTGTGCATCATGATTTAGATATATTTGGCAGCACTGGATAGCTTATACTGTTAGGTGTAAGATTTAAACAAACAATGTTGAGTAAACGTAAAGATGTCGAAACAATAGAGCAATCTGTCAGCCGTTGTCGCTTTGTTGCGCGCCGGAGTATGCATGAAAGAAATAATTCGGTCGGTAAATGTGTCTGAAAGAACAGTGTATAATATTAAAAAAGGCTTGGGAAAGTGATAAGACGGAGCACCTGCTCATACTGCTAATAAAGCACAGAAATGGCTTACGGGAAATATTTCGTAAATTTGGGAGGAAGAATTTGGCCCCCAAGCAGTACCGATATCAATCCGTTGGATTATTTTGTATAGGGCGTCGTCCAACGGGATATTAATAGAACTCCTCACACCACACTTAAGTCGGTAAAAGCTAAAATCAAGACAGTGATGACATCTATGGATCGAAACATTTTAAAACGTGCATACTGCAGTTTCCGGAAGCGTCTAACTACAGTCGTCGAAAGGGAGAAACAAGAAACTTTTGAAAAGGTGGTAAATGTCAGGCATTGTCCAAAAGCGTCGAAATAACTAACAAATCCACCAATTACGTACATGCATATGCTGCTTCCCCAACACCGTCATCAGAGAGTCGTTAGTAGACAAAGTCGAAGTGGCATTCGTCTCCGACCTTCGGGCGCGTGCGAATAGGCAGGATGCCTTTGCGTAACATATTGCACACTCATCGCTCATCGCCACACAAAATGCTCTCCAGAACTGTAATCTTGTAACCAAACTTGGGCAGGGGTGGAAGTGATTTTGATCGATTCTCTTCATCGACTTTCTGTTTTGTTAATAACTCGACGGCAAACACATTCATTGATACGTTTGTTGTTCTTGATGATAGAAAAGCATAGCAGATATAGCAATGAAAACTAGCATCGCATTGCTTTTTACCGGCTATTTCTATACAACGCATAATTTAGTGTAGAAAGGCACATCAGATGAAATACCCAACATAAGTGCGACATGATTTTCTAGCTCTCGAAAAATAGGCTACCAACCAAGTCCAACAATTGAAAGAATTCATTTACCTGATATTTCCAAAGCCTCATTGCCGTCCATCCATGTCTCACTCAGCGCCAAAAAGTCGGCTCTGGTCATGAGATGGTCAGTCAACACGTTCTCGGAATGCGCATTCAGGCTCTGGATGTCCAGGGTCATCATTATAACAGAGTGATCAGCGTTATCAAAGAATGCGATCAACTCGTCACTCAGCGTCGCTAATTTGTGGTTTTCCAGCCGTTGCATCTTAGCACGGAGTTCCTTATCGTGATGAAACACGAATGAAATGGCGGAGTTTGTCTTAATCGATAACAATCTCCGCGAAAGTAGCTCCTTGCGACTTGTGAATCGTCAACGCACAGGCACTAACTATTGGAAATTGCATTTGAAGCCACTGCTCTGCTTGACGTTGACCAATCGCTTGTAGATCGGTGTCCAGTCTTGTTGCAGTACGCTAGGTTTTGAAAATACAAGCGGCCTGGATTTCACCCGAAGTTTCACATCAACAGCGTCGTTATCAAACTTGAAACACAAGCGGCATCATCGGTGTGCCTAAGTTCACCGATTGCTCCGTTGACAAGACCGTCCTCTGCTTCTACGTTGGTCGTTATCATGCATGACATTCCAACAACCAATCGTAGATGGTATGGAAGACAACCTGTTTCAGGTTACAGCCTCGGCAGTACAATCCCATCCATCACGGTTGCTCAAGGCATCATGATTATACGCTACAACAGCGTTATTGTGATGGTATAACCGTATTGCGTTCGGTACATTCTCCATGCACCATTCGACTGTCCGGAACCTGCTTTCCACCAGCTTGGTCTCATCATCTGACACGTTATGTGGAACGCCGAATGGACAGTTGTTTCTCCGATAGCCACGGCAGCCTTTCCTGTCAATGCGCAGGCGACATAGGCGTTATCAAGTGCATTGTGTTGCTAGCTAAAGCGATTGTATGTCTCCATCAGGATATGGAGCGTAACGTTTTACCGCATCCAGCAAAGAACAATTGGAGAGGTTTTCTACTGCCATCAAAACAATGCAGGTTGTCGATGACTTGTAGTACAAGAGCTCTGTATTCAGCATTCGTTTTGTGAACCAGAGCACAGTAATCCTGCTTGCTCATAACGTTCTGTCTTCCAGTTCGTAGCCCATGTTTCCCTCGCTGCGGCCTTCCAACCTGTCACAGACACCAGTTCAACCCCTGTCCAGCAGCAGACGGGCCGCGACTCTTGCGAGTGCCCAATCATTGAACCGAAGAATATGGGGTTGTCCGGTCCGATTTGCTGATCCAACTTCCTACACGTCATCGTCATCTTCCAAAGGCTTCAAGCCTTTACTACCATCGACCCTTTTCAGGGCCACCAAGATTTTCCTAAAGAGTAAAATTTCTGAACATGTCCCAACTAAAATTCATATTAAAAGGTTCTTTTCAGGGCAATCATAGTCATACTAAAGTGTATAAACAGGGAGAACCCCGCTCAAATTCATATTCCAACACAAAACACAAGCTCCTGCTGCAGTTAACAAATAACATTTATTATATAAGACCACGTAGTCCTACGTCACCATTGCGTAGAGCCCCATAGGGCTGTTCATTTTAGTTTTTGAATAAATTTACTTACAACTTCCATAAATATGTTGCGAAAGAAAATAAATCGCACAAAATTCATTGCTAGAATAACTAACTGGTGTATTTTTTCTCAAATATGCCATTTACTGCGAAAATTCGTCACGCACCCTGTATAGAGGAAATGGCTCTAATATTGGCCTATGGATCTAAGATTGGGACGATCGCTAAAAATCTGCTATTTATCAATTTTATCTAGATGAACCCATGTTCAAAAATGGGGTGGACTGTATCACCGGACGGTCAGTTTCTTCGGATTTCGGTACTTTTTGTCAATGCTCACGTGACGTTTGGTAAAACACAGAAAACACTTTTATTGCGGTCAAGTGGTAAACTATATCGGACACGGTTTATTCCTAAATTGGTTTTTGGATAGACGAATGGATAGAGTGTATCTTCTGCGCGCGCGGATGATTGATTGATTGATTTATCTTTATTAGGGAGGCTTTCAGCCTGGGGCTGGTTCGCCTCCACCCGCGCGGATGATTTATTACTACTGTTTTCCTGATCGGTAATCTTCTCCTATCTGTTGCTTGCGATCGTGTACATGGAATGTGAGAACTGTATAACAATATAGTGTAGGGTGACCAACATCTCATTATGTGCCAACAAACCCGTTATTGGGAAGGTACTTATGAATATTTTTGGTCGCTATTGAAATTTTACTCGATTGCTGAATTTACGTATGGGCCCAAATTAGGGGCATTTAGGCTGACATTACATCCATTTCCCCTATATATAAAAAAAAGTTTGGTCCTGTAGCTGATCCGGAACATCAGTAAAAGTGGTCAATTCATGAAACTAGTCCTAGAGCCCCGCGGTTTTTTTTTTAAACCACTCATAGCCACCTTATCACAATAAATTCACGGAGACGAGCCAGCCAACGGCTGAAAGTCTCCTTAATAAAGATACATAAAAAAAAAAACAATAAATTCAGAGTTTGGACCCGAAATTGATACTGGGATGGGATGGTCCGCTAAAAGATCCGGAATATCCGTAAACGTGGTTGATCGCGCACGGGAAGAACTTCCCTACGTTGTGTGAATAGATGGTGAAATTAAACCACAATCCTTAGCACTTCAAGAAGGTCTAGAGAATTTCTCAAATGTTAACAGATTTCCAAGGCAGTTATGTGAACTTCACCACAGTTCTGAGCACAACGTCTCAGATAGTTTTATGGCGAGCTGAACGCAGAAAATTTTAGTCATAAAGGGTGGAACAAACCAAAAGTTGTCAACTCATATATAGTGTATTTCTGTTTAGCATGCATTTTAGAAAATAACAATCATTTTGTTTTAAATCATTGTCTCATGACATTTTTGGTTTTTGTTTTTAGCATTCACTTTTTAAGATGGCTACCAAACAAGAGAATCTCTTCGAGAGCGTGGTTTACAGGCTTGGACATAAGTCGTGACTTCATTCGCGTGATGAGTAGACTTATGTCCAAGCACTACTCGCTAGAAGCTCAACTCAATAGAATAAACCTCGTGGACAGCAACATCTGTAGGTGTAGGAAAACGTGATTAGAGATGTTATGCCTCAGAACATCCCGGCGGCGCCGACTGGGGTGGAACCCAGACCAGCTGTGGTTTTTTTTTTTTTTTTTTTTCTTTTTTTTTTTTTTTTTTTACAGAGGGGAATCTGCTCCCAGACACCTGAGAAGATAACTCAGGGTGTGTGGGGATGGGAAAAGTAGCGCTCCCGACCCACCAAACCTTACCCTGTGCTCTTGGCTCTTGCCCTCCCCGGAACCGCTCGAAAGCATTACAACATGGAAGGGGGTCGGTTGCGCTATGGCGCATCACACTAGTGGTGTGTCACAGACGTGACACTCGCTACTGCACAGTGAGCAGCTGTGCAGGACCTTCCTCTTATTGTTCGCTGTTAATTGTTCGCCTGAGTTCTAGAGCAGACGTGATAGCCAGCCAACTGTCCACGGCAGCACAGGACAGAAGTGACCGCTTACCAGCTTAGCACTCTAAGAACCCGGTGTCACTCCTGCCTTTGCACAACGAGGGTTTGTGCAGGGCTTATCGACCTCCTGGGATAAGCTGGATGGGGCTCCAGCGTCCTTACTCTGCTGTAGGTCATTTAGCCGCAATATCTCTCCCTTGGGTTCGATAATTAACGTTTCCAGGGCACACCACGAGGAGGCGAACTACTTCATGCCCCAGGCCAGCTGGGGTGAGAGGTAATCACGCTTACCACTACACCACCGGCGCCACTGTTCAGGATGACTAAGGTAAACAAATCAGATGAAATTTTCAAGAAAACTATTTGGTCGGGCAGGTGATTGCACTGGCGAGCTGAAGAGAAAGTATCTTTATAACAGCTGACATCCAGAATATTTACGTGAGTGAGTGTATGAACAAATGTATATTGCTTTTTATTAGAAACTTTTGATACCTGGCCTGGTTTTGTGTTTTGTCATTGCGGTAAAGTTACATGAAAATTGTAGGAAGCCAACACTGCAACGTTGCTATTAGGCTACTACACTGTAACCAAAAACTAGAACCTGCTAAATTCATTATCTTTCGGCCATTTTTAAAATATTGAACAATCATCACGAGAAACCTCAAGAAGGTTTCTGGGGCTGTATGAGAAAAAAATCAAAACAAAATGGCGTACATTGTCAAATGACTTAGTTCAACAATACAATAAGGTTGTGCAAAACTCAATGGAAGGGGTCAACCGTGATGTTCGTTATTTTTCAGTACACTTATATTGTTTTACAGGTCGCAGTATTTTTTTACTGGGATTTTGATTTGCTGAAAAATCGGAAAAAATTAAATTACCGTCATTCGTAAGGAATCAATAAAATCGACTGATTTTATTTTCCACCATTAAATCATTGGGTTAACAGAACTAAGTATGTACAAGCTTGGAATAAACTTTCTAATTTTTTTTAATTTTCCACAGATTTTTTAACTTTCCAATCGAACAGTTCCTCAATTCCAAAACCCAGTAAAATCTTACTGACTAGATTAGTGTGTGCACATAAAAATCAGTGAGAAACCCACTGTCCTCTTTACTACGCATCCTTATCGAGAAAGAGATCTTACATTATCTTACAATAGTGCAGCTCTCAATAAGCAGTTATAGAAGTGCTCAAGAAACATAAAAATATGAGCAGGTTTTATGTCCCCATATAGGTATAGAAGAAGCAAACAAAAGGTGGAAGCAACCGAATCGTTTCAGTCGTGAAACATGTTGCATCTCAGTAATAATTCGAATACCGGTTTGAAAATCAAGCCCCCTTTGCTTTGCATTCGGAATAGCTCCATAAAAGTATCATCCAGACCTCAAATTCCCTTCATCAATGACCGGGTGTCCAATGATGACGTGATATAACAAAACAATCCGGAAAGAATCCGCTACCGAAAAAAAAGGAAATCACCCAATATGGGACCATTTACGGGTGGTCCATAAATTTAACGACGATTCCAAGATGATGCAAGCGTAAAATTTCCTTCCATCATCAATATATTTTACGAGCGAACTGGCACAACGGCCGTTGCGGGAGACCGGTTATAACTATCAATTAAAGTCCACTCCGCTAATCTTTACCGTCCAATCCCCACAGCAAAGGGCCAGGCTGAGTCGTGAAAGAGGGACGATATATCAACTGGACTCTGATTAGGCACATGATTGCTCTCGAATCTGAGCTTTGCGTTACTGCTGCTGACTGACTCCATGTTGGATCATCATTTTCGGAAGAGGTTATGCCTCCCAGCTGAAATTGTGCTTTGCGAAGCTCTTCCCCTATAATCCCACATGATGAATGTACCCTCTGATTTGCACATAATTCTGGATGTAATAACTTGCTTTGTGTTGCAGCTGGCCTGGTAGGCGAGCTGGATCCGCGAAGATAGTCACTATTGTTGGTGTGCATATTTACAACATCTCGCAAAGCGCAGTTCAATCAAAGTCGTGTCCGGAATTTACCTGAACAGTTTCCATTTCAGAACGGGCCTCAACGGAATAGAACGATGTTTGCTATTCGATTAGCTTGGGCCTTCACCAGTTCCAGTTCTGGCGAAGTAGTAGCTACGACAAGACCATAAAGAACGGACGTGACCGGAATCCGGGTTATGCACAATCTTCGATTTTTTTTTTCATTAAGACTTCTGATCCGTGAGATGCCTTCCTTTATTTGTATTGGGTGGGATACAACAATTGGGAGATAACAAACTTCCATTCACAGCCTGGAGGTGATTGGGAGTAAATAAACGAGCAAAGTGGAAGCGGTAGACTTGATGGAACAGGGTCAGTGTGGATTTTATTTGGGTCCCTGAGGCACATAGCCGTAAAGTTTATGTAGGGTTGTGGATTACGATTGTTTCTGTAATAAAGTAAACACAATCAGAAGTGAGGTGATTCGCATAAAGTGTTGCAATTGAAATTGATTTCCATAAATGTAAGTTAGGATGTTTTGTTAGTTACGGCAGTGCACCGTGGGCAAAGCCGAGTCAAAAAACTTTGCTTTTATTACCCATTGATTATGGTTCCTAGAAACTAGTTTTTTTTTTCACGAGAAAGAAATTCCAAGAAATCCCTTGAAAATTACATCAGATTCCCATGGAACGCTACTCAGTACCTGAGTGGTGAGGACTCAATCACATTCAAATATTAAGTCGTTTTTCTTGAAAAATATCAACTTCTTGGCCTTGTTTACATCCTGTGTCTAGCGCTCTTAAGTTGGTGCATTTTTCCAGAGCACAAAACTTAAAACTTTTTTACGACTTCCGTATTGTTTGTTTACATTTTCTTGATCGTGGCACTATTTATTAACGGGCGAAACTTGTCCTGATATAGTTATTTAGAACGAGAATGTTCAAAACCAAGTTAAATCGAATATGCTAGAATTGCGACCCGAAAAAAAATCGACTAGCCCGTGAAATACAGTTGTATTAATGATTCTTAATTTAACTTCAAAATAATATTTTGACCATTGATCGCAATGGTTTATCTTTCGGACGAGCTCGTTTAAGAGACGTAAGTCTTCTTGCTGGTCCCGATCGTTGGATTCTTTTTGAAAGGTGCTGTAGGGTTTTTTGACAGCCATTTCGAGTGAGTCCGCACCACTCAGCTCAGAGCTACTTTTAATTTACTTTAGAATTTACCTCAAATTCTTCTTCACTATCACTGCTTTTTGGAGAAGTAAGAAGAAGAAGAAGAAATGTCATGGGAAAACATGACTGTCGTTTTGGTTCTTGATTAAGGATCATGTTCGCTTGGATGTGTATAATTTACTTGATCGTTTGCAGACAGAGGTGTAAACGGTGAGTGCTTTTTACTACATTCACTTCGTTGTCATGGGATATAGGGGTTTTGATCTAATTTCCGTCCTACTAAGCACAACCCGCGCTTTATCTCTCTTTTCTGAACGAGTTTAAACAAAAAAATGGAACATTTCTGTCAAAAATGACTTCTAAATTCATTCACCTTTCCATACGTACCGTTGAATTTGATAAAGAATCACAAATTGTTGATATATTGTTTAAAATCTAACACTGCTTCTTGATTCTAAATTCGTTCTACGAGTTTCAATTCCGTCCTAACGCATTAAAACACCATTAGATTTTCTTCGTCCTACGGATAAACGTAGAAAAAGAGGATTCGCTAGGAGTGCTTCTTTTGTTTTGAGAACAATGAGCGTAAATATTCATATAATGCGCTCTAACTGGATTTACAGTCAGTAATCCTTATTGCCGGATTCGTTATTGCCGGTATCTCTTATTGCCGGATCCTTATTGCCGGGCTATCCGCGAATAAGGATACCCACAGCTTATGGGATTTTCACTAATGGGGACTGTAGTGGATTATCTCATTTGTTTCAATACATAAAGCTATACTGTCTTCGACAAAGTTGCTGTACTGGGTTAGACCAACAAGCCTGTGCCATTGGATTCAGGTTAAATTGGGAACTACGCCGCTAGAGGTGCTTCACTTTTATGTTACTTATGACGGGCGCTATAATATATTGATCATATTTCCAACATAGAATATTTCGTGATCCTGACCATATAGAAAGTTACTGTCTTCAGCAAAGTTGTTCAGGTGACCAAGTCCTTTCGGATGGTGGCGATATTAGTTCAGAACTCTCTCACTACGCAGCGATAGTGTGCATGTGCAATTCCTATATAAACTGTATCTCGAGAGCCTGGCCATATAGAAAGTTGCTGTTTTCAGCAAAGTTGTGCAGGTGATCAAGTCCTTCTGGATGGTGGCCATATTAGTTCAGAACTCTCTCACTACGCAGCGCTAGTGTGCATGTGCAATTCCTATATAAACTGTATCTCGAGAGCCTGGCCATATAGAAAGTTGCTGTTTTGAGCAAAGTTGTGCAGGTGAGCGAGTCCTTTCGGATGATGTTCATATTAGTCCAGAACACGCTCACTACGCGGCGCTAGTGTGCAAGTAAATTTCCTGTATAAGCTGTATCTCGAGAACCTGGCCATATAGAAGGTTACTGTCTTGAGAAAAGTTGTTCAGGTCACTAAGTCCTTTCGGATAATGGTTATATTATTTCAGAACTCTCACACTACGTGGCGCTAGTGTGCACATGAACTTCCTTAATATGCCCGTCATAAGTAACATAAAAGTGAAGCACCTCTAGCGGCGTAGTTCCCAATTTAACCTGAATCCAATGGCACAGGCTTGTTGGTCTAACCCAGTACAGCAACTTTGCCGAAGACAGTATAGCTTTATGTATTGAAACAAATGAGATAATCCACTACAGTCCCCATTAGTGAAAATCCCATAAGCTGTGGGTATCCTTATTCGCGGTTCCTTATTCACGCCCCCGTTACCCCGGCAATAAGGATTCCTGACTGTATGTTGTAGCTAATGAACTTACGCATCAGAACAAATCTATTATTGATTTGTGCGTGGTGAAATCATTGATATTATTGATCTTCTCTGATCGATAGAACGGAAATGGGCGATTGCGATGAAGTAGTGCTCTACCCTATACACTCAATAATAAATTAAATCAATCCGAGCCATGATTACTTCGGCAGTAGTCAGCCCCGAAGGCTGAAAGTCTCTTTAATAAAGAAAGATAAGATAAGATCGACAGTAGTCAGGCATGATTAAATTCAAAGTAATCACTTGCGATAAATAGTTATCTTATCAGTTTAAATTGTATTATTTCAGAATATTAATTTACAATCAAAATGATTGAAATTCGTTTAAAAAAGATTACCATTCAATCCAAAATGATTATAATAGAATCAAAAATGATTAAAATTTATTCAAACAAGATAACGTGCAATTTAATCAACCATGATTAAACTGGGTTCAATGATGATTGTTTTTTAGCAAGAGATAATTAATTTTAAATCATTCGGTATGATTAAACTGAGCTGAATGTCAAATTGACTAAATTTTAAGCAACATGAGAATAATTTAATTTATCAATGTAGTCGTTTTATTTTTGAACTCTCATGCTCTGTTATCACCTTTCTCGCACAGCACAAGCGTTAGAACAACATTTGCTTGAAAGGAAAACTATTAAATAACTTCATAGACAGCGTCATTTGGTCCTAATTCTTCTATTTTGGGTATATTTCATCTATTTTTGATCAGCAATGTTTCCTCTCGTTTATCGTTGCATATTATTTTGATACAGTACTTTCCCGATTTCATCAGCCATATCTGAAATTTTAGGCTGACAAAATCGGGATTTTTTTTCTTCAATTTTTTAACCTTCAAAATGATTTCGAAATCAAGATTAACTATCATTTATCCGCTATTAATGGACTTACTGGTAAACGTCTCAAAAAGGTAAAACTGTTTGCGTACAGAGCTGGTACGTACTGTTCAGTTTCCTTGAACTCTGCTTGGTTTCCAGCGTTGCTGGCTGCTGCTTGCGATGGCCTTCGTCGCTTTCTCGAAATAGTATTCGACGTGGCTATTGAAGTTAGGCGGTCGTCGATCATCAATCACTCCCAAATATTTCAACACGCATAATAAGATTATTTTGAATTGGTTGCGTCACGTCACGTATCGTGCTTACTCTGGCCGCGGCCTATGGCGTTATTCCCAACGGTGATATCTGTTCGCTGCACTGATATAAAGCTACTGACCAATAGCGTTTTGTTGTGGGCTATCTGCAGCTTTGCTCCTTGCATCAAGTTTCCAATCATGTCGATTGCCTTCCTGTGTCTTGTCATTACAACGTCTCAACTCCTTTGGGCAGCTTCAGCGTTAGCACGCCGTTGTACATGACGTTGCAGAGTGTTGAACCGAGTATGGAGCCCTTGTTTGCCTCGTAGACAGGGACTCCTTGGAATCCTGCACAGTTAGTCAAGGACCCTCGTTCTATGCGATGGCCTCCCAGCTGGCGCTGTTGAACGCATTCTTGACATCGATCGTTATCATGGTTATAGATATAGATCTCCTCCCTGCTTCTGTTTGGCACTGGCGTGCACAGGGTTGGGCAAGGTGGGCAATCACCCCTTCTTTATAAATAAGATTTTTATTTCCACATTAACAAAATTATGGTATAAAATAACTTGATTTCTTGATAACTTGATTTGAAGGTAAAATAACTTCATTTCATTATATAAGGGCACTGAAACGCTTTTATTACGCCAATGCCTTTGAGATGGTGCCTGAAAATTGCACCACAAAGGTACATGAATCCTGCATCCTGTAGATAGTTCCAAGATAATTTCGAAAAGAATACCGAGAAAATCAAATTTTTAGTGAAATTACAAAGGGATTTTAAGCAAAATATCAAGCGAATTCCGACGATAATTTCTAGCTCAGTCCGGGAAAAAATTCTGAAACTCTAAAAAAATTTCAGTTCTAAGGTACTCTGAGAAAAAAATATTAAGAGTTCTAAATATAATTCTAGTGGACTTCTGAGAAGAATTTCAATAAAGCTCTTAGGAGAATTCTAAAAAATCCGAGAAGAACCTCAAGGATATTGAATTCTGAGGACAGTTCCAATGGATTCTGGGGAGTATTCCAAGAAAATTCTGCGAATATTTTTTTGTGAATCCTGCAGATAGTTCCAAGATAATTCCGAAAAGAATGCCGAGAAAATTAAATTTCGAGTGAATTCCAAAGGGATTTTGAGGAAAATTTCAAGGGAGAACCGATAATTTCTAGCTCATTTCGCGAATAATTTCTGGATAATACTGAGGAAATTCTTCTGAAACTCTAAGGGAATTTCAGTTCCAAGATGTTCTGAGTAAAAGTCAAGAAGAGTTCTAAAAATAATTCCAGAGGACTTCTGAGAAGAATTTCAAAAGAACTCATAGAGTTCTAAAAATTTCGAAAAGAACCTCAAGGATTTCTGAGGATGGACTTTTTTGCAACTGTACAATTTTTAAAGACAGCTTTTGGATTCCCTAATTGAGAAGTGGGTATTAGTTTGCCATTGAACCATGGTCTATTGTTGTCGTACTAAAAATTCATCTAAGAATCTTCTCTGAAAATTTCAAGTCATTTGTTACCGCAATAAATTCGGGTGTGTTCTTTATATCATTTTCTGTCACCCAGACTGGCAGTACTTTGGGACAGGGTTGACATTCTTAACGGCGCCAGTGGTGTAGTGGTAAGCGTGATTACTTCTCACCCCAGCAGGCCTGGGTTCAATCCCAGTCGGCGTCGCCGGAATGTTCTGAGGCATAACATCTCTGATCACGCCTTCCTTCAGATGGGAAGTAAAGCCGTTGGTCCCCGGTTCATGAGTTGATGGGTCGATAGGTAGGGTCCAGGTGTGGGAGCTGCCTTCCTGGCACGTCGGTAGCATTGGTGCTCAGCACGGAAAACAAGATCGACGAAAAAACAAACCAAAGGAAAAAAAAAAAAGGGGTTGACATTCTCAAACCTTTGCACAAGTCGTCATTCCGTTAACAATCCTGTACACGCTTGTCAAAATAGTTTTGTGCGCATTTGTTTGAATCATTACATATTTTTTAAACCTTTTCAGTGATCTTGGCATTTAGGTCAAAATTTGAAAAAAAAATAGAACTAATTTCCATTGGCTGTCTGAAAGCAGTTTTGCATATTGAAGAAGATGAACCACCACCGGAGCAAAAAATAAATAAAATTTGTTAAATTGAACAGTAAAACAACAGTGGTGGGTGGACAGCACCATCCACCACGCACTTTGGAGTACTCCCCCATGCCCAGATTAAATGCACCAAAGAAAAAAAAAGTCCCTCCTTAACAAGATTCCTGTGCACGCTAGTGCTGTTTGGACGCCTTCTCGGCTCTCTCGACCACTGTCTGAATTGCATTCACCGTTGCACTCCCTTTTCGGACTCCGAACTGCTTCTCCGACAAACCGTGCATTTCGTGAGTCTGTTAAGGATGATCCTGTCCAAGAGTTTTCCAAATGTATCCAGCAGACATATAGGCTCATACGATGCTGGATCCCCCGGCGGTTTTACTGGCTTCGGCAGCAACACTAGCTTTTATATCTTCCATTTGTCAGTGACCCTCGTCCAAGCATTTCTGCAGCACATGTTGTAGCAAGTACGCTTTATGATTAGCACATTAGCAATGAACATTTACAAACTACAATCATAGTTATGCTTTCTATAAATTATTTATTCTGTTATAGGTTATTTAATAATTAAAATATAAAATATAGTTTTTTCAAATAAATCTTAAATGTGTTCACCGCTAAGGAACACCCATTATTAGAATGGGTAAAAGAGTTACCCTAGCCATAAAACTGTTCAAATGAGTTCCCGTACACGTTAGCTACAAGCGCAAAGCACATGTCCCGATAGCCTGTTGAGCGTGGCTTCTTGTTCACATTACCGCGTCGATTCGCGTGCATCGACCTGCGCCTAAAACAATTAGGAATGCATTGACCTTTCCTGTTCGGCTTTGCACTTTCCCGAACTCGGGAGAGGAATGTGGCTGGACGATTAATATTCGTTCGGTGGAATGAGATGTCCCTATTTCTATAGAAATTGTCGCATGCTCAATTTTGAGAATCGGTTTCGTGATTTTGGCCTTCGTCTGAAATCACGATTACCGGGGACAAAGGTCACCAAGCGTGGTATCTGAGGACACACTTAGCCCTAACTCGTCCACTTTGTACTGATACGTGGAAGAGGCAAGAGTGGTCAGTTGTTGATCCGTGCCGTGGTGTGTGTAAAAAGGTGAATTGTAAC
Organism: Ochlerotatus camptorhynchus; assembly: GCF_037179485.1. NCBI lineage: Eukaryota > Metazoa > Arthropoda > Insecta > Diptera > Culicidae > Ochlerotatus > Ochlerotatus camptorhynchus. The sequence goes on from NW_027040715.1 coordinate 413,919, forward strand.
ATGTGGTCTCGATAAGGTGTTAATTTATACTAGATTTTCCTTCCCCTAGTTAACAGTAGTGAGCGAAGCTATATTAGCTATTTGGCGGTTAGTGGTTAGCGTGTGACTTAGAGAAAACGGTAAAGTGCAAAGTTTGTAGATGGTGCGTAAACTAAGAGGAAATATGCGTCGTTATATCCATAGATTCGTGGCAGCACAGGCCGACATACCACCATTTCGTTGGAACCAGGTACCGCTTGTACCACGCTGTGGCGTAAGCCCGCGAATCGGTGAGGGAGACACATCATCAGCCATTGTCCCATCCGCGATCGTTTCTGGGCCGGAGTAGTGCACCAAGCAGCTTCGGTACCGCCGCCCGTCTCCCCACCAAAGGACATCACGTAAAACCTAGGTCGTGAGTAGAAAATGCATGCATGTTTGTTTGTGTCGTCCATGGCCATGTGACTCGTTTGAGACACACTCAAATACAGCTATCCCGTAAGCCGTCAATGAACGGGAGTAGCCCTTACACACTAAGATTTTGGTTCCGTGTTCGGTAAATTTTACCGAAATCAGAACAGCTGAACGTTCGGTAAAACTTTGACGTTCATTTTAAAGGCTATTGAATTTGAAAATAATTTGAAAACATGTCCAACCTTATTTCAATGATCAAATTTTGTCATTTTAGTAGGGATTTAGTTTCAAAGTAGCTGAAAACTATTGAATTGAATTGCATAAATTTTACCGAACTGTTCAGCTGTTCACGTTCATGTAAAAATTACCGAACTCGGCGATAATTTCTAAGTGTGTAGAATAACCAATTAAAGGAATGTGAAGACGACCATTGAAGCAATCGATCGCTGAGTTACCGCAGAGTGCACACAGGAGGAGTACATGGGACAGATACAATAATCGCACACGCTAGGAAAGATAGGTAGTACGTAAGGGGAAAGGATGACAAACAACTAGGCCTAGGCAATGAAAAGGGGAACAAAGCTACGAGAAATAAAGTCTTTGTAAACGTTTGAATTTCTGTGCTTTGAGCTTTATGGTAGAATAGAGCTGTACAAATGTTGATCCCGCTTGGAATAAATCAGTTTACGTTACACTGAATGTTTTCTGTTGTGTACCAATGAGAGATAGTTTGGTTAATGTCTTTTGAGGTTTCATGTTACTTCGCGTTCGTTTTGTAGTTTTTGGAATTTGATGTTTATTGGGTAGTCAGCCCGAATCTGACTAATTTTCTGGCAACTCTGGAATTGGAAGCGTTTCAGTACAAACGGGGACGATTAGGGCTAGGCCGGTGATGATAACCCCCGTTCACGTGTTCCTAGTCTTTGGCCGATTGTCGGAGTTTGATTTGCGTAAGTCTTATAGGAATTAGGGATATCTTGCGCGTCTTACATGAAGTACGCCGAACGCGTGTTAGTCAGCCAGTCAGCTTCCTACCCGAAATTCGGGAAACTTGATCCTCTCCCTAGGAAGGTCTCAAAGCCGGGCAAGCTACCAACTGTTGGATGGTCTCCTTTAGGAGTGGCGCTTAAGCCATCCTTCTTTAAAAAGGGAAGCTCGACGGGCTGTCGCGTTACAATGTATGAGGACGCCTGGACTTTCAAAGCCACGTTAGCGATTCCATCCAGACCGGGAGCTTTCTTCACCTTCCTTCCTAGCGCCACTGCTACGAGTTCCTCGTTAGTGACTTCGACGTTATCTCCCTCTCCCTCTCTGTATGGTGTAGGTGGCCAGGTCGTTGGGTCGTGCTTCGAGAAAAGTCCTTCCACGATGACTTTCAGCTTCTTTGGGCACATTTCAGCGGGCATCGTTTGACCTCTGATCTTTACCATCACGACACGGTATCCGTTGTCTCAGAAGTTGGCATCAGCGTCTCCACACAGCTCCTAGAAACAGTTTGACTTGCTCTGTTTTATTTATCGTTGATGTGCGGCCCTGGCCACTCAGAACATTCCTCTTCATTCCTCTCTGTCTGCTTTTGTTCTTGCTCTCTTAACTGCTAAGTGCCTGGTTTTATCAGTAAACTGGACGCCGTATGGTATTTGACTCCTGTTTCCTCGGCATGGTCATCTTACATACTCTCACTCGAGGGGCACGCAATAACCTTTAACTCCTACGCAAGCCTTTTTTAAGTACAATAATTACAGTTAACTACATGATTAATTACTTTAATTACGAGCGTCGGAAATTTTTTGATTTAATTACTTTTAAGTACAAATTTCAGCTTTAATTACAAGTCGCATAAATTAAGTACATTAACTCCATTAATGTACAACGAGAAATGTACTTAAATTTCCCCCAGCGTACCGTTAGACCCTTTCGTTATTGGCCCGTGAAACAAAAATTTCACAGGCCCTTTTGCTACGTTAAGGATAATGTCAGTTGGTGATTGGTGCCAATTCACATACAACGATCGGTTCGTGATTAGAAATGTAGTCGGATTTCAACTAGAGATGAACTAGCCTAAGGCTAAAAATCTCTTAAATAAAGAATTAAAAAAAAAAAAAAGTCGGATTTCAATACTGCCGAGGTGTTGGCAGGGCAATTAACTATATCCTGGATCACGCCCCTGTAAAAGCACCGGAGAATGTTGGTTTGTGCTACCTGGTTCAACCTAAGAAATAACGAATTTAATTTGGAGGATGCGAACGAAATCAGAATTACAATAGAAAATTATGTTAACCTTTGCGTGCCTAACGTCTAAATTTGCATAGATTTCAAAATTCAATTAGCTATAACAACATAATTTCTCAATATTTGTCTTTACAACAAATTGAATTTTGTCTTGAATCTATTGAAGTTTCTGAATACATCTGAAAATATTTTGATCAATTCATGGTTCCAGAGTTATTTCGGTTCCCGTTGGGGTCGCTTTTGGTCGGCATTCGGCTTTATTGTTCTGTAATAAGTATACACACGATGAACATCATTCTTTTTTTTCTCTCAAACGATGTAATTGGACCAGTGGCAGCCCTTTCGATGGTTCACAATCACATTGGGCATCCCGAAAATGTTCCGGTGCCCCGGGGAAGTGACCAATTCTCAACAAGAACCAAAACCCATCATGCGACATATCAAACTTCATGATTTTACAAATCTTGGCCAGTAATGGCCTTATTGAGAGTTCATGGTCACACTAGCCCTCCCAGACATGTTCCGGTGCCCCCGGGGAAGTGGCCAATTCTCAACAAGAACCAAAACCCATCATGCGACATATCAAACAACATGATTTTACAAAACTTGGCCAGTAATGGCCTTATTGAAAGTCCATGGTCACACTAGCCCTTCCGGGAATGTTCCGGTACCCCCGGGGAAGTGGCCAATTCTCAACAAGAACGAAACCCATCGTGCGACATATCAAAATTCATGATTTTCCAAATTTTGGCTGGTAATGGCCTTAATGAGACTCGACGGTCACACTAGCCCTCTCGGGCATGTTCCTGTGTCCCCGGACAAGAACCAAAACACGTCATGCGACATATCAAACTTTATGATTCTGCTGAACTCGGCCCACGATCCCATTGGCCCTCCCTGGCATGTTCCGGTGTTCCCGGGTATATTTTCAATTATCGACAAGCACCAAAATCCTTCGTGCGACATATCAAACTTCATGATTCTGCACGGCTAATAATGGTCTTAGACAGTTCACAGTCCCATTTAATTTAATAGTAGTGTTAATTATTATTAGTATAATAATATTAGGTTTGAAAGAAATATTGAAATAATCGAAGAATTCACGCGTAACATCAGAAAATTAATGCAAATGCAAATACATCTTCCATTGAATCTGTTAATTCAGGCACAAGCTAATATCATCATCTGTCGAACTGTGCTGCGAACATGGCTTAAAATTCGAACATTTTTTGATCGGGAGGAAATTTGCTCGAGGAATTGCTTGAATTTAAGGAAATGTAAAATTTGAAGACTTGTCGTCACAACTAAGAGATTCCCATTTAATTTGTATGGCAATCACGGCCCTCATTATGAGTATCACTTGGTGAGGATTTTCTTCATTTTTTTAAAAATAGTTCAAGAATAAGGATTTGGGTACGTTTTTAATTACATTTGTGTAACTTTAATTACATTAATTACAGAAAATTAATTTTTAATTACATTAATTACGAATCAAATTGAAGTACGTGTTTTAATTACAGTAATTACACTAACACTGCTTTGATTAGGCGAAATTAAATTTAATTACATGAAATACTTAATTTTCATATATAATTACTTAATTACATAGTTAAACACCTTGTACTTTAAATCCAACGCAGTCAAAAAGGCTATTGCGTGCCCCTCGCTCTCACTAACGTTTCTGTCAGCTCGTCTGCGTTCAGATCCGTGGGGACGGTGTCCACATGAAGACCTACAACGAAAAGATCCTTGTCAAAAGCCTTCGTCTTCCTTTTCAGGTCGGAAGTTCTCGTCCTCCGTACTGCCAATGCCATATCGGATCGCCTGATGGTCGCTATTGGTGTAACTTTCGCACACTGTCCAATTCATGTTTGCCACCAGCGACGAACTGCAGAAAGTGACGTCGATAATGGATTCCCGGCCAACTTTGCGAAAAGTGCTGCTGGTACCTTCATTGGACAGCATTACTTAAAGCTTTGCTTTAAGCTTCCAGCAGACTGTGCCCTCTTGCATTGGAGCATCACCTTCCCAACTCCTCTGCCCAAGCATTGAAGTCTCCTCCAATGACTACCAATCTTCGTTCGATCAGTTCTTCGGTAAGTCCATACAGCATCGGGGAACTGCTCTATCTTCCATATAGCAACTGCATATGAAGATTCCGCGATCACGAAACCTTCTTCTTGAATAGGGTATCTGCCCATAACTTGTATTGCAGCCAACCCAGCTCTATTAGTCACCTAGTTACCGTTATAGGGAGGGACTCAATACGGTTCCGCAATGATCGCAACGTCGCACTTTGTTTCCGTTGTCGACTGCCACACCAGCTGTGCAGTGTCGCAATGATTGAGATTTATTTGGGTTATCGCCGTTACTGTTGTGACAAAACAATTAAGTGTCATTTGGAGCGAAATGCATGAGTATTCATGCTTTGAATCCAAAAAGTTCAGCAAAATCTACATGCTGGCAAAATCGGGGGTAGACAAAGTCGGGGGTAGACAAAATCGGGAGCTGACTAAATCGGGAAAGCACTGTAATATTCATAAGGAAGGCATGAGCAGCATGAGAAAAAAAAACCCAACACGAAAGCGTAACATTCTTCGGCGGCATGTTCGTATGAGAGCCATGTCATATAACATTTTAGTTTGGTTGCTGTATTTTGATAGCTTGTGCTGCGAAAGTCGGAAGGAAAGCCAATGGATTATCACAGAAAATACGTCAACTGCTGTGACCGCTTACACCACTGGTTGCTTATCTGATTTGAACCATGCACGGTACGATTATTAGGCCTGCATTTTACTACTCATCTATCAATTATTAAGATAACTCCATGTTGCCTGCTCTCCATGCTTGGCATACACAGTTTTGGTCACAAACTGCTCATTTGCTAATATCTTTGCACAGAGTTGACGAAACATAGTTCTTTTCGTCAGTATATAGAATAGAGTTTAAGCTTGTTATAGATACGTAACAAAAAGTTGATTTTAATTCTAGTAATAAACTTTATTTGTTTTTGTGTTGTAAAAATGAAGTGAGAATTGCTCGCTGCACATCTCGGACTTTCAGTGTAAAAATTCATTGGTGTTCGTTCAAATATTAAGATTTACCTACTCTTTGCATATCTATAGTAGACTATGATCCTAATCTATCAATTACTTTAAAGACAAACAAATTTCAACAACTGAGTGAAAAGTTATTAACAAATGAGCAGTTGGTGTGTACTCACACATTTCGACAGAAATAAGTTAGTATTTTAGACCGGTACATTTTCAGGTGTGTGGAAGAAGTGAAACAGTTATTTATACAACAAATTGCAAAATGATGATTTTTTAGGACGATTCGAACATTTTTTTTAGAACGAGTCGTGTATCCAATGAGGCATGCCGTTTTAATTATTTCTATCAGTTTAGAATGCAGTTTCAAGAGAACTGCATATGACCGTCCATGCGTATGATCAAAGCTTTCTGATCAAGTAGGTTATGAAATATAATTTGCCACAATTTGTCACTTTTCGACACTGTTTCGAATAACATAATGGCCTACTTCTGGTGCCAAATAGCAGGATATATAAAAAAAATACACGACGATATTCTTGTTATGGGCAAACATTTACATTTTTAAAATTTTTGGCCAATTTGGATCTTGTTTTATTTTTTTCCAAATGGCATCTTTGCCATTTTTCAATAAATTTTAGCACGAAAATGTCACTTTAGATCGAAATGACGTCTGAGACAAAGTGGTTGAAAAAAGTATAAGTCAAACAGTGTATCTTCAGTTTTAATCAAGGGGTGGTCACTCTAAACACTAATTTTGCGTCCACATTTTTTTCTTAGTATGCCTAAAGTGTGCCGCAACTGTTCCGACAGTGTAATTCGAGCTAACTTTGTTTGTGAATAATTACATGTTCGGCAACCCGGTATGTTAACAGCTGTTTAGTTTTGATCACTGAAACCGAGAATAATACTACGCGATCCGAAACACGGACATTAAGCAACTGAATGTATTTTCTTAGATTTGCAAAACGTTGTTGCTCCGTTTCCACTTTGTATGCTGTACGATGGAATGGCTGGTGAAGCAGCAGCAGTGGAGGGAAGCAATCAGGCAAAAAATAACAACTCAGAATCACGACGAGCAGCTTCACTTGGAAGGTAATTCTTGCTGATACAATGTTTTGGTTTGGCCAATGATCTTCCGGAAATTAGTCCATAATCAGTTGTTCGTAATGTACGGGACGGATAGAGCTCAAATCAAGCTGAACATTGCATAAGGTCCTAAGTAACATTGATCGATTCTCTTCGTCGACTTTCTCTTTCGTTAATAACTTGAGCACAAAACCGTTTCTTGTTGTATTTGTCGTATTAGATGCTAGATAAAAGCTTCTTTTATCGATCTGTGTGATGAAAATACCTGGGAATGTTTTTACATGGCCGTGGGGATACGAAGAGAAATTCGATGAAGAGAATGTTACTTAAGACTAAATGCAATGTTCAGCTTGAAATGAGAAAATGTGGACGGGTTTGTAGCTCTGTGTAACGATTTTGATTACGGCACTGGAGGCTATCATGCATCCGGAAGGGATAAGATATTTGCCGAGCATTTGATCGATTAGATTTCTTGGAGGTTCTTTTTTCTTCAAATCACAACCGGTTCTGTTTGGAATGTGGGATTGATTGAGTGGGGTGTTGTTATCGTTGTTATACATGCGATGTTAATAATTTTCAGTACAGTAGCGATTATCCCGGTTTTGGTATGCGCGGTGGTCTGAATGTGAGAATGCAGAGTCTCGGGTGGATGCGACTTCGAACAGGCATTAGGATGTGCGCTGTCTATGTGTTTTTAGACGGGAATTGGCAGAAATTCACGGTTGCGGTTTCCAAAAATCGGATTGTGTCAACAACTATGATTATCAAATGTTTGACGCAGTGCGCAGGCGGACATATAATGCAGTGCTGCCAGAAACATTAAAGATCATACAAATTTCTAACCATGGGTGCCAAACAGTGCCAATGAGTGTACCCAAGTGAGAATATATGTGTTTTGGCGGAGTGACCAACCCTTTGGCTTTAATAGTTTTTTTTTTAAATGAAAACTTTTGGAATATTTAAAACCATCGTCACTCTTTTGACAAAAATCGTAGAACATCAAATTTTTCTTATATTTTTAAACTACTTGATAGCAAGCCATTTTTTGTTATCTTTGCACAGAAAACGAAATTTAAAACAAATTGCAAAAAATTAAAAATTTGACCATAACTTCTTGTTGTACAATTTTTGTCAATTTCCAAATCTCCATGGTTTAAAATATTTAAAAAGTAGCATTTTTCATGAGCTTTAAGAAATACTTCTCTTTCCTCTACAACTTTGTGTCAGACGTCATTTGATCAGAAGTGACGTTTTCCTGCTACAATTATTGGAGGAATGATAAAAAAGCCATTTTGAAAAAATTAACAAGATTCAAAATGGCCGAATTTTACCAAAAATGAGAATGATTGCTCATAACACACAATTATGCAAATCAGAGAAGTTCGAGTTTCCGATGCGTCAGTTGGCGTGGATCTGCTCTTATGAAAAGTTTTACCCAAATCGGAGAAGGTGAAGTTAAAAAATATTTCCTGGAACATGACAATCAGTTGGAAGAGACAAAAAATTACAATAAAAACCATTAAAAGATTTAGTTTAACATTAACTTAAGTCTCCAAAGACTTAGATCTCATAAAAAGTCAAAGCTTTAAAGTTTCGAATTGCAAATTCAGACTAGCGCTTAACAGAATCTCAGAAATTGAAGACTTCATGTTTCAGGAATTTGAATTATTTCAAGTTCGTAATTTTAAACACATTTCAAAAAGATTTGCTAGTTTTGGAACATGAAAACTCCTCATGTTCCCTTATTTAAAAAAAAAATCTCCATGCCCGGAATATATAATTTTAAATAAAACTCCTTGAAACTTGAATATTTTTCTATTTAAATTTTAAATTTTTACCGTTTTCTAAAGCCTAAAAAATCGATGAATCATGATATAAATGTTTTCCCTTATCTTAAATCTTGTTTTTTTTCTGTGTCCAGGATCTCGGAATGTTTCCATAGTACTCTTGAAAACTTTCTGCAGAACGCGTTCTATATTCACTTTGCATGCTCTTCATATTATTCATAATTCTTGTTGTATACTACCTAGCGGTTCCTCAAAAATTACTCTTGAAAAAATACAGTTCTCGTCCTGGAGTTCTTTTCTGCAATTCACTTAGTATAATCCCAAAATTCCCGTCAAATTACCAAAAAGAATTATTTTTTGAGCTACTTAGAATCCCCATTTATTCTTTAAAATGCTCCTCATAAATTTTTCTTGGGAAATCTCTTTAAAATTTACGAAAAATTATCACCGGAATATCGTTGGAATCTTCTTACTTCATTGGAAATTTTGTTCGAACTTAATTTTTTACCTTAATTTTAAAACGGTCCTTATTTTGGAATACTGCAAAGAAATCCAATTGGAAATATTTACAGAATATCCGTGGAATTCACCTGGAGGCAGTGATGGGCAACTGAACCAACCGGTGCGCACCGTGTGCTGGTTCGTGTTCAAAAAATACTCCTGTGTTTATGTAAGCGTGTACCCTGGTTCGGTTGAGTTTTAGTGTACCAGTGTGTTCTAAATCAAAACCGTGTGCCGGTTTTCGAGTTGATGTTCAGAACCGCAGCTTGAAAACCGAAAACCGGTGTGCTAGAATTTTGGTTTTGCTACACGAGATATAAACCGTGTGCAGGGTTCAATTATATGTTACCAAAACCGGGTATACCGTTCTTGGTTCGGAACATTGGCAAGAATTAAATAGCAGTGCTCCCAAAAAGGTGAGTAAAATATTTGTACCAAGCGACAGTTATTAATTCAATTGCCAAATATTTTGATAGACAATATTGGTAGCGAAGGAACTAGAAATCATTTTGAAGTCTGACAAATACCCTTCGATATGGGTATTTTTGGAGTCCGCGTGACGCCTATAGTCTGGAAATCGATAACCGATACCTTCTTGAAATCCAGAAGGCGGCATCCTGTTGCAGATAAACTGAGAAATCCTGTCAAATACCCTTCGATATGGGTATTTCTGGAATCGGGGTGATGTCTAGAGAGTGGAAATCAATGTCAGACGCCATTTTGAAATCCAATATGGCGGCTTCCGGTTTTAGAAAAACTGGGATATAATGCCAAATATCCTTCACTATGGGTATTTTTGGAATCAGGATGACGTATACATACCGTTCCGATTCAAATTTCGGACGATTCAAATTTCGGACACTTTCATTTTTAATTAAATATTACATCCAGTTAGAAACAAAGTAATAATGTTAGATGATCGTGGAGGGCACTAGTCAAAAAAATTTAAAATTTACCAGACATGTGGATCATATTCGACCGAGATAATCAACTTTTAAAAGTGTCCGAAATTCGAGTTTAAGTGTCCGAAATTTGAATCGGCACGGTACCCGAAATCAATTTCTGACGGCATATTGAAATCGCCATTTTGAAATCCAAGATGGCGGCTTCTGGTTATTTAAAAAACTGGGAAATAATGTCAAATATCCTTCAATATGGGTAGTTTTGGTATCGGGATGACGTATAAAGACCGAAAATCAATGTCTGACGCCATCTTTAAATCCAATATGGCGGCTTCCGGTTGTAGTAAAACTAGGGAAATACTAGCAAATTCCCTTCAATATGGGTCAAATATCCTTCAATTTAGGTAGACGTGTAGATGCCGAAAATTGATGTCCGAAGCCATTATGGAATCCCCGATGCCGACCATATCGTATAATATTTTACACTTTTTCTAAAACAGGTGGTCACCATCTTGCATTCAAAAATGGCGTTGTACATCGATATTCGGCCTACACACGTCATTTCCGAGGTGATAATACCCATATTGTAAGGTATTTCCGAGGGGGCGACTCTATCTACGAAGAAGGAAAAATTGTTTTTTGCTGTGGTTAGCTGCGCGCACGCTGAGTAGATAGTAAGAAGATTTATGACGATTCTGAAGATTTCTTGCAAAAAGATGATGCACGATGCAAGTAGATGCGAGAAATGAAAGAAGATTTTTCGAAGATTGATTAGCTAGTGTGAGATTTGTTGAGCACCTAGAATTGAGATTTAGATGTGCCGTCCCCCTCGGGTATTTCACAAGTTTTTAAAAGCCAATGCCTGCCATCTTGGAATCCAATAAGATGTTGGACATCGATTTTCAGCCTCTAAACGTCGTCTCCTACACACTTAGATTTTTTTGACGATATTAGCACCATCGAGTAGTTCAGCATTTTATTTTGCTGGATCTCAGTGAAAACTTGCCGAGATTGAGCTAAAAAACGGGAATTTTGCTGAGGTCTTCGCTAACAAACAGAAATTTCTCGGTAAAAAATCTAAACACTTATTCGAAAATACCTATATTGTAGGGTATTTGACACATTTTGAAACCAATGGCTCCAAAATTGCGTCGGACATCGATTTTCGGCATCTACCGGTTAACCCCGAAAATACCCATATTGTAGAATATTTCCCACTTTTTATGAATACGGAAGCCACCATCAATTTTAGGCTTCTGGATATCATCCCGATTCAAAAAATACCAAAAATGATGGGTATTTAACAATATTTCCCAATTTTTAGTAAATTGTAAGCTGCCATCTAGGATTTCAAAATGGTGTCCGATATAAAATTCCGGCCTCTAGACATCATCCTGATTCCTAAAAAACCCATATTGATGATTACATATTTGCTATCAAACATGCCTATTCTAAACATAACATAACCTTCCGATCTCAAGACGTCATCCTGATTCCAAAAATAGACATATTGGAGGATATTTGGTTTTATATCCCAGCTTTCCTACAACCGGAAGCAGCCATCTTGGATTTTAAAATGGCATCAGACCTTGATTTCCGGTATTTATACGTCATCCAGATTCCAAAAATACCCATATTGAAGGATATTTGGCATTATTTCCCAGTTTTAATATAATCGGAAGCCGCCATCTTGGATTTCAAAATGGCGGCAGACATTGATTTCCGGTCTCAAGACGTCACCCTGATTCCGGAAATACCCATTTTGAAAGGTATTTGACAGATGTTTAAAGGTGTTTAAATTTTTTTCTATAACCGGAAGCCGCTATCTTGGATTTCAAGGTGGCGTTGGTTGACGATTTCTGATCTCCACGTCACACCGATTCTGGAATACCCACATTGCGTAATATATCATTTGAATTCACAGTTTTTCTGTATTCAAAAAGCGCTATTTCGACTTGACACTGCATAATATTATTCATCAAATACAATTTCTGTTTAGTTATCTGCCATCACTGGCAATTCTGAATAATGCGCACCACGCACATAAACACACAACAGTACCGGATCGGTTCTTGAATTCAAAACATCATCCTTGTGAACACAGAACACCGGTACTGGAAAATCAGAACCGCACCGTGTGCAGCGAACTGGTGAACACGGTGCGGTGTTACTTGCAACTACCAAACCGAACCGACAACAGCACCATACACTGGGTACAACAGATCAGCACATTGGTTATGCTTTAGAAAACCATACCGGTGCTGTACCGGTGTTTTGCCCATCACTGCCTGGAGGTCTGCTTGAATTATTATCAGATTTAATTGAAATCCTACTATTAGTATACCTCCTAAGTATGCTCCTAAAATTCTATGGGTTAGTTTTTTCAAAAAAAAAAACTTCTTGTAATTATCCTCAGATTTCCAAATTTTGAATTGTTTTGAAGTTCTTCTCAGAAAAATATACGTGAAATAATCCTCAGAATTCTTCTGTTAATGTTCTCAAACTTCGTTGGGAATTAACTTTGGTAATTGCTTTGATTTTTTGACAAAGTTTTCTTTAAATCCTATTCATAATTTTGAAGTGGCTTTTGGAGGCCTCAAACAGTGCTGCAAACTGTCAACAATGTCAATTGATATTAGATATTCCTTCAGCAGTGAATTCAAGCATGGCCTTTGACATATTAATCTGTATGAAAATCACTGAGAAAGAGTTGAAAATCTTACATTTATCTCAACAACTGAACTATTTTGTATAACCATTGCATTGTTTCAATACTAACTATGATTTTTCTAAAAATCGGTACTCGATTAGCTGGCGTAAATGTGAAATATTTTCAACAGAACTTTGGATATCAGTAGGTCCCACAACGATGTCAATGTCAGTTGTACACTGAAATTGTGACATTGATATTGGATCTATGTGAGCTGATACTCGGGGGCTCGTGATTCCCCGATAGCAAACAACATTGTGATGATCGCCACGTTTGAAAATGGGTGTCATATACGATTGCTTCCAAATGCGAGGAAATTTTGCTTGCTAAAGTTATGCTAAAGCGGCAATACAACGACATATTATAACTGCAGGCAAACCGTCAGGAGCAGGGACAAACGAAATGGCGAACAATTGGCATGACTCTGTAGCTGACGCTCTAGTCGTTTCGTTCAGATAGACTTTCGTTGCAATCACTGCATTTTTCCGTTCGGAGTTCACAAAGCGCCAAAAACCACGTGAATTTCTTCTCAGATCCATTTGCACACGCAATACGTAAGATTTGTAGAGAGTGGCATTCAAAACTCGGCTCCTCATTAGACTGATGCAAAATTTGACTTTTTTCCAAATATATCATATTAACAATATGATCCATTCATGCCTTTTCCAAATGTTGCAATGGCGACCCGCAATATATTGCTTCACGCACCATCTAGCGTTGAAAAAGGTCAGCAACAATCATTCAATTACAATCGAGGGGTGTGAACACAGCACTTATTACAAAAGTAAAAGTCAAATTATTTTCATTAATTACATTGTGTATATTGCTTTAAAATTTATCTGACATGTCACTGTTGTCATCAAATAAAATAAAATGCTGAAATACATTCATTTGAAATATTAAACAAATTTTCATTTTCTTTACCCCTCGTGACGATAAACAAATACATTGGTAGCCTTTTTGGCCACAGAGGTGCTTTCATCGCTAAAAATCCGGTTCGCCAGCTAAGCGAAAGAGTGGATCATATTGTAAATATAATATATTTGCTTTTTCGCTCCACAGTGCTTAAATGGTTTCAAATCGGGTCCTGATTAGCCTCCCAAAGTTAAAACTCATTTGGTTAGACACAGGCTTCGCACAAGCCATTTGAAGTTGTCATGTAAATTACTATGGGAAATCTCAACTTTTTGTTCATTGCCTTCTAGTCTTTTTTTTTCATATTGAGCTGCGAAACAGTTCGATAGCCATTCTTATAGAAAATTTTCTCAGCTACAACTTTGCTGAAGATCGTTTCTATGCAAAACGAGACAGGAAAAAGTTATTAATTATTTAAGAGATTGGTAATCTTATAGCATGATCAAGCAGCTGTTTTGTGGGCAACACTGTAATTTGCAGTGTGACATAGTAGCCATGATTTTTGTGTCCTATTCAACGCCCCAGAAACACCAATGTTGCCTGCTGAGCAGTTGATTGAGCATGATCATAAGACGTCAGCGCATTGAACCATTGATAACTTTCGATCCCTGAATTTAATCAAAAAGTGGTTTTGAGCAAAGTTGTAGCTGGGAAATTTCCTACAAGTATAGTTGAAAGATTTTGAAGAAGACCGATATGCTAAATTATTAGATAGCCATGAACAAAAATCTTGGTTTTATCATAGTAATTCCCATACAAACTTCAAATGGTTTGTGCCATCTCAGTCTCTCACCAAATGGGTTCAAATTTTGAGAGGTTATTCAGGATCCGATTTGGAATCGTTTAAGTATTGTGGAGCGAAAATTTCAAATTTTGCATCACTCTACTCCTCATGTCTTTCAATTGGTTCGTCACATAACACCAGCGTGGGTAGAGAGATCTCATGCATAGCATGACAGTAAAACATTGTAACCATTGTATCGTAGAGGTAACTCTAAGACCAGAAGGTCCCGAAGAAATGGGCTCAACTTTTTGGTTAAGCTTTGGTACTATCTTCAGTCCCAGTCCCAAGCTAATCGATGCACCCCTCGAATAATAGGAAAATCCACGAACCCCTCATTTTATCTGTCAAACTTTCATAGCGAATCAAAACCAATCCTCTGCCAAGAAGGAGGGTTGCTGAAGCCACCACCATTGGTGGTGTCAGCACTGTAGCCTACAGTTTTTATGCTATGTTTATATGTGCATTGACGACACGTATGCGTTAAAAAATCTTATGTGAATAATCATTATTGAAACTTGAATTTTTCATGATAAGCTTGTCTAATTTATAAATTAATATAATTAATGTTTGGTTCCTACATGCACGCACTTGTTGAACATTTATCACGATTATTTTGCCTTGCAACAATTCAAACATCTATGTAAGCGGAGCATAATTTCTCAATGTTTGCATCAGCTGTCTTAGATTGGCAGATAATCGAGCCAAAGAACCAACAACTTTGGCTTCAATCAAAATGTTCGTGGATGACGTTTCTGCCACCGGAGTGATCAAAACAAACATAGGGTAGTACTAAAATTTCGACTAGAATGAGGTACGTTAATCGATTTGCTTAGAACTAATAGGCTAGTCAAGTAGTGAGCCAAACATTGTAACCATTATATGTAGTCTACTTATGCTTGACGAAATAAATAAATAAATTATGTTACCATATTTTCTATACTGAACTATTCAGTGCAGTTATAAACTAGCTTCATCAGCATCATCATCATCGGCATCATGTAATTAAATTAAATAATAGTTTTCCCAAAAATTAATATATGTTTCCATTTTGCCTTCATTTACAACTAAACGAGAAAAGCTTTGTTCTACCACATTGTTCATCCTATATACTATTTGTACTGCCCACACATTGCAGCAACATCCCACTCGACATCACATCAAGCTACGGCGCACCGATTGGGAGCACAGAACAAACCATAAGGTAGGGGAGAACAGCCCATAATGCACCTCTGGTGTAAAATGCACACTTGTAGAAAAACAACGATAACTTTTCCTCAGATGCTTTTCCGGGCAACGGATTGTGCTTGTTTTCATCTGGAGGTTCCACAAATAATTCCTGATCATGAAATCATATATTGACATAGGGTTACGGGATGTAATGTCAGCCTAGCCCCTCACTTCGGCCTATCAAGAAAATAACTCATTTATTCAGCAACAAATACACAGTAGTAAAGGGTGTCCACGATGAAATTGCCACACTATGAAATTGCTCTAACTTTTTAACCGTTGGGTAGAATTTAATGAACATTTGGGTGGATGTAGTTCATAGTGCATTATTTACATCCTGCAAGTTTTAAAGTCTTGTGATCAAAACTCAGGACGGAAATGGAAATGGAGTCGAAAGAACAGCTCGTGCGTGATAAAATCTTGCGCATTCATCACGAGAACAAGGATCTCTCGCATCGGTCCATCGCTAAAACGTTAGGAATCGCGAATTCCACGGTGTCGCGAGTGATTAAGCGGTTCGAGGAACGGTTGACCACCGATCGGAAGCCCAGAAGTGAAGGAAAAAGTATTCCGTACAACACCAAAAATCACACCCGCGTAGTTGGGGCCTTCAACCGAAATCCGAACGCCTCCGTTAGGGATGTGGCTAAGAAGCTGCACCTAAGCCGAAGTTTTGTCCAGAAGGCCAAAACTAAGGCTGGGCTTCGAACGTTCAAGGTACAAAAGGCCCCTAATCGCGACGAGAAGCAGAACAAGTCCGCCAAAACCCGTGCCAGGAAGTTGTACCTCAACATTCTGACGAAAGTTGAATGCTGCATCATGGACGACGAAACATATGTGAAGGCCGACTTCAAACAGATCCCCGGCAACCTGTTTTTCACGGCCAAGGATAAGTTCAGCGTTCCGGAGCATGTCCGCACTCAGAAGATGTCCAAATTTGCGAAGAAATTCCTGGTTTGGCAAGCCATCTGCACGTGCGGGAAGCGGAGTGCACCTTTCGTGACCCAGGACACGATGAACGGACAGATGTACATAAAAGAGTGCCTCCAGAAGCGGCTGCTGGCTCCTGAAGGCCCACAACGTCCCAACAATCTTCTGGCCGGATTTGGCCTCATGCCACTACTCCAAGGACGTGCTGAAGTGGTATGCGGACAATAAGGTCAATTTCGTGCCGAAAATGTTCAACCCTCCCAACACTCCGGAGCTCCACCCCATCGAGAAGTACTGGGCGATTATGAAGCAGCACCTTCTTAAACGGCCTAAGGTAGTGAAGACAGTCGAGGAACTGAAGAAAGTATGGGTTTACATGCAAAAAACGGTTGATTCACAGGTTGTGCAGAATCTTATGGCCGGGGTTAAGGCCAAGGTGCGGGAATTTGCGTATGGACTGTAAATAAAATACGAGTAACATGGTAAAATGAAGTTTAATAGTTATTTCTCAATCCCTGAAAATTTGATGGCAATCGGATGAAAACTCGAATTTTGCGAATCAATTTTGTGTGTGGCAATTTCATCGTGGACACCCTTTAATTGTGAAGTTCAGCTCGTTGACCCCACGCATGAATTGTCCCGCGACAACGGAGGACCGCTAACCACGAATGACAGTGAGGCCAACCAACGACTACGAGAGCAGTGTTGTCAGATGTTGTATTTCACTTGACACTGCCAGCGTCAATTGGCGTTGACGGCACCGTCGAAAAATTGTCTCTTCTAGAAAAGATTGACAGTTTCTTCTGGGATTTTTCGATGAAGTGAAAGGATAGTACGAAGTCCGCCATGTTTCACGTACAGTCTGACGTTTGCTTATTGATTTTACCATAGGAGTAAAGAGCTACAGAGTTGCCGTCAACGCCAATTGACAGCTAGCCGAAAGGTGTGTTGCTGTGAGTATTACAGGCTTAGGAAGTATCCCACAGTAATGATAAATAATAAAAAATAATAACACATCTGCTGTGAAATAGTAATCCTTAAAAGAATTGCCTGTTTTTGGGACAAATTTAGTATATTTATTTCTCATTTCTAAAGAAAAAGTTGAGTTAAATTTTCACATTTTGCGATTTATAGGCGCGATTATTGCACTAACAAAAATCTACATTGGTGGTCATCAAAAACCTAATAAATAATAATCGCAGTTTTCCCTTGTAATGTTAATTCAGAAGATTTAACGCAATTTGCGCTTTAAAACTATGGGCCGAACATAAGGGCCGTCATTTTGAGACGTGTTTTTTAATTGTGACCTATGAAATTTATATGACTTTATATTGGTATTGGTGAAACCATTCGCGTTGACGACGAGTCTGCAACTGTTTACTCCTGTAGGAGAATCCCATAATCAAATGTCAATTTCTAGAAACATAGCGGATCGTTTCTATACCCTTTTACTCCACTGAAAAATCCCGTAGGCAAAACGGGTCGAAACGGTAAAGTCAATTCGCGTCTACAAAGCTTCTGTAAATCTTCACTGCTAGGGGAAAATCCGATAAGCAAACGTCACTGGATGCGTGAAACGTGACGACTTTTTTCTTATTCGGTCGCTCTACCGAAAAATCCCGTAGCCAAGTGTCAAGTGCGTGAAAATTCCATGTCCGTAATGCTTGGTTCCAGCGAATCTTACCATCAAAATCAAGGTGACTACATCATAGGTATTCTAATGGGTAAAATTCATGATTCAGCCATGTTGATTTTTTTTTTATGGGACAGCGACCGAGTCTGTTTACAATTTGCACTAAAACTGCATCCCCCGCCCCCGCGATCTCCTCGCCCATGTAGTAAAAAGCTGTATCATCATTTAAATACCCTCAATGGTTAACAAGAATTCACCACTTCATTCGAGTAGTCAAAATGACGTTTACTACCACTCGAACTTTGAAATAAAACATTATTTTGAGATTTTTTCTTGTAGAACCTCGAGAAAAGTAGACAACATTTGTGCGTTCCATAAAAAAATAGAAATTAGTTGGTCCAATTTTGTGAAATCGGTGGTAGAAAGTCACGCCAAAACTGCTTGACAAAGTGATCAATTAGCGAACTAGTTTTTTAGTTCTACAGATAGAATTAGTTTGAATAAACACGACTGAGTTCCTCTAACCCGTTTTTTTATTCTTGTTCCGTGCACATCTGATAAAAAAAAACGGATTTGAACACCAACGTTGTTATTATCAAGCTTGTGTCTTCACCACTGGTCTATCAACGCTTCACGACAATGGCGTAGTCGGTAGCAGCATATAGTGTTAAAGCGAGTATAGTGAAATAATAAAAAAAAAACACAGGAAATTTAGCAGCATAATAATCATGACCCGATAGATGGTAAATAAGAATTGAACGACATGATGGATGGAAATTTAAGCTGAAGAACTTTACCATGACATGAAGGATGATAAACTATGCTTAAAAAAAATAAGAATTCTTGAAAATTTTCGGAGTGAAAGATCTCCGAAGCAAAATATTTATTATTTTACGAAGCGAGAAAACTTCAAGGCAAAATTGATAGTATAGTGGATGGTAAATTAGTATCACCATGACCTGATTGATGGTAAATAAGAATTGATACGACATGATGGATGGATAATTAAACCGAAGAAATTTACCATGACCTAATGGGTGGGTGTAAAAACACTGTTGAGTTCTTTAAAAAATATTTTTAGAAATTACTCTCACACGGGAAGAATGAGTCCAGTCTGAATCAACCAAAAATATGTTTGAAGTTGAAACTAATATTCTTGTTGACTCAAAGCAAAGACAACATATCAAGAAGACTCGCAACTCTCCTATTTTCTCATACGAACGCTATGAGACAGGTACAATCGCGTCATCTGCCGCTCAAAGGTAAATACTTCGAACAAATTTGATAGCGAAATATACATCCTCAGAAGAAAGGTTTGCGTATTATTCATTTGTCTATGCGTTGCTTCCACCTTCACTCAAGCGCAGCGCTACCAACCGGTGGAAACTAACGATTGGCTGGTCTATTGGTCCCAAGCAAATCGATTAACGTACCCCATTCTAGTCGAAATTCTAGTACTACACTATGTTTGTTTTGATTCGAAAGTTTGACAGATAAAATGAGGGGCTCGTGGACTTTCCCATGTTTCGAGTACCAGAGATGAGCCAAATGTTCAGCACGTTTCTTCGGGACCTTCTAGTTTTAGAGTTATCTCTATGCTGCTACTGTATCTGTCGCTTGGATTCTGGCAAAGTTGCCAGTCTTCTTGATATGATGTCTTCGCTCAAAGTCAATATTTTTGTTTCAAACCAGTAAGGTAATTTGAAATAAACGACTTTATCACTTGGTTTCTACCCATATAATCATATTGTTTAAACATAAATTTTGGTTGATTCAAACTAAGGGTTAAGTTATTTTCAACCATAAACAGATTTTTTGTAACCAAAATTTAGGTTGTTAGATACGTATTATCCTCAACTTGTATCTTAGTTTGAAAATGTTAGGAATAATCAAACTAAGTTTTAGGTTGGGTAAATACCAACCTAAAAGATAGTTGAAAACGAACCAACATTTTAGGTTGTCACTTCTGATGTCATTGCTCGTTTGCTTTTGTTTTCGATTTGTTTTACTTGTAATTGTTTGTTTTCTGGCTGCATCTTAATCGTTTTCAATCGCGAGTCGCATTTGTACATGGTAATGTGTTGAAATTTCAGTGAAATAATCGAACACTCGCCTAAATAATCTTAATAAAATTTAAAAGAAGTTTTTTAACGCAAGATTTGGTCTTTCGGCAACATATTGGGGGTGCAGACCATCAAATTTCGCTAACAAACCATGTACAAAATGTTTATTGCCTAGAAAAATGACCCTATGCTAAATTTGAGCTCAATCGGGCATGATTTAGGGGTGGCGCAAACGCGTCAAAGTTTGACTTTTTTCACTCTCGAAAATCTCCCAAGGGGGGGGGGGGGTACATAAAATTTCGGAAATCAAAAAATTTGTTTTGATGCCAAATGTCTTAAAAATGCATGAAACGTCAAGATTTGGTATTATCTCAAAATTTTTTTTTTTTTTTCAAAAATCCACTTTCTGGGCGTTACAATTTTTTCATGAGTTCTGTATGGAATATAGAAGATTGATGAGTCGGTTTCTAAAACTGTTCACAATTGTCTCCAACCTGCTTATATATCGAATTAAACCACCATTTAGGATCTAATACGAAATAATTCACTAGGGTGGTCCAATTATCCTTCATTAGGGTGGTTCAACAATCAAAATAGGTATTGAAGAACCATTACTTTTTACCAAACGCATGTATCTAAAAATATCATCATGTTGTGTTTTGGAATTTTTAAGAATCCAAACTTCAAAACATTTGATGATATTACTTTTTAGTATCTGAGACCACGTAAAATAGAAGCATAGACAGACATAAATCGTAGAATAATTCCGAAAATTGTACAGGACAACCGTTAGTGCTGTTTAGTTTACAGTACAATCTGACGAAAGTACAATGACTTTTTAACATATCCACCTAATACGGGACAACCCTTTATATGTGTTTCTTTTAAATTCCTACCCTATAGAGGTGCCAAAAAAGTACCCGCATAAAGCATATTGTTTATCTGGCTTCCTTTTGGATATTAATTAAAAAACACACGTTAACAGTGTTCTCCTACAGGCAAGCAACGGTCAAGTACTTATTTCTAAGTAAACTTTTCTACCTTAGATTTTTCTACCTATGCTTTAGTATAAAAAAGGATGCGATCTGAGGATGTAGGATCAATCAGTAGTGCGTTTGAAGAAGACAACAAGCAGAGAACTGATAGAGAATAGTACGACAGTTTGTTAAAAATGGTTGACATTTGGCTAGTTGGAGAATATCTGCCGTCGTTCAACCATTCTGTTAACTTGCCGACGTATAGCGAAGTTTTTCGTAAATATATGTTTCATTCGCGTGCTGAAAAAAAAAGTTGTAAGCTAGTGCCTTCCTAACAATAAAGAAATTAAAGGATGCTTGGAAGAAAAAAAAAACTTAACACATTTGGTAAATGACATAAACATAAAAAAAACTGTTGCTATTTTTCAATACCTGGAAAGCCTTATTAAAATGCAAACTTAGAATGGCTAAGAAAGACGTCGAAAAAAGGATATCGGGAAGAATTTTAAGGCAAAAACCCGTGAAGAAAAGAAGGCGATGCAATATTTGCAAAAACAGCGCGAACAAGCTCATCTTAAAGAAGAAACTGAGGTTCTCGCTACCAATGAAACTATTTCATGTAGCGATTTTGAGGAAGAAGGGTCAAGCCAAAGACCGGATCAAATTTGTAGTGCAAGCTCAATTGAAACATCATCACAAAACGACAGCCAGGCTGGGTCAGTGTACTCGCCTAGTACATCCGAAAGAGCTTCTCCAAAAACAGGTTCGTTGTGATGTTTTACTAATGTTTTTTTTTTCTTTTAGATTGTACACCTATTACCATCCATATTAATATATTTTGAACGTTCTAGGTTCTCCAAAACCAGCTTTGACACGTGAATCGCAACTGATACGAGTTGTTACAGTTGAGGTAGCTGCTGCATTGGACCGCTGTAAAGTGAGTAATCGAAATGCTGTGTTTCGAATATCATCGATCGCTAAAGCTTTAGGGCACGATGTTTATCATTATTGTTGAACAAGGAATCTGTCAGAATCGCCAGAGCAAGAATTCGCTTACAAATGCAACATGATTTAAAAGCGTCTTTTAAGCCAGATATAAATTTAACAGTACATTGGGATTCTAAGCAGCTACCTAACATATTACCATCCAAAGCTCTACCAAAACCGAGCGCTTGGCCATAGTTGTATCAGGCGAAGGCACTATAATTTGGGCTGTTCCACCCATCGAAAACTCTAAGGGGGCACAACACGCAGAAGAGGTGTACAATGCAGTCGTCGAATGGAGGCTTGCGGACAGGTATGATCTTAAATCTTGTATGTTCACCTCAGAATTCTGGCTATTTTATCATTTGTTTTCAGAATTATGTTTGCATCTTTTGATACTACTGCATCAAACACCGGTAGAAAAAAGGTACGTGTCAGTACCTGGGCAAATTGTTTAAGAGGCAGCTTATAGGCCTCCCTTGTTGACACCACATACATGAACTGCTACTTGGCAAAGCTTTTAAAATTCTGAAATTTGAAACGTCAAAGTCTCCAAATGTTGAGATTTTTAAGGAATTCCAATCAAAATGGCACATTTTGAAAAAGACTTCATACCACTCAGGTGGTGATTACCGAGAGGATCTACAACTTGCCATTTTATATTTGGGTGGAAAAATCGATGAAAAATTACAAATAAGAGCTCCTGGTGCGTTCCACAATGCAAGGTGGATGGCCAAAATCATTTATTCTTTAAAAATGTTTATTCTTCGGCATGAATTTGCTTTACCAGATAAAAATAAAAATCAACTAGCTCGATTTTGTGTGTTCATTGTAAAAATTTATTTGAAAAGTTGGTTTCTTTCTCCGTGTGCTGCGATGGCACCCAACAACGATCTGAACCTGTAAAAAATATTAAAGGAATATGAAACTGTTGATGAAGACGTTGCGAAAGCAGTACATAAAGGAATTTTATCTCACTTGCAATATTTGGACAACAGCCTTATGATGATGATGATGATGGTCCCACCTCTTACCCCTACAAAGGTTTGAGCTGGACGAGTTATCTTTAAGATAATTAAATATAAACATTTTAACCAGGTTTGCAAACAAAATCGAGCTGGTTACAATTACAGATATAAATGTCCTGTTAAATATGCTATAGGCATCAACCAAAAACATTCAAAGGTGTAACTAGTTATCAAAAGTCCAAGTATAGTCCTCGACAATACTTCCATTTACACGTGACCTGGGATTTACACGTTTAAGCTTCCGCAGTGCCAGGACTATATCCAAGGAAACGACTTCCAGCCAATCCTTTACTAATTTAAGGCTTTTGCCACAATTTCCACGTATTAGTCATTTATACCTGTATTCCGCGCGCGAGGCTCAAACCATTGTAGACTACTCAAAGCTATTTTTACTATTACTACTACAAAATCAAAAAAACTAAAAATCCATCACTATGTCTGTTCGACGAAAATGTAGACCTCTCGGTTAAGAAAAATGTCATCGAAGTCTTACTTCTATCACGTAAATGCTTTTATTGATACATTTGCATTTAATTTTCTAATGATTTTTTTTTTTACAGATGCTTATAAAAACATTACAGCCAGATCCATTGTTGAATCCAACGATATTTCAACGATTGAACTACACTCGTTTGTACAAGGCAGCAGTGGTATTGAAAACTTATTCACAGCTCTCCAAATTCCGAAGTCGTTGCTGAATGTTGATATGGAGCAGTGGAGTAGTTCCATCGAGCTTAAAAATGCCACGGGTTCAATGTTTGGAAGTAGTTAATGATAATGCAGAGCGTGGTATACCATTGATTAAAACATACAATTCAAAACTATCAATAGATGAAGATCAAAAGCAGTGCATTTTACAATTAGTTGAAGATCATCGAAAAAATTATAAGAATACCAGGAAATCTGATTTGGTGTAGCTAATAAGGAAATATATGGCAAAGTATAAAACAAGTATTTTTTCATCTTTTCAGGAAAATGTTCCTCTTGTGTAAAACTCATCATTCCCAAAAAAAACAGATTAACGCAATTCAAGATATTTTTACAATTGATTTTACGAATTTCTGATGAAAAGTTGTGGTTTTCCATATATTTTTGAATTTTTGGACCACCCTAATGAAGAATAATTGGACCACCCTAGTGAATTATTTCGTATTAGATCCTAAATGGTGGTTTAATTTGATATATAAGCAGGTTGGAGACAATTGTTAACAGTCTTAGAAGCCGACTCATCAATCTTCTATATTCCATATAGAACTCATAAAAGTCCCAGAAAGTCGATTTTTGAAAAAAAAAAATTTTATATTAAATCCACCCTGTCGTCGTCGTGATGTCGGCATCTTCCGTTGCTCCACTTGCAGATCATAGCAGTACGGGTGAGTTGGAGGCTCCGGTGAAATTATTTGTAGCGGACACCGAAAATTGTGTCAACAATGAAATTTTGAGACATCCTCACTGCGCATGCGCAGAAATAATGCAGTGATGCCAGCTACTTTAGAGATCACAAAAAATATTTACCGTGGGTGCCAAATGAGTGAGCCATGGTGTGCCCTACTGTGTTTTTGGCACACTGTTCTGAGTGACCTACCCCTTGTATTCAGTATCATCTTACAGCATTACACAGTTTCTTAAATAAAACAGCGAATTGCATTAAATTCCACTTAAAGTAATTAATTTTGGTATCCATGACAGATACGTATTTCGACTACAATGTGCAGTCTTCACTTCCCTTCCGAAGGAAGACGTGACCAGAGATTTGTATGCCTCAGAAAAATTCCACTGACCTCGGCTGGGATTGAACCCAGACCCATTTGGGGTGAGAAAGCAGTCACGCTTACCACTCCACCACCGGCGCTGGCAGTTCCCGTGTTGACAAGTCAAGATTTGCATTACTTCCGTACAAAATCCGCTCGCACACGTGTTTTTTATCCGTCGCCATCTTGAACGCTAAACATAAGCACCAATCATAGCCTTTTTCATCAATGACTCCCAGCTATATCTCAGCGAAACTTTTCACGCATACGTACAATATTTTAAAACTAACATCAACGAATGCCTGAGAAACCTGCCTAAAATTTCCCGAATTTCCGCCCAATCGAAATGCATTGCATCAAAGCAAAACTGAAAAAGAGTGTAAAAATGGCTACGGATACTATTTCAATAGCCAGAGACTGGAGAAAAAGCAGTCAATGATGTTGACAAGCAGCTTCTGTAGAAGTTGATGGCATCTATCAAGCCCATAGTTCGAATTTTTATTCGAGAGGACCCATATTGTAACTTTCAACAACAATAAATACATAACATTTTCTTCGAAAAACGTGATACATCCGATGGAAAGCGTACCGATTCTTAATTAACGGGGCCCTAATGAACCATACTCGATTGCTTTCTCCTTGATTTTAGCTTCCATACGCAAGTAATTGACGATTTTGTTTAAACGGTGCGTTTCGCACCATCCTACCCTACCTGAAATGAATATTGTTGTGGCTTCCAAATTTCGTGGTACCATTTTAATTTTGTTGCACAAATATGATTCCGCCCACATACCTACACCGAGAACATTGCTGGAACTTGAAATTTAATCATCAACAAAACCATTAACTGATGCATGGATTCCAGTAATCATTTGACTAAAGCTGACTTAGGCTACCATGTTCGAGATCACGAAGAATCGCTATTGAACTTCTATCCTTTTGAACTTCCTGAATTTACGCGAACTTTCCCAATGCTATTTGATAATGAACCAATGATGTTTTTTGGGTGCATATACAACCAGAGAGAGAGAGGGAGCATTTCCGGTCGAACACAATATGCCAAAAAATTATTGTCCGCGTCAATATTGGCACGGTTGTGATGAGATTGCGGTTTCCCGAATTCGGATGGTTGGTAATTAAATTTTCTCATTGCTGTTTGTTTTACTGCTTGACGAAATCAAATATGAATCGATATTAACGATGCTGCCTGTTTGTCAACGTGTGGATAAATCCCCTCCACTTGAAAACAAGAAGGATGATTGGAGTATTCCGCTTCGATAAATTACCAGGCATTGCGCGAATTAAGAGTGCACTTATTTGGCTTTGGTACCGGGCGCGTATTGACTGACTGTTACCATTGTTCGAGTAACCTCTGGAAAATCTTTGCATCTCCATGGTTGCTGAAACCGTTAAATAGAAAATGTAAATATTATTGCAGGTCGATCATACCGCGATGCCTCGTTTTCCAACCGAACTCTGCTTGGCTATATTTTGCCTCGGTGGAATTTTACGACTCTGTTCCGAGATGGGTATTCCTTTCCGGTTTGACGGTAGGTGCCTGCAAGTATGAATTTGTAATGATAAAACGATTACCTTCAGGAGAACCGTGTGTCGGAACGTACCCAAATGAAAATAAGGGTTGTTGCTATGGTTGGTCGAGCGATGAGTTGCATACCTAACTGCATCGTTCTGACGATGATGGTCCTGGCGGTTGTTTGTCGATATTATTAAGCTATCATTTTCCTGAACCAGCGAACAACATTCAGGCTCGTGAAGTATTCGTATGCAACGATTGAAGTGGTGAATGGTAGTTACGCACTCTGATGGGAGTATTCGACTCCATACCAACGGAGAACAACGTTCAGTTAAACGTACACACGTCAAGAGAGGGATGTGCGGTCAAATCTGCCTCATGAACAGTTCTGGTTTCATATAAACAAATATGTAGGATGCATATCGTTTGCGCCTATGTGTAACTGGTGATGATTGTATTGACTGCCAAAAATTTCAGAGACCCCTTTAAATCAGAGTTAAACTACAAGGGACAACCCTATGGGGTTGTACGCAATGGTGATGTAGGAATACGTGGTATTATATAATAAATGTTAATTGTTAACTGCAGCAGGAGCTTTTGTTTTGTGTAGAAATAGGAATTTGAGCGGGGTTCTCTCTGTTTATACTCTTTAGTTCGACTATGATTGCCCTGAAAAGAACGTTTTGATATGAATTTTAGTCGGAACATGTTCCGAAATATAACTCTTTTGGAAAATCTTGGTGGAACTGAAAAGGGCCGAAAGTAGTACAGGCCTAAAGCCTTTGGAAGATGATGATGACGTGTAGGCAGCTGGATTAGCAAATCGGCCCCGTCTGCTGCTGGACAGGGGTTGAACAGGTGTCTGTGACAGGTTGGAAGGCCGTAAAATATCAGTGTCAACCCAGCTAAAGCTCACCCCCTTTTAAGTTTTTCTCGTTAAACTCCTTCTCTCAACAACTTGGTCAATCTTAGCCTTTAGCAAAAAGACGCTTAACACTTTTTTCGGCGAATTTATGATCCTGTTTCCCGTCACGTCTTCTCTATGCCTGTTCAGATAAATTAGTACTTGTATTTATTTTCTCTACTGCGCTAAATCAAACGAGTAGAAATAAGAAGAGATGTCGGCTACGCGCTCGAATAATTAAAAATTCGATAAATATGTAATCGAATAGCTGTAAAAATCTTTACGATTAATCGTGAATCGAATTGGACTTTAAGACATCCCTAGAAAATAGCGCAATTTCATGTTTTTACCCTTCTTACAAAGAAGGGTATAGATATCACCTGAAAAACCGACTATCGAAATGAATGCGCTCACGTTTCTCAGCAACCGCTCAACCGATTTGGACAAACTCGGTGCCAAATGATAGGTCTTGGGGTCCCATTGAATGGTTTTTGAGTCGGTGAACCGGTTCCGGAGATATGGCCGGAATAAGATCCGGTGAATATGGGCCTTCACGCTGGATTTAACGGAAAACGTATCAAAACCATCATGCGACACATCAAATTACTACAGAATTCAAAAATAAGATCAATGCAAGTCGTGTTAAGTGTTCCAGACCACATTAGACACACTTGGACATGTTCCGGGTACCCCGGGGAAGTTGCTTGAATATGAATTGAATTAAAACCCATTAAATCACATTAAAATACGATGATAAGGTGATTGGTAGCCTCACCAAATAGACTACACCCGGATATATTCCGGGTACCCCCAGGCAGTGGCGTAGCGTCACTGGATGACACGGGGGTGGGGGGCTTGGTCACTGATAATGACAATAAAATAAATAAACTTGAATAAGTAAGAAGGGTCTGATCACACCATAGGTGGATAAATTCGGGTTTTTTTTTTGTGGTCATTCCAAAATGTCGAACAGCAGACTTGCAACCAGCAAGTGCAACCCAAGAACCAAAAGCGGTGTGATGCTAGTTTTCATACTAACACTAACCTATTACGCTCTATTTCTGCTATGCTCTTCTATCATCCAGAACAACAAACGTATTAATGAATGTGTCTGCCGTTGAGTTATGAACGAAACAGAAAGTGGAAGAAGATACTCTGTAGAGCATTTTGGGTGGTCATTGAGGGCGTGTCTTTCTGAATATGGCGATGAGTGTGCAAAATGTTACGCAATTGCATCCTCCTTATTCCCACACGCCCAAATATCGAAGGCGAATGCCACTTCAACTTGTTTCGCCTACTAACGACGCTCTGATGACTGTGCTGGGGAAGCAGCATATGCATGTAACGTAATTGGTAGATTTGTTAGTTATTTCGACGCTTGTGGATAATGCTTGACATTAACCACTTTTACAATAGTTTTTTGTTGAAAATCAACAGCAGGAAGCATTGATATCGATGCATAGAAATATTTTTGATCGATTGGTGATAAAATTATTTAAATTAATCCAGGGGCAGCTGAGTTAATAACGTTCAAAATCTTTCATAATTTTGTTACATGTTCCCTTTTTGGGTTTCACAAAGTGAACCCCCATATAGAAATCACAGACGTAGTCCTACGTCAAAATAATTTTAGATTATAAATCAATAGAACGTATGTACATAGTTGGAGATGCTTAACGTCAAATATCATACTTAAAGTGGACATTTTATACGATAGATGAGGAGATGAAAGTATAGAGTTGAGAGTTCCGTTAGAGTACGGCAGTGTGAAAATTGTGTATAGAGAGTAGAAAGCAAGGACAACTTTTAAGGAAGGTACGAATCGGACGAACTCCCCCATTGGAGAGGGATGGTAACAGGTATTTTCAATTTAGACGAGCTTATTTACCAAGTAGAAATAATAGAGTAAGCAATTACCTTAGCCAGGAGAAACATTCCCAGCAGTCACATCATTAACCCCGGTGATTATACATTGCCAGACTGTTTCTTTCGCATAACGGTCTCGGCAACAATATAATTGACAACGTATTGGACAGCGTAATCTACAGCAAGAGATAATCATCTATACTCTTAAAATTTCTAGAATCAAAGATGTAGCCTATAAACTGAACTTCATCGAACCAATAGTATCTAATAACCTCAGGATCCAACTTATTGCAAACTACTACCTCAAGGGACCTACATTTTATTCATCAAGAACTACATGATCCAGAAGCAAAGATGTACATATGTATATGTTCCAGCTCACAGATAGAACCAATGAGGGAATGCATCCAATAGTTCTAGATAGAGCTGGAATTAGGGCGTAACAGCCTTTGTAAACAATGAGTTATCTCGTTGATTTCTCGGAATTCACGGCACGCCTACACAAACCAACATATCCATCGGGTAGGAGAAGTCTTCCTCTACTCGATGGTGATGTTGATTTGCCAGGGAGAGCCATGATTTTCGAGAAATCATCGACAGAAGTCATTGTTTACAAAGGCTGTTACACCCTAATTTCAGCTCTATCTAGCGTTGATTACCGAACAAACGGCCTATGGAACGAACGTATGGAAAGAACATCATCAAAAGAGTAGATGATGCCAACATCGTGATCAATGACGCATCTTATATCATTGAACTGCTCAGCGCAGGAACGCAAGTTACAAGGGTCGTTACTTACACAATTCCAAAATTCTACGCTTAAGCTTAACGGTGAGGAGTATGCGAACAACAACTACGAAACACAACCTCAATAGTTCATTCCAACAACGGACTTAAAGGTAAATCCAACTAAATTCATAAATTACTTTCCATTGTAGCTTTTACAGAAACAGTACCAAGACCATCGGAGCAACATAGCACATCTAATTTTAACAATGGACAACATCTATTGGTAGTTAAACTTGGAGGGTTGTCCTTCGGAACTCTTTCAACCATGACGATCATTATCATTTTGATAACAGCAATTGGAGTCCTGAAGACCATTATCTGGAAGAAACATCGCACAGTGGTCCAGAATGCAAATTTAGGTGGAATGATATGCTTTGAGCCTGAAATTGAAACTTTAGACTAAAAGTCTTTTCTACAAAGTTGTTCCTTATAGTTATGCCCTCATTTTTATGACAATGAATTCTGGGGTGGTTCCTATTATCATTAAAATAAGAAATCTAACTTATTTGTTTGAATAAATTAAGGTATACATTCTTCGGCAAAGTTATAGCTGAGCTAATTTAAAGCAACTTTGTAGAAAACAACTTTTTTTTATCTCTTAAATTGGTCGATTTAGAGCTATTTTCTTGAATTGAGTTAGGGTGGCTCTAAAAAAACAGTTGTTTTGCTCTAGTTTTCGTATTTCGATCGTCCGTTCAAAAGAGGAGCCGTTAGGAAACCGAAGAAGTGCATAACCCCAACAGCGCACCAATAAAGTGATAGGGTCTAGAATGCGCTACACTTATAGCGAATTTGTTTATTATTCAGTTCCAACCTCGATCGGGAATTAAGATCGGCTCTGCTTGTGTTCTGACATACGTCACTTTGATCGTTTGTTTTTAAAACCTACCTCAGGTTGAGGTTCGCACTGACAAAAAGTTCGGTTTCATACTGGGTTGGAACTGGTTCCAACTCCGATAAAAAACAAATTCGCTATTAGAAATACCTAATCTTACACGCGACGGAATCCATCTTTGACATAAAGGATGAGACGTAAACAATCATGTCATGTCACAAAATTAA
Source organism: Ochlerotatus camptorhynchus (assembly GCF_037179485.1). Taxonomy (NCBI): domain Eukaryota; kingdom Metazoa; phylum Arthropoda; class Insecta; order Diptera; family Culicidae; genus Ochlerotatus; species Ochlerotatus camptorhynchus. Next base: position 445,030 of record NW_027040715.1, read on the forward strand.
GTGCTCCGAGATTGAAAAGTTCGAAAGTACGGTTGATTGGGCTGAATTCCGCGTCTATAATGACTCAATTTTATGTCAAAATTGACACTCGTATATGTCAGTCTGGGAGCATCTAAATTTACATCAATTTTTCCAAGTGTGTTGGTAAGCACACACTTAGAAAAAATCATGTGAATTTAAGTGCTCTGAGAGTGACATATACGAGCTGAAGTGATACAGGTGTGACCACAAACGTCAGCCTCGTGACATATGCTGTTGCAGCGCCAGAATTTTCCTTAGATGTGTAACGAAACGATGCACCATCACTAGCGTAAGACTCCTTAAGTGTGTAACGGAACGATGGAACACCACTAACGTAAGGTTGTCTGCCACGTGGAGTTCAACTGCCTCCTCTCAGTGACCTGTTAACGTGATGCAGGAAACCTATCTGCGGTGTGTTGCATTGCCGGATGCTACCACTCCTTGCTCGACATTCCGGTACTTCTTACGGACGTATTCATCGTTCAATTTAATGGTTTCAATTTCTCGTATAGTTTCAATATTTTTAGTGCAGTCGTTCGGACATCGTGGCATGTTCGGCGATTGCTGCGACGATCTGTTCGAATTCTTTTGTGCCATCGAACTCGCAGAGTCGAGCCATTAAGCCAACCCGATTTATGTATGATAAGTCGGACTCATCTGGCTTCTGAGTCAACAATGCTAATTTACGCCTTATTAGCATTACATCTGATCCCAACCCAAAGTAGGATTTGAGCCTGGAAATTGCATTCGTGAAGGGAAAACAGTCAACATTCGGATGTTCATTCGACAACCTGGTGTTCTTGAAGATTTCAAGAAGTTTAACGCCGGCCTTAACCTTAAAAATTGTGAACTTAGTGAGTTCATCCTCCATTCCTGCCAATGACATTGAGTCCACAACAAGATCTTTCCAAGCTTCAAAAGACTGGCGATGAATCTCACCGTCATCCGCAGGTTTGCATTCGGGTATGTTGACCGAGGCAATGGAGAACTGATGAATGGACGTATAGAACCTGGACTCTTCCAAGTGTCATTCTCCAAATCCTGGAGAATCGGCTTTCCCTGTCAAAATCGGATCCATCAGCCTCTTTCTCAGCTTGGTTAGCCAAGAGTTCCTCGTTGATTCGCTGACTTTGTTCGAGTTCTTCCATGAGCTGTGTGTTTTTAGCCTTTTCAGCTGCCAGTTCACGTGTCATATTACGTCATATTATGTCTGCACACATAATCCATTCTGTGTGCCTATTCCATTAAAGCAGGACGTGCGTTTCAACGTGGGATACGACACGATTACGCACTTTTCGTCGAGCAACAAACTTTCCAGTCTTGGAGCACTTAAAATTTGTTTACGTTTAATCATTTATGTCAAAGATGGACTCCGTCACGTGTAAAATTAGTTATTTCTAAGTATGTAGAATTAAGTAATAAAATTGACGCGGCAACGTGGCTCGCTCTCTTTCATCATACAGCAGTTTGTGCACACTACGAAAAAGCCATGCAAATTTCAGTGCTCTGAGACCGAGACATGCAAGCGGCCTTTCTGACATAAGAATCAGTTGAAAGAGACGAGAAAATCAATTAAATCAAACGTACTTTTCGACGAGCTGCGTATGTTTCGGTTTCGGTACACTTAATTTTACATTACTTCGAAGAGCCCTAACTCTGTATTGGGAAAATAAAAAATGTAAGTAAAACAACAATGCAACTGTCGATTTTTTTAAATTCGCACACTTTTTTTCCTTGATTTGTTTTGGTAAAACTGACCATGCCATACCTAGTTTTCAGATTAGCAATTACAAAACTGATAATGTTACTAAAAAATATTCCATACGATTTGACACGCAGCAAAACGTTATTATCATTTTTCACATCATTTCCATCTGCTGGTCGGCCGTCACTTAAATTCATAATTTCCGTCGATCTTGATTACCGTACTGAGCATCAATGCTACCGACGCCAGGGAGGCAGCTCCCACACCTGGACCCTACCTATCGACCCATCAACTCATGAACCGGGGACCAACGGCTTTACTTCCCTTCAGAACAGAGATGTTATGCCTCAGAACATTCCGGTGGTGCCGACTGAGATTGAAGCCATGTCTGCTGGGATGAGAGGTTATCACGCCTACCACTACACCACCGGCGCCGCTTAGTTTGCACAACTTTGATAAAAAAAAAACAGTTCATGCACATGCAACTTACAAACTGAGCCACCATTGAAATAAATTAGATTTGCAAATTGCCTACAATTTTCATCAGAACTAATTTCATCACTCGAGCAATTATCTAAATTTTCTCCGATTAGGTAAATTGCACCGTTACACCAATCAAACGCGGGCACATCCCATCCTGGGAGCACAAGCTTTTCGCTTTGTGTCAAACCATACTTGGTACGGCACTTACCAAAAGCGAGTCGAGTGCTAATTAACATTATTGGATTACATTTGAGTCCACCGCTCGGCCCTACCGGTGCACACATTCTTGAAACAGCATTTGGCAAATTGTTCCGGCTGCTTCCTCTCACAGAAGCTATGTAGTCAACCTAATGTTTTCGCTTCAGGCAAATAACTACGGTCCATGAATAATACAAACCAACCGACCGGACATGCGGGCAGAGTAAAATTTTCACCGGATGACTAATTAGCACTAACCTGCCTCTGTCTGCTATCGCGCTCCGAATCCAATCAAAATGTCACTTATAATTCGAATCATCATTAGACAAAATAGTGCAACTATGTTACAACAAGAGTTATTCCTACTTGCACAAAATTCGCAGCAATCATTAGGCTACGTTACGGCAATCAATCGAACAAACGATAAAACCAATATCAGATCTCAATTTATTGGCTCATTTTTTTTTTCGAGATGATTTGAAAAAAGATAAAAAGTTCTGCCCTAGTTGTTTTTTCCCTGGACTCGAAATTCATGGTTCCTTTCCTTCTTCCGCTTCGGTTGGCACGGACTGGTGGAACCGGTTGTTTTGAGGGTGGCAGAGTTGATGTCACCATCAACACAGTTGCCATAAGAATACAACAGTCTTCAAGGCAGCAAATGACTTAGGTAGTTGACTTTGGTTGGGCGAAAAAGCTTCCGCTGGGGAATGTTCCGGTGACTTGCAGTTCGATCGATAAAAGCCATTAAAATTCAATTATGAAATGAAAGAGGCGAAAAGAGTAGGTTGCATTTCGGTGTACATTTATTTTGCATTTTGCGTTGGCCTGCCTCAATGTGGCCAGTTGTTTATACATTGGAAGTAATTTATTGACGTTGCTTGAAGTCAGAAGAGGAATAGAATAACAGTTAAGGCTCAGACGCAACGAGAATGGCTGCGAAAAGCAAGAACTGAGTAAGCAGGAACATTCAGTATTAATCGGGGTAAATAGTTCAAGTGCAAGCTCGCTAATCCAATGTGAATCAGGTTGGTACACGGGACGCAAAGAATCCGAGTCGATTTGCGGTCTTTGACAAAGATGTTTTCAGAGAAGTTAGGCCGTTTAAAATATAAAAAAATATGTCCTATCACTAGAAACCATAGGGGGACAAAAATACATAAAAACAATTAAACAAAAAACTACAAGGGACAGCCCTACGTAATGGTGACGGCACTATCTAGCGGCACCGGTGCTGTAGAGCGATCCAAGAATGACTCGCAGAAAACTCAAAACACTGATTCCCAAGCCCCCTTGGATAAATCAAGAGGTCACGGAAATTAACCGAACCCCAATCCACCGGGTTTTAAGCCTGTCGATTATGACAAAGAATCTCCGGGGCTTCCGGGAACATCTAAAACCCCAGATGTCCCAGTTTCGCAACCAGAACAGCAGAACGCCATGTTCACGCTTTCTGGAATTGTGGACAGCATTCTTGATCTGTTCAACATCACTGACCCTCTACGGAGCATCATTAACATGATGCTTCCAATCGTGAAACCTTTTCTGAAGCAATTTGCTTCCAAGTGGCCCCTCCTTACTTCATTCGTATCCTTCGATGGATAATTTTCCAAAAAATGATACGGTATCTCTCCTTCAATGGAATTGTAGAAGCATTTTACCAAAACTAGACATATTCAAATTTTTACTGCATAACATACACTGTGATGCGTTTGCTCTCTGCGAAACGGCTCTCTCCAGATGTTAACCTTTCTCTTCACGACTACAACATTATCCGTCTCGATCGTGCAGATTCGTACGGTGGGGTGCTCATAGGGGTCAACAAACAACACTCATTCTACAGAATCGACCTTTCTCCAATGTCAGGTATTGAAATTGTCGCATGCCAGGTGAATATTAGAGGTAAAACCTTCAGTATTGCCGCGTTATACATCCCTCCGAGAACGGCTGTTTCTCGGCGAGCGCTATCTGACATCTGCTCAGTGCTACCTGTGCCGCGGTTGATCTTAGAGGATTTTAATTCCCACGGTACAGGCTGGGGAGAGCTGTACGATCACAACCGCTCAACCATCATCTATGCCCTATGCGACGATTTCAATATGACCATTCTAAACACCGGTGAAGTAACTCGAATAGCCAAACCTCCAGCAAGAGAGAGCAGACTAGACTTGTCACTCTGTTCGAACTCACTATCATTCACAGCAAAAAAATAATTTTGATATCACATCGAAGTGGATGCACTACAATCATGTCGAAAATTTCATGTAATTTTTATGACCACATAAATAAACAAATGCAGTAAAAGCAGCGTAATGTCAGTTCATGCATTGTATTAATGATAATTTTGTCCTTTTTAGCAAGTAATATTACACCATATTTTCGACATTATTGTAGTGCATCCACTTTGACGTGATATCAAAATTATTTTTTTGCTGTGTTGGATTGCATGTGGGAGGTAATCCAAGACCCCTATGGTAGTGATCATTTGCCCATCAAAATTTCGATTTCCAACGGTTCATCTTCACAGTGTCCAATCAACATCGCGTACGATCTCACGAGAAACATCAATTGGGAAGAATGCGCGAACGCGGTCCGTGACGGTTCAGAATCGGTCGACGTTCTCTCTCCGTTGGATGAGTACTCCTTCCTATCGCGGCTCATAGCGGATTGCGCGCTTCAAGCACAAACGAAGCCTGTTCCTGGCACTACCATTCGCAAACGTCCTCCCACTGTGAGGTGGGACCAGGAATGCACCGACGTGAATAACGAGAAGTCTACCGCGTTTAAACAGTTTCGTACATACGGTTCCCGCGAATACTTTGAGCGGTATACGGAGCTAGAGGAAAAGTTTAAGAGCTTGGTCAGGGCCAAAAAACACGGTTACTGGCGTCGGTTCGTCGAAGGGCTATCGCGAGAGACTTCCATGCAAACGCTCTGGAATGTCGGCAGGAGAATGCGTAACGCGGCATCGTCGGTCAACGAGGACAAGGAGTACTCTAACAAGTGGATTTTCGACTTCGCGCTTAAGGTTTGTCCCGATTCGGTTCCGGTTCGATGCAACACTCGCGATCCACCGCTGGAAAAGGATGACATGGACTCCCCGTTTTCGATAGTAGAATTCTCAATTGCTCTTCTTTTAATAACTCGGCTCTGGGAATTGATCGAATCAAGTTCAACCTGCTCAAGAACCTCCCAGGCGTCACAAAGAGGCGACTGTTGAACTTGTTCAATCGATTCCTTGAGCTCAACGTTGTTCCGGATGATTGGAGACAAGTGAGAGTTATCGCCATCCAGAAGCCCAAGAACCCGTGTCGGATCATAATTCGTACCGTCCCTTCGCGATGCTGTCGTGTATTCGGAAGCTGTTAGAAAAAATGATTCTTCTTCGTCTGGGCAAGTGGGTCGAGGCAAATGGCTTACTCTCAGATATGTGTTGTGAATGGCTGTTCAGTCTCGACAAAATCAAAATACTGCTATTTAATTTTTGTTCCAAAACAAAAATTAAATAGCAGTATTTTGATTTTGTCGAGACTGAACAGCCATTCACAACACACATCAATTCCCAGTCGAACCGTTCCATACTTACTCTCAGATACGCAATTTGGATTCCGTAGGGGCAAAGGGACGAACGACTGCCTTGCGTTGCTTTCAACTGAAATCCAATTAGCCTATGCTGAAAAACAGCAGATGGGTTCAGTTTTCTTGGACATTAAAGGGGCGTTTGATTCTGTTTGCATCGACATCCTTTCGGACAAACTCCATGCGAGTGGGCTTTCTCCGATTATCAACAATTTCTTGTTTAATTTGTTGTCCTAGAAACGAATGAGCTTCTCTCATGGCAACTTGGAAATTGCACGAATCAGCTACATGGGTCTTCCACAAGGCTCATGTTTAAGTCCCCTCCTGTACAATTTCTATGTCAAAGACATTGATGAAAGTCTGGCCGAAAATTGCACGCTAAGGCAGCTTGCAGATGACGGCGTGGTTTCCATTGTTGGACCAACAGCACCGGACCTGCAAGGACCATTGCAAGATATTTACCTTGGATAATTTGTCTACTTGGGCAATGAATCTGGGTATCGAATTCTCTCCGGAGAAAACACAGATGGTTGTTTTTTTTTCTAGGAAGCTTTATCCAGCACAGTTTTAGCTTCAACTTATGGGTAGAACAATCACTCACAGCATGTCGTTTAAGTATTTAGGTGTCTGGTTCGATTCCAAGTGCACTTGGGAAAAACACATAGCGTATCTGAGGCAGAGATGCCTACAGCGAATCAATTTCCTTCGTTCCATTACCGGCACTTCATGGGGAGCCGATCCGGAAGATCTGATAAGACTCTACAAGACCACCATTCTCTCGATTTTGGAGTACGGTAGCTTTTGCTTTCAATCGGCGGTGGGGACGCACATATTGAAGCTCCAAAGGATTCAATATCGTTGCATTCGAATCGCGCTAGGTTGTATGCAATCGACGCATACCATGAGTCTTGAAGTTCTTGCGGACGTCCTCCCCTTAACAAATCGTTTTGCGGATTTATCGTTCCGGTTCCTCATCCGCTGTGAAGTCATGAACCCGCTGGTGATCGAAAACTTTGAGAAGCTGCTAGAGCGGAATCCTCAAACACGATTCATGAGCTTGTACTACGAGTACATGACTCTGGACATCGGCCCCTCCTCGTTCAACCCCAATCGCACTGTCTCCTATCATTTCAGTTGTTCTTCCGTGAGATTCGATCTCACAATAAGGCAGGAGATTCAAGGAATTCCAGAGCCTCACCGTTCCCTGATTGTCCCAACTATTTTTGCGAACAAATACCGCCACGTCCCCACCAAGAAGAGATTTTTCACAGATGGGTCGGTGATGAATGCTTCCACTGGTTTTGGAGTATTCCACGATCTTCATAGCGCCTCATACAAGCTTCAAAAGTCGTGTTCGGTATACGTTGCTGAACTAGCAGCTATATCGTACACGTTAGAGCGTATTGCCTCACTTCCACCTGACCATTATTTCATTTTTACGGATAGCCTAAGCTCCCTGGAGGCTATGCGTTCAATGAGGCCGCTGAAGCACTCGGCGTATTTCCCCCAGGAAATACGATCGTCATTGAGTGCTTTATCAAACAGCTCGCATGTCATCACCTTGGTATGGGTCCCTTCTCATTGCTCTATCCCGGGCAATGAGAAAGCGGACTCGCTGGCCAAGGTGGGCGCTATGGAAGGCGATATTTACGAGCGACAAATCGCCTACCACGAATTTTTCACGATTTCTCGTCAGCAAGTCCTCGCCAACTGGCAACAAAAGTGGAATGATGGTGATCTGGGAAGATGGCTACATTCTATTGTCCCACAGGTGTCGATCAAACCCTGGTTCAAAGGGTTGGATATGAGTCGTGAATTTATTCGTGTAATGTCCAGGCTCATGTCCAATCACTGTTCGTTAAACGCCCACCTCTTCCGTGTTATGCTTGCCGACAGCAACTTGTGTACCTATGGAAACGGTTATCATGACATCGAGCATGTTGTTTGGTCCTGCTCCTTGCATCATGAGGCGAGATCCGTTCTGTGTGATTCCCATAGGGTCCGAGGAAAACAACCCTTTAAGCCAATTAGAGACGTCTTGGCTTGCCGTGATATCGACTTTATGAAGCTTATTTACGACTTTCTTAAAGCTGTTGATGTATGTGTTTAATGTTTTGTGTTTTAGTCATCCTTTACGTTTAAGTTTTAAATTAGTTCAAAATGCTTTCCCTTGTCCTCCCTCCAAATGATCAATAAATGTAATCCCTAATCTCAAGTAAACCGCGAGTAATCAGCCCCCGTTCTACTAACATTAGTTGTAAGAAAATGATATTCACACACAATCATGTAAAAAATATTCGGCTCCACAAAGCTAACGCATTTAAGCCTTGACAAATAAATGGATTATAAAAAAAAAAAAAACAACGCACACAAACTCCCATCAAACGCAGCCTACAATAAGCAGTGGCCCTCTCTCCCGAAATCGATACCAAATGCAGACCAACAACAAAACAACAAAACCGAAATGAAACGCCAGCGATCAGTCGACTCGGACACCACAAACAATGAAACAAAAAAAAATTGAACGCGAATGACTCAAACGAAAGTGATAGCAGCCTGATCTCTGTGAGTGGTGATATTTGTCCATATACGCAGCGCCCATATACGATCCCAGCTTTTTCGCATATTGACGATCCTGAAGAACGGTGTGCATTGATCGAGGAAAGCAAGAAGAGGATTGATTCCATCTATTTAGAGATTTTGAAAATAAGAAAAAGAAAAATAATGTACTTTAACTATGATTTATTGTAATTTGATAGACCTCGGCGCCGTAAAGTTTAACGACATTTGAACCTAACAAATAAACGAATAGTTAAAAAAAATACATTTTTAAAATTCAGAGACTTCAAATGATGTTTTTTTTTTTTGGTTCTAGAGTATCCATATTTCCCACAAATTTTATAAATTCTGAACTGAAAAGTTATAATAATTCAAGAAATTTTGAAGAATCAGAAGGCAAATTCCTTGCACAGTTTTAAGGCTCATGAAATTTTATTATAATTTCTAAGGGCCTCATTCTACGGCAGTTCTGCGAAAAAAATCTACGAGAAAAACATCAACTTCAATCTTCTTTCATTGCAGCTCTAAGGAATTTTAGACTTCATATCTTCTTCCAATCGAATTTTCATGAGAAATCTCCGTTGAATATGGAATGGACTATTCTGAGGTCTTCAGAACTACGTGAAAGTTCCCAAAATATTCCTAAAGTAATTAAATTGCTTTGAAGTTTTTTTTTTGTAGTTTGAGAAACTAGCCTGATGCTCGCAATACTTCTCATCATTTTTTTTAACTTCTCTTAAGTTTCCACAATTTTCCTAACGATCATGAATCTTCTCTAAAGTGTTAAAAATTCACTGAATTTCTCGAAACTTTTTTAAAATTTATATAATTTCCCTGTGCTGGAATATCTCTGATCTGAGGATATCTGATCTTTCTTGATGTTTTTTTTTCTTTTAGAGCTTTATTAGCGAGATCACAACATGTTCAAAACTTCTCTCAAGTGTTTGCAGTTCTCATGAAGCTTGTTGTACTACCATGAATTTAATTGAACTATTTTAAAAATTGTTCCCCCTGAAGTTCCCTTTGTTCCCTAAACTTATTTGAGATGCTCCCGAAATGTCCATAAAAGTTCCTGAAGTTCTCGAATCTTCTCTTAAGTTCCATAGACTATGGCGAGTATCCGCATGGTATTTTTAATATTCATTCGCTGCCTGATGCTTCCGTGATTTCCAGGGAGAACAGACGTTCGATTGTAAGCCGCAAGCAGGACATCGTGATTTTCTTCCAAAACGCCGGCGGAATGAATTCTGATGTTGACGATTACCGGCTTGCTGTATCGGATCGTTGCTACGATGTGATTATCCTATGCGAGACGTGGCTCGATTCGCGAACGCTTTCCAGTTAGGTGTTGGGATCCGAATCCAAACAACAGCCGAAAATCTACTGGTGGTGGCAGACGCAGACGTTTCGTGGAGACCATCCCATAGCGGCTTCCTCTATCCAGATCCAGAACGTTCTGGACGACCTTCTCGATAACTATAGCGTAGCAACGCTTTCTCAAATTAACCACGTAGTCAACGAGAACAACCGTAGTTTGGACCTCTGCTTCGTGAGCACTCAGGACAATGCTCCGTTCATTTCCACAGCACCTTGTCCACTAGTTAAGCTTGTTCCACACCACCCTCCTCTGATTGTCACTGTTGAGGACAATCTCGTTCGTGATTTCGACAGTCTTCCTGCTGCGGTTTCTTATGACTTTCAAAAGGCCGACCATCGAAGCATTGTAGATGTGTTGGAGAACATTCATGACAACGTTGAGGCCGCTGCGAAAACTTTTTCTCATGTCTTGGCATATGTCATTGACAGACACGTCCCGAAAAGAATTCACAGCAAAGACTCTCACCCTCGCTAGCCGACGATTGAGCTGCGTAGGTTGAAGTCGACTAAGAGAGCAGCATTGAGAAGATTTACGAAGTATCGCACGCATCCTCTGAAACATCACTACGTGAGGCTTAATCACGAGTATCAGCGAGCCAGTCGTCGATGCTCTCTGCGATTTCAACGAGGTATTCAGCGTAACCTTAAACTACACCCGAAATCCTTCTGGAACTACGTGTACGAGCAACACAGAGAATCCGGCCTCTCATCGTCAATGGAATTGAACAGTGAAGTCGCTTCCACTCCGCAGGATATTTGTCGCCTTTTTTCTGTCAATTTTGCCAGTGTGTTCACTGATGAGAGACTAAGTGACGACCGTGTTTCCCTCGTAGCCAGGAACATCCCACTAATTGGTCAAACGCTGGGTGCAATTGATGTCTACGTTGAGATGATTTCTAACGCTGCAACGCAGCTCAAATCGTCCTTCAACCCTGGACCCGATCCTCCTGGAAATTCGCACACATGTTTCCTGTCCACAAAAAGGGAAGCTAACGAGCCGTGGATAACTATCGTGGAATTACATCGCTGAGTGCTGTTTCGAAACTATTCGAGCTTGTTATTATGGAACCGTTGCTCTCTCACAGCAAGCAGTATCTGAGTGCTGATCAACACGGATTTACTGGCGGTCGCTCTACAACCACCAATCTGCTATGCCTCACATCCCACATTACCGATAGTATGACTGAACGGGTACAGACGGACGTTATATATACCGATCTATCCGCGACATTCGATATGTTGAATCATGACATTGCGATTGCTAAACTCGACAGGCTTGGGGTGAGCGGTAATCTCTTGAGTTGGTTCCGTTCGTATCTTACTGGTCGCCAACTTATGGTTGCTATAGGAGATTGCAAATCAGCTAGCTTCTTTGCCACATCAGGTATACCGCAGGAAAGCCATCTGGGATCGTTGATTTTTCTACTCTACTTCAACGACGTGATCCTGGTTATCGAAGGACCTCGATTATCATATGCAGACGACCTCAAAATATTTTTACGAATTTGCTCGATCGCTGACTGCCACAATCTTCAACATCAGCTTAATGTCTTCGCCAGTTGGTGTACTTTAAATCGAATGGTAGTGAACCCAGCAAAGTGCTCTGCCATAACGTTCTCACGAAAAATCAACCGATTGTATTCAGTTATGGCCTGCTTGGAACGACACTCGAACTCGTGAATCAGGTGAAAGACCTGGGTGTGGTTTTGGATTCACAGCTAACATTCAGGCAACACATTTCTTGTGTCATCGATAAGTTTCTAGGACTTAAGGATTCATCTTCAGGATAGCTAAGAATTTCACCGATGTCTACTGCTTAAAATCTCTTTACGGCTCCCTCGTACGAGCGACGCTTGAGTATTGTTCTGTGGTTTGGAATCCAAATTACAACAATGGTGCCGAGAGAATCGAATCTGTTCAACATCGCTTTCTTCGTTTTGCGATTCGTAGACTGCCCTGGAGAGATCCGCTTCGGCTGCCCAGCTACGAGAGTCGCTGCCAACTGATAAACCTTGAACCTCTCCGGATTAGAAGGGACACCAGCAGAGCTTTGATTATCGCCGACACTCTACAGGGACGAATAGATTGTGAGGCTATTCTGAGGCAAATTAATCCTAAACGTGCAACCCCGACCACTCCGTAACAACCTCATGGTGAGACTGCCACTGCGTCGCACGAACTACGGGGCATATGGTGCGATTTGCGGACTACAGCGTGTGTTCAACAGAGTCGCATCTGCATTCGACTTTCACCTCACACGTGATGCGCTTCGTCGGAGATTCTCATCTGTTTTCGCCGGCGGCAGTGACTGACAGAAAAAAATAGTGTATTTCCAGTTATGTTTTTTACATTCTGACCATGTTGCTTTGTTTTTCTTTCTGTGATTATTTGACATGTAATTTTACTATTATTATTATTATTATTATGATTAGTATTATTAACATCATTTGGTCTACAGCCAGCCTGTTGATGTATGGCAACAATAAACAATAGACTTTTATGAAGTTCTCGAAATGTTTCTGACGATCTCCGTACTTCTAAATAAATAAATTTCGGTTATTTATCGATCCGATAATTTCATAATACAGTTACATACAGTTTTGGTTTTTCATTAAATCTAATATTCAATCAATTCATTCCGACTTAAATTTATGTTTACTTTTAAAATTCAAAAATGAAAAAAAAAAAACAAAAAATAACACTATCCTAATTTATAATAATCTATCACCAATTTAATGATATATAATTCACTCTTATCCACTGCACACATCCTCTTTTAAATTCAGGTACTGTTCTAGCTGTTTTAATATCTTCTGGAAGGGAGTTAAACATTTTAATGGAACTACTCTTAAGTCATTAATCCGTCTTGTTCGATGCTCGTGAATATCATTTCCACTAACTAAAATTGACCTCAAATATTCTGGTAAAAGATCTTGTGTCATTTTATATATAATTGTTAACACATTGAAAACTATTCGTTCTTTAACCGATAACCACTGCAGTGTATCTAACATCATTCTGATTGGCATATACTTGTTGCATTGAAGAATAAATCTCATGTGTCTGTTTTGCAACCTTTGCAACCATTTTATCTGCGTTTTGCTTGCCAGAAACAGAATCGATGAGCAATAATCTATATGGGGAGCAATTAACGTTTTATACAAGAAAATTTTACTCCAAAACGGAAGCTTTCCTCTCAGTCTTGATAAAATTCCATGTTTTTTAGCAATTTTACTAATCACATAATCGATATGGACCTTAAAATTTAGTTTATCATCAATTTTGGGTTTTTTTTTCCGCCAACAATTTCTGCAAAATTTGATCCTTGTAAACTCGATCCACTATTCACAGAGCCATTGCTCTCCTTGGTTACATTAATTTTCTCAATACTTTTATCGAGGGTTTTTACATTTTTTTGAATGTCACCAGTCAGGACATCAACAATTTTTTTCTCAGCGTTTTTTAAATCTTTATTATTTTTACGCAAAAACTCTTCCATCACATTTTTACATTTTTGCTCAGTCTTTTCCGCCAATTTTGCAACTATCTTCTTTTCGCTCTCAACAAACATAAAATCTATATGCTTCATAGCATCATCAAGCTTTTGCAACATTTCTACACATTTATTCATTACACTATTAATGCATGTTTGCCTTTTTCTGCAATCATGACAAATATACTTTATGGACACATTTTCTCGCAGTGCCGTTACACCAGCTCTTGTCAAATCAGAACATTTTGCGTGCATCCCCCAAAACAAAACACTCGGTCATTGGCTACATTTATAGCCTTTATACACACTTTGCATTGAACAGACATTCTCCAGTTTTGTTTTGATTACGGCAGAACGCTTGCGAGCTATTCTAACCGCCAATTGTTTTACCCACATACGATTGTGGGACGACCTCACTGAGTCGGGTTAATAACCGCACTTCACACTTGTATAGTCCTTAACGGCGGAGCGCATTCGGCCATCGGTCGGTGCGATGTTTTTTACTCTATTGTTATATTAATAATGACTCGATTAATCACTATTTAATACAAATTTTCTTCGATTTTTCGATCAAACGATCAGATTAACTTTGTCCTTTCTAACGATACCAGATATACCGACAGGAAAATTTTTTTTCACGATTTAATTTGAATTGAATCTTAAGCGATAAAAAAACAACACCTCTCACTGTTTGTAATGTGACACACACACTGCTGTGAAGTTTTCGAAGATATCCTGAAATTTCAGGAACTTCTCTAACCTTCCACAACTAAAAATACAATATAGTTCTATGATTTTCACTGGAGTTCTGAAGATTTGTCTGAAGTTTAAATTATCGAAAGAAATTCATAACTTCTTCAACAGTGTAGAGTTTCCTGATGTTTTTAAAACTGCCCAAAATATTTCTAATTTTCGTTAAAATTCTGACTGTCCTGAATAGAATTCTCGGAATATCAAATAATTCTAAGGAACTCCTTGTAAGTCGTTGAAAATTTCTTTAAGTTAATGTGAACATCATTTGATCGTCCTCGATGTACTCGGAACTTCACTGGATATAATGAAACAATCTAAAAATATCTAATTTTCTTAGAAGTTCCCTGGAATTTCTTGAGATTATCGGTGCTTGCTTAAAGTTCTCGCCTTTTTTTATTAATGGAACCTCGTTGATGTTCTCTAATCAACTTAGCTAAATTTTCGAATATTTAGATCTTGAAATTTCTATTATAAACACCCTTGAAATACTCTCACATTTTCCGGATGTTCGTTAATTTGTAGTGCGTTCCAGAAATTTTCTCTGAGCAATCCGAAGTTTCCGGCAATTCCGGTTTCTGTAATTTCCTTGAAATTTTTAGAATTGCCCTTTAATTCTCTGATCTGTCTTGATGTTCTCGGAGCTTCTCTAAAACGCTCAACTTTAATGAAGATTTCGGTTATGCTTTTAAATATATGGAATTCTCGTAAACACCTTTGAACATCCCTAGAATTCTCTGGATTTTTGTGAAGTTCCTGAAATATTTATGAAGTTTTCATAAATTTTCTGAAGATCTCCGTACTGAATATTTCAGAACATCTTAAGGGTTCTCGATTATTTCAGCCCATTATGGAACTATCCTGAATTTGTCCAAACTCACGCTTAAACATTTTTAAGAAAAATTGAAATCAATTCAATAAGCTAAAAAATTATAAACCATTATAATTTATAAATAATAAACGCATAAAAAATTATAAACCAATTCAATAGTCTGGGCTAAAGTTTCAGAGGATTCCCCTTAATATCTCTGGAATTCCCCAAAGATATCTAGATCTAGCTTTTCTGAGATCAATGTTGTTTGGAATTTCATTAAAGTTTCCAAACTTTTGTAAGTACGAAACGTCAAGATATTAAAAATGTTGCGATCTTAGACTTACTAACATTAAGTAAGTGTTCAACATTTAGTGGAGTTGATAGTAAAGGGTGATACGGTCAAAATTTGGTCAAGGGAAAACGCGTGTAAATCGGTGAAATCGTTTATTTAAAAAATCAAATTAAATTTCTTTTTCAAGTTCAATAAGTATAAAATTCAGGAAAAATATTCAGTTAGGCTTCCGCTTTTCCAAATCCAAATTGCCGGGCCTTACGCTTGACCCCTGCCATCAGATTTTGTACAGCCACCTTGTCCACCTTCTTCGCCGCAGAAAGCCAGTTTGCCTTGAACTGCTGCTCGCCCTTAGCAGTTTTTTGGTCTTCTTTAGGTTCCGCTTGACAATAGCCCAGTATTTCTCAATTGGGCGGAGCTCTGGCGTGTTGGGAGGGTTCTTGTCCTTGGGAACCACCTGCACGTTGTTGGCGGCGTACCACTCCATGGCCTTTTTACCGTAATGGTAAGATGCCAAATCCGGCCAAAACAGTACGGAACAACCGTGTTTCTTCAGGAAAGGCAGCAGACGTTTATTCAAACACTCTTTCACGTAAATTTCTTGGTTGACAGTCCCGGAAGCTATGAAAATGCTGCTTTTCAAGCCACAGGTACAGATGGCATGCCAAACCAGATATTTCTTTGCGAACTTTGACAGTTTCATGTGCTTGAAAACATCTGCTACCTTTCCCCTTCCTTTTGCCGTATAAAACTCCTGTCCCGGAAGCTGCTTGTAGTCGGCTTTGACGTAGGTTTCGTCGTCCATTACCACGCAGTCAAACTTCGTCAGCATCGTCGTGTACAGCCTCCGGGATCGCGCTTTGGCCGTCGTATTTTGTTTATCATCGCGATTTGGAGTCACTACCTTCTTGTAAGTCGATAGTCCGGCTCGTTTTTTGGCTCGATGCACGGTTGTAGACGATACACCCAGCTTATTTGCGGCATCTCGGAGAGAGAGGTTAGGGTTTCGCTTGAAACTACCGGCAACTCTCTTTGTCGTCTCAGCGGCTTCCGGTTTTCGATTTCCCCCCGATCCAGACTTCCTGGCTGTCGACAAACGTTCCCCAAACACTTTAATTACATTTGTAACGGTTGATTTGGCAACTTTTAGCGATTTTGCCAACTTTGCGTGCGAGTAGCTCGAATTTTCGCGATGCACGAGCAAAATTTTGATACGCTGCTCTTCTTGCTTGGACGGCATTTTGACAACTGAAGAGTGAATTCCAAAATCAAAATAGGAGCAACATTCTACACACACACACACCTTCAAAATGAGGGGTGTTCAGGTTTTTTAAATGCAAAATTGAAAGAAATACGTCAAGTTGATATTGACCAAATTTTGACCGTATCACCCTTTACAGCTGTTTCTTAAAAAACGATTGTAATGTCTTAAGAACGTTTGCTTAAAAAACATATTTTTAACACATTTTATATATAGCATTATAGAGCAATTATCCACCAAAGTTATGGAAAAACCTGGAAAACTCAGGAAACTTTATTCCGTCAAATGAGTGGACATTCTGTAGATAGAGAAGAACGATTGAACGTAAAAAAAAACTCAACACAAGGTCGTCCTCTTCGAATTGTTCAAAAAATAGAACAAAATGTAGTTCTATTCAGAAGAATGGTCAATTTTGAAATAAATTCACGTTTAAAACAGTTTAAAATAGTGACTTATTACAAGAAAAAGTGACTATAGTGACTTGGCCTTAAAAAAAGAGAATGTTTTAGTGACTGGCTTGAAAAAAGTGACCAAGTCACTAAAAAGTGACTCGCTACCAGCCCTGACTGCAGCAGAAGTTTGTGTTTTGTATAGGAATAGAAATTTGAGCGGGGTTCTCTCTGTTTGCACTCTTTAGTATGACGCGCTTCTTCTTCTCCCTTCTATGGATGCTCATGTGGGCTGCAGCTCGCTGCTTGCTGGCAGCCTTTCGTTGTGTACTGCAGAACACCACCATTCACCACGGGTTGATTGAACAAACACCGTTTGGTGAGACCGGATGGAATCCAACTTTGAAATCTGTTTTAGGGAAATCGCTTTTCGCAGGCAATTGATGATAATTTTAATTTTCAACAGTGTAATGTCCTCTGAGTTGGGTGATTTACCCAGGACAGGGAGAGTGATACTCCTTAATGGACGAAACGTTTTCGTTGGCGGTTTAAACGTTAATGCTTTATTTGAATAATCAGAAATACAGCATTACCTAATGGAGACATCTGAAGTCAAGTTATTTACTCCTGCCTTACGTAAGCGATCACCAATCGGTGATCGACATTCGAATTGAGAGAGCGTGTTAAACTGAGAGAATGGCTTATGCAATGAAGAAGGCGTTAATAGCTGCTTGGTAACAAATCACTAGAGCATCCTTGGCAACAGTGAAATGTGAACATGATCCTTATGGGACGTGAAATCACTGACATGTGTTTTCGATCATCGAACCACTTTATGCAGTTCGTTAACTTGGGAAAATATTTGAAACAAGGTAAGATTCACATGTCACAATAGTGAAATTTTGAAAAATGATAAAGTTTTAATTTAAACAGATTCAATGATTTCTCTCGATTATGTTTAAGAATTCAAGGCACGCCAAAATTACCGTCGAGTAATGGAAGTCTTACCCTACCTGATGGTGAAGTTGATTTGCGTGGGCAAGCCTTGACTTTCAAGACATCATCAAACGAAGTCACTGTTTACAAAAGCTGTTACTCCCTAATTCCAGCTCTATCTTGATATAAGAACTGACATCTAATTGATGACCTTTACAAATGTCCAAACATACTCTTTTATAAGTTTATGGTGGTCTTGAAAAGGACCATTTTGTCGTGATGGTTGAGTAATGCTGAGCTATTAGGGTGTTAAACACAGATGAAGCTGGTAAGCTGTATGTTGTTTGGAACTAGGGTGACGCGCTTGGCATAGATGGCCCACAGCGACTCACAAAAAGCTGTTGATTCCGATCAATAGCGGTGCGGCTACTTCCTCCTTCTATGGATGCTTATGTGGCCTGCAGCTCGCTGCTTGCAGGCAGCCTTTCGTGGTGTACTGGAGAACAATGTTCAACGCCACGTACCGAAAGCACCGCTGCTGCTGCTGCTGATACCGACGACCGGACACCACCACACACGGTGATTGGAACTAAATCCGATCAGCGGTTGAGGCCAGCCTTGATTGATTTAAACATTTCAACTTACATTATTTCGGTTATTACGGCGCTTTATACTCTCTAAACCCTGCGATTGCGATATATTCTGTTGTGGAAGAGCTTGTGATTAAACCCATGCTTTTCTGCTCAGTAAGCAAAAACGTTCCGTCCGTCTCAAAACCACAACGCTCTTCGACTTAATACGATTAAGTTTTTACTTGGTATGTAACAAACGAAAGAAATACGCGATAATTAATTCAGTTTCTACGGATGATGGTTAATTTTAAATATATGAATGATGCTGCCAACAACGGTGAGAATAACGACAAAAACAGCGAATTTCTACGTTAAATGATCATTCCTTACAAATTCACAACGTATTTAACAGGAGATTCACTAAAAAAAACTATAAAGTGATAAGTTGTGATTTGATGGTGATGAACGATTCCTCCTAATAGATCAATCTGTGATTTCAATTCACTACTGCATGAAAGGCCAAAATCTCTTTACAATAGATTTATCTCCAATCACAACACAACAGATCGCATTATTAGGAGTATCATAACAATTATGTAAGGACAATAATTAAAAGAATATATTGGAACGGACTCACCAAATCGATCCATGAACGATTTCTCGTTATTATGATCTCCATAATCAAGGGTTGGTTGACTGAGCATGATTATAGGTTAATCTATTCTTAGTGTCCACAATTAAAAATCCTGTGTGGCCAATTAGTTGATCGACCAGGTAATTCCAGCAGAAAAGGTGAACTTGTGGTTTAATGCCTGGCTGGTTATGCTAGGTTCAGAGAGGCCAACCGAACCGATCGATGATTATAATCGGTTGTTGAAGAGATCCCGAATGACCAATAAAGCAATCCAAACCTGATTGAAGGAACACTCGTTAAAACATAACTACCCAGGAGGGCAATAACTTGCAGCTCCTTTTTTCGATACCATCGAAATAAACAAGCCTAAGACTTACAGTCTCGTAAATAAAGCTTCTTCTTCTTTGGCATTATTAATTCTCCACTGGATCTTTACTCTTAGTTCTCCACTGGGACTACTTCAACAGACAATTTTTTAGAGATGGCAATCTAACCAGTACATTTACCGACTAAGGCCCCATCATAATCAAAAGACATTTATCTGTTCTTAAACCTTCCTATGGGTGTAAGGTGGACTATTCTGATTGATTGTTTGTTAGCTTTAACACATTAGAAGTGCTGCTTAAAAGCTGATTAGAAACATCTTCCCTTCAATCTCTTAGTTCCTCCTATTTGACACGGTAGCTTCCTACTGTTTCGTTTATATATCAAAGATTAATGATATCATATGGGCCTTACGTAGCACCATCCATGTTCTATCAATCGAAAACCAAACAATTCTGAATAGCCATATCACCCGGTAGCTTTGCACATCGCTGCTGATTCACCACACTCAGTTTCAATCACAATGAAGCATTTCCTCGCACGACGATGATTAGCATCCAACCCAACCCAGCCCATCATCCCTGGAAGCTTTTATCGCTTTCCAATCCTTGACACCACACATGCTGGTGGGCCCCAAAATTGCCACAAATTGCAAGCACTATATCGGTAGGGCGATAGTTGACTTCCCCAGGAGGGAAAGGCAAATCGTTGTCACGACTAAATGCCTTCTAGTTTCCCACTAGAACGAAACCATTTACCGGCATCAACTTCGCACGGTTCGTTCCGTCGGTTGGTTGGCAAGGCAAATGTTTCATCTCGTTGGGTGCTTCAAATTTCCCATCGCAGCAACATTTGTGGGTGGAAAGCGTGCTTTCACGCTTCGGTAGAGTTGAAGCGCAGTAAACTCTCACTTCCAACGTGGTGGAATAAGGTGCTACTGAAAGACGACAACGACCCGATATGTTTGATGTTGTAATGTGCTTAGTCGGAGGATTATTTGGGTACCCAGATACGACGACGCGGGAGAACTCACTTGCCAGCGAGACGGAGGAAGATAGTAGAACCATTCTTGCCATTATTGTGCCGCCGCTGTAGCGTGAAATATGGGATAAGCTTCATCGGAGTTATTTCTGCCTTCTTGGCACCGACGTCTTGCTGGGGGTGTTGCTGCAGCACTATCATCAGACGGTAGTTGAAGAACACGGTTAAGGGGCAGAGGGCGGCTGAAGTCGATAGAGAAATAATGGGATTTTGATGGAAGTATGCTAAGTATTTGCTTTATCTTTCAAGAGTCAAGAGGAGATGAATGTACATCGAATGGATTCAATTTGCCAGGGAAATGAGTGACCTAGTTTCGTGCGCTGGTGGTATATCGTGTTCTGATGGAACATTTACTGCAGATGGGACTTTTGACAGCTGGCATTTGAAGCATTTAACTATAACAATAATGTTTCATTCGCTACAGCAAAAACAGAGGTAGCTACAAAAAAATACTGTAGCCATCTGCAGTCATAACCACAAGGCATAAGAACCACGCCAACAGTTTTTACTCGTCTATAGATAATAACTAACCACACCATTTTTGCATCATAAGCATAAATATGTAGCAAAGTCCTTGTTTTTTCTCTTTTCATTCTATTGTTTTTGGTTCATGCTGTAACACATCCTTCTGCAAAAAAAATGTGTTTGCATCCGGTGTTGAGCAGATTATAGAACCTACATAGCTGCATCCAGCGAACAGTGGGATTTCTTTCCATTCTAGCTGTCCAAAAGTACTAAACCACCCCAACTTGTCAAAAACTCTCCTTTATTATATAGTTATAATGATGTTGGCTGGGTCATGTTTTGGGAGGGAAAGTCTCTTTCTGAATAAGTTTTTGTTTAATTCTAAATGGGTGCATTTAATAGTAATTTTATTACTAAGTTGCTGTCAAAGGACAAAGTGTTGGGAACAGTGTATACTATAAATATAAAAAAAAATATAAAAATATAACACTGAAAGAGTTTTACTCACGACAATTTAAAATATATGTAGGGGAAATGACGGCTTCGGCATGACCTACTATTTTCGGCAACCCAAATTAAAACGCTAATTTCGCTGGATTTTCTCTCGAAAACACTTCGCTGAATGCATTCAAACGATTCTTTAGGCTTTCAGCTTCAATTTGATTACATTTTTCCCGCGGAGAAAAAGTAATCTAGCAGGGTTTTCTTGAAATGAAACACACGCACTACAGAATGCTGCTGATTTCGATGTAAATTTCTGTGAGATATAGTATGTATGTATGTATGTAAGTAGCCACCATCCTAGCTTGGGTCTTGCCCTGCATGCGGCTCCACTCAACAGCAAGATCAAATTCCGTCATCATTCTGAATTCAACATACTGCTGTATGAAGGGCCAAAAAGGGTTGGACGGGCCCGTAAGCAGAGGCACTTACGCGAAACCCGCGGGAATAAGAGAATCTCCTTCCAACAATATGATCCAACAAAATGAATAACGAAATTCGCAATGCATGTTAAGCTTTCCACGGGATGATTTGTTTAAGAAGAGCGCGTCAAATTCATTGCAACTGTTGGAGTGAAATGTAACTATCTAAAATGACAGTACACATTCCCTCCTAGACTCCGGTTGGCACTCCACTCCATTGTCCAGTTACAACTTCAATGATGCCCTGATGCTCCCTCCCCTCCCAGTATTTATTGTAATTTACATTATGAATTTATATATAATCATGTAATATATAATGTATATAAAATATGTAATAAAATAAAAAATATAATAAAAAATAAAGATGTTTTACAAAATACAAATAACCTAGATTATGGGGTCCTATACACACACTTTTTGTTTTATGTGCCATGAAATGACATAATGCATCATTGTATGTTTTGAAAATATAATACTAAAGTATTGAATCAATAGACCGAAAATCGAGGTTATTTGGACATGAGACATTATATTTAAAAGGATACTACCAAACCGACCATCAAACGCACTGCCCACAAAAGCAGACACGTCCGCTCGAAAATGCAATCGAGAAATGTACAAGAACAATCCTCAACTAGAACGTACTCACCAAATCAATATATCCGGGAGCGCATTCCCGATGTCGTCGAACGGCAAAAAAAGGGAACTCGGTGAGCAAATTTGTGATACGGAATTTTCACTGAAAACAACCACGAATTTCACCACATCCAACTGCGAAACACGTTCAGAAGCACTTTTGGTACACTTTCGATATCAATTTCTTTTGATTTATTTTTTTATTTTTTGCTAAAATAGTTGCAAGTGTACCAACATCAACACCAATCGTGCCAAGCTTTACACGCACCTTGCAGCGCGTACATAAACTGGAATTAAAATTTTCACTCGCGATGCCACAAATTTCTGGTCCGGGAGAAACAATCAAACCACACAGCGCCACACCTTCTGATGCTTGTTATTTTGCAAACATCATGAATCATGTTTTCTTTCTCGATTCTAAAACTTCTCGGAAAGCGAGAAAACTACCACTCACACACGTATAACCGTCCGGGAGGCAGAGTGCCAGCGCTAATCCGACAAATGCAGCCGAAAACTATGAAGGCGAACGCACGCACAAAACAGAGAACAAACACAACCTTATCCAAAGGGGTTTCGTGCGCGACTGTAAATTTCTGTGAGATATAGCGCACATAAAATTAACGCTAGATTAGGCATAAATTTACGCGAAATGTCGTGTAAATTTAAACGCAATATCGCATAAATTTGCAATATTGTATGCAAGCTTGTAAACGATTTCGCTGTTTATGCTAAGTATAGCTCAAAATTAAACGAAGGGAATTTTCTCTGTGTACATGCATACATATATACATATAAACACACATACAGAAACATTGTCCGATCCCGTTGAGATGAGTCTATTGATATATGCTATTCATCTCTCCGGGTCTTGGAACGAAATTGTGTTTTTCAAGTATCATAGCCTTACGGTACCAACCTGGTCTATACAAGGTGTGGAGATCTAGCCCTGACGTATGTGTTGGTAGAGGGAAAAATGTAAACTTTACGGGAGACGATGGTGACGACGTCATAACACTCGAAAGGAAATTTGCGAAATAAGAAGTAAAACAAATCCTAGCTATTTTTGCATGATGATTTTGCTTGATTGTATTCTTTTGTAAAGTCGCCGCGAAAGATCAGCTGGCAATTTTTATTTTATTAAAAACTCCTTACTTGAAAACAGGCAAAAACTCACAAACAGGCAGCTTTTTCATGGTATACAGTGTGAAAGTTCAATAATCAATAAATTATCTCAATATTTAGTGGCAGACCAATCATAAATCTTGGTAACATACATAGATTCTATAATGTATATTAATTTATATTCCTGTGCAAGCGCCGATCGAAACAAACGCTATGACGTCACTACAAGGATGTATGAGTGAACGAATGAAACGAATCGTGTGAAGCGGAATGAAAACCGAGTGAAAAACGAAGCGCACCAATACATTCAGGCCTACCACACCTTGTATAGACCAGGTTGTTACGGTACACCTTGGTATATGAGAAAAGCAAAAGGTTAGTATCAGCAAATTGTGTTATGTTTATCCAACTTTTGTTCCCCCAGGTGTGTAATTATTTTGCAAAATGTAATGCATATGTTGCTTGTTATATCTTATTTTAAAACTGTATTTGTAAAATCGTTACAACAGTGTTAGTGTTTAGCGACTGTTCATCGTTCTTGGCTTCGTTGTACTGTACTCTCCATTTCTCGATAATCTTTATTTCGATATTCATTCCTATCTGAATCGTTTCCGCAACCCTGATCCTGATTCATCAACACTTTTTGAGCACGAAATGTTTAGAATCGTAGTAATAAGCTTATAAATTGCTCCTTTGATTCTCGATTTCTTCATATTTAGGTGGTGGAACGTTGAAGCTCTCATTAAGATGTGCTCGTTCCCCCGCTGCTGGCGTGCAAAAGGTCCAGTACTAAGTAACTAATGAATTTACACACTATATGGCATATAACTTTTATTTTATTATTTATTTGTCGTCAATCAGTGTAGACCGTTTTACAATTGTTGTCTTAAGTGCTATTTTTACAATTTTGTCTTTGTTTATATTTTTTATAATATGTCTTAAGAACAAGTTAAAACATTACTCTTCTAGTTGACGTTATGCGACGAATTAAAATATTGCTTTAATTTGGTTTTTGTCATTGTAAAGTAAATGTTATCGCAGTGCTTATTATATGTATCCATCATTTGGTTCAAGGGTCCAAATTTGGCATAATTCGTACGATGACGATTTGTAGCAAATATATTTCTATTTCGTAAATGCCTAGATGGTGTATATAAATTTAAGGATGACAATAGTTCTATAGCATCAATGCGATGTGATACGATATCGTTTACGAAAGAAATCATAGCAAATTAACGACGCTCTTTTAATGTTTGGATATTTATGAGCATACACCGAGCTGTGTACGATGGCAGAGGAAATACAGTCCAACCTAACTTGCGGAGTGCATACAATAGAAACTGCTTTTGAACGGACTCTATTCTTTCTTCGTGTGTGATTGAAAAAGGTGACCAAACTATGCTGCAATATTCTAATATTGATCTTACATAAGCAATGTACAATGTTTTTATCGTTTACGGATCGTGAAAGTTATAGCAGAAACGTTTTATGAAACCAAGCATGTTGTTAGCTCTGTTAATAATTGTATTATAATGATCGGTGAAAGTAAGTTTTGAGTCCAAAATAACACCTAGATCCCTGACTCTATCACACTTTTCTACGATCTGGTTTCCTAAAGTGACTGTTATATCGGGTAGCTTTTGTTTTCTACTAATGATAATGGAGTTACATTTTTTTATATTTAATTGTAGCAGGCTTTTTTGACACCAAGTATGGAATATTTGAATTTCTTCTTTGAATGTGATGATGTCTTTGGCATCTTTTATTTCTAAAAAAAAGTTTAATGTCGTCAGCATATATTAAAACTTTCAATTTCTTAATAATGAAAGATATGTCATTGACGAAGAGAATAAATAAAAGTGGTCCTAAATGGGAGCCTTGAGGAACTCCTGAAGTGACATCAACGGGATTTGATATCTTTCCTTTGTATTTTACTATTTGATGACGGTCAGTTAAATATGATTGAAGCCACTTGAGGAGTGCGTAATGAATTCCCATTTTTTGAAGTTTAAAAAGAAGCATGGGTATGTCAATTCGATCAAACGCTTTGCTGAAATCTGTATACAACACTTCTACATGGTTTCCGTTATCGATTGCATTCAAGGAATAATTAATTAATTCGAGCAAATTCGTAGTTGTTTAAAGAAGCCATGTTGCATAGTAGTTATTCTGTTTTTAATTTGAAGAAAGAGTTTTTCATTTACAATCGCCTTGAAAAGTTTCGGAATGCAAGAGATAATAGCTATACCACGATAATTACGTATGTCGGATTTTTTACCCGATTTAAAGATAGGCACTAAAAACGAGTTTTTCCATATTTTAGGGAAGTTTCCGGATTCCAGTGACATATTGAAAATCCAAAATAATGGAGCAGTAAGTTCAATTGCTAAAGTTTTCATAAAAACTGGCGGAACACCGTCAGGGCCAGGACCTTTAGATGCATCTAAATTGTTTAAACCCTTTAAGATATCATGAACCTTGATTTGACTTACGCTGATGTCTCTTGAAAATTCTGGATATGATTCAAAATATTCACGGTCACGGTCCTCTTCTGAAAACGTAGTATATATTTCATGGAAGAAATTTGCAAACAAATTGCATATATCATCCGAGTTCTCACCTATCCTATCGTCCAAATGCATCTTTGAAGGAAAATTATCAGATTTTAATTTGGTTTTCACATAATTGAAGAAGTTTCTAGGACAAGATTTTATTTGAAGTTCAGTTTTTAAATTATACTCCTCAAATGCCATATTCACGGCCAAATTTAACTGATCGCAAATGTCTAAATAGTATGCCAAAGTTTCTTCACTATTATATTTTTTATAAAATTTGTGCGCTTTTTGCTTTCGATTTTTTAAATTTTTCAGTTCCTTGTTGTACCAAACTGGATGTTTTGCATGACTCTGACGTCTTCTTCTTTTAGTTGGCACTTCTTCAAGTATTATTTCAAGCAACACATTGTAGAATACGTCAACTGCACATTCAACATTTCCTGCAGTTCTTAATATTGCTTGCCAATCGACAATGTTCAATCTATTTCTAATGTTATCATAATTTGCTGAATTGTAATCAAAGATTTCATCAAATTCGCAGTCGTTGGTTCTTTCATTTATATGAACGAATAGAGAATATTCTATTGCTGTGTGAAACATTTCATTTCTCCATATGGGACTTAACGATTCAGTCACACAGAAATCTTCATAAGTATTTGTTAATAAAAGGTCTAAATAACAATTTTGTTGATTTTTCACATGGTTAATTTGATTGAGTCCTAAATTTGCAATTTTGTCAAAAATGAAATGGAGTGTTTCATTTTCCCCAACGACTGGAAGTAAGATGCTTTCATTGTCTATATCAGAAATAAAGTCAACATTGCGTTGGTTAAAGTCCCCATATATATGAACTTTTACTTCAGGGGGTAAACTAGACAAAATTTCTTCCGCTTTTCCAAAAAACTTATCATACGTGTCCTTATGAGCATTGTTTGGTGGAAAGTATACCGAAGCAAAGACATGTGTTTCGTCTGCTACTTGCGCTTTTACCCATACATGTTCGAATTCTTTAAATTTAGTAGCCATCATAATTTCTGAATTCAATTGGGTCGAAATCGCTATTAATACTCCACTTCCCGATTTTTTTCCAGACCATTGAAAATTGCGGTCGTCTCTATAAACGTTATAATTGTTACCAAAAACTTCTTCACTTCTCACACTATCATCTCAACTTGTTTCATTAGCCATTATGACAGAGTAAGAAGAACTTAATATATTTTTGTTAATTTCATTCATTTTACCGGCGCTTCTCATGCGGTTAACATTTTGGCAAAATACTAAAATTTCTGTACTGGTCTGAAGATTAGATGAAGAAGTAGATGGTAAGCTGTCATTCATATAACTATTATCAAAATTATTTACCCCTGATCCATGTTCCAAATTTGTTTCGTTCTGCAAAGTGTCGTGATCTTCGTTATTTTCTTCCTCTATGGAGTGTGTCAGTTTTGTAGAAAAAACGAGTGAAATGAAATCTGAAATCTAAGTTTAAATTACTCAAACTCTAGAAAGCGTAGTTTACTTGTAGACTAGGTAAAATTTTCTTTTCCTCGTAAACGTTTAAGAATATGACAAAAATCGACGAAAAATTGACTTATTCTAGAAGTTCACACTAAAAGACTAAATCACATAAAATGAAAAATATTCATTAGAATTTCACACATCTTTCATGACTGGAAGTTGCACCACAAAATTACATGAACCTGTGTCAAATGAAATTTAAGTTATTTATCATATAGAACTCATGTGATCACATGAATGTTATGTGAAATTCAGATAGATATCATTGGTTAATTTCATATATACATCAAGATGTTGCTCATATTAGAAAACAAATTCCTGTAAAAGCTCGGAAAATTTTACACAGTCTATGAGTTACCTACGTTTTCAAGAATATGAGTGAACCAATCTCCACTTTGAGTCGACTTCATTTGTCGTGTAATCATAATGTATCTTTTTAATAATTGCTTTTAACGTATGTAAATGAATGCATTAGATACAATTCGTTAAAGCAGGTCTTTTTTGCTCGAACATGACTTTTACTGACATTTCAAGTTTCGCATCTATTTCATGACCCCCCTCTCCATCACACGCAAAACTTCTGCAAATTATATGCAGCCCAATTACAGACATTTTTTGCAGACTTCTGAGGTGTGGAAACGACTACGATGACATCGATCACGCAATTTGGCAATCTACGGATAATGACGCCGCCAGAGAGCGACTTTTGAATACCCTCGAGGCTCAAGGAAGACAACCCTATATCTCTATCAGAGACGTGTTGGGAACCTGCGATCTCTGCTATATGCAGTCGATTTATGTGTTTCTGTAAATGGAGACTAGTATAAGAATGTAATACCTTTGTCTTTTATCTCTCTTTAATAGTTTTTGTTTGTCTTGTGCCCAACTCCTACTAGACATAGAATTAAGCAGTGTTGGCAAAATCAGAAATCAATTGATATTTTTCCTCTCTCATGCGCTCGCAATATCACGCGTGATATTGGAACAAAATATCATGCTTGATATTGATTTCACAAGCTCCTTTGATATTGCGAGACTATTCACAACGTGCAAAAATCAAGCTGAGAGTTGACTCGACACAAAAATGATTCCATTGCACATCGTTTTCTTAGAAAGACAAAGCATAGTTTGCTATCTATTTTTAATCTTCACCGATGGCAGACGCGAAGGGACTGCTGCAAGCCGTTATGGAAGTTTCGGTTGCATTCGGAAGTAAAGCAAAAATCATTAAACTCAATCTCACCACAGTTTGGTGAGATTTGCAGTCGGTGAGTTTTGTTAGCTTGATATTCCGAGCTGCAATATCACAGCTTGCAAAATCAACCGCAGTTGTTTGCTTGTTGATTTTTGTCTACGAAAATTAAGCGTGATCTTGGGCATTGGTGAGATTTGATTTTTTGATATTTTCCCAATACTGGAATTAAGTGATTTTTTTTTACATACAAAAAACAATGAGCATAGAGCTAACGCAATTGAGCCTTCCAAATAAACTAACTAGATTAAAAAAAAAACCACTGCCAAACGTGCTGGACAAATGGTTGGGTCTGACTGAGTCAAGTTGAATGATCATTAAAAGACCTACAACGTTCAAAATTAAGCAGAAATTGAGGACACACTCTGAAGAATTATTTTAAACGTTTCCATAGAATTTAAAAAAAAATGCATGAAACTTTTATTTACTTACTTCACTTTACATGCTCATATACAAATAATTCACATTGCTCAGTTGTGAAACGCCTTGAGCGTTATTGGGTTAATGAAAAATATTGTGCACCATAACATGCTTTCAAATTTGACATAATTTTCTACAGTAGCTATGACATGGGAAACCCGTTTTCAATTATTTATTTTGAGTGAAATAATAAATAATTTATATTTATAATATTTAATATAAAATAATTTCTGGATAATATTGAGGAAATTCCTCTGAAACTGTAAGGGAATTTCAGTCCCAAGGTGTAATGATTAATAGTCAAGAAGAGTTCTAAAAATAATTCCAGAGTACTTCTGAGAAGAATTTCAAAAGAGCTCATAGAGTTCTAAAAATTTCGAAAAGAACATCAAGGAATTCTGAGGATGGACTTTTTTGCAACTGTACAAAGTTTAAAGACAGCTTTTGGATTCCCTAATTGAAAAGTGGGTATTAGTTTGCCATTGAACCTTGGTCTATTGCTGTCTTACTAAGAATTCGTCTAAGAATCTTCTCTGAAAATTTCAAGTCATTTGTTACCGTGGCTAAAAAGTTTCAGCTGTCGATGTGCGTTGCAATTAACTCGGGTTTGTCCTTTATATCATCTTTAAAACATGTTGAATGTTCGGCATTATTTTCTGTCACCCCAACTGGCGGTACTTTGGGACAGGGTTGACATGCTCAATCCTTCGTGCAAGTCGTCATTCCGTTAACAATACTTGTTGAAATAGTTTTGTGCACTTTTGATCCAATCGTTACATATTTTTAAACCTTTTTAATGATCCTATTAGCCTTGGCATTTAGGTCAAATTTGAAAAAAAAATAGAACTACAATTTTCGCTGAAAATGACCAAGTTCAACATATTCGCAACGGTAATAGTAAAATGTAACTACAAAAGCATATAGGGCTTACAAAACCTTTATATAGTAAAAAATAAACTGAAACGATGCCTTCAAAATGTACAAAAATGTACTACAAATTTTTTTAGAAAGATAACTGAAAAATATATTTTCTTTGGTTTATATTTTTAACCTGTAAATGAGAGCAAGATGCAAAAAAAATATTACGACATTTTTGTATCAAAATATTATTCGAACTGTAACTTAATGTAACTTCCAAGAAATTATAGAAACTTCAAAAACTATTTTCAATGTTATCTTTCTTAATTAAATTATATCAATGTTATTCTGGATTTTCAGAACCAATTCTACACAATCAAACATTTCGCTGGCGGTCTTTTCGGATGATCCGATTCCTACAGGGTTCAAAAATTGGAAGACAGCGACCGAGTTGCTGGGCAACCAAAATCGCAGTGTTACCTATGTTGGTAGTATAGAAGCGTGGAATTTTTTTAAAACCATGAACTTTGTTCATTGCTAGGGTTAACTACCCCATTTCCGGCCTATTAAGCACAATCCATTCTTAGTGTTTCTTAATCTAGCGCAGTTTAGCACCAAACAGAATGTTATTATTACTGATGGCTTCCAAATTTATTTACCTTTCCGTACGTACCGTAAGATTTAATAAAGAGAAACCAATCGTTGAGATATTGTCAAAAGTCTAACACTACTTCTTGACGCCAAACTCGGCCTATGGATTCTAAACTCGGCCTAACGCATTGAAACGCCATTGAAACGCCAATGAATTCACTTTGTCTTATCGGATGAAGATCAAAATTGATTCGGTCGGAGCGCTTCTTTTGTTTTTGGGAATAATAGGTGCAAACCTTCATATCACACGTTCTCATTGACTTAGTTTGGTAGCTTATTAACTAAAGTATCGTATCAAACGCATAATTGACATGTTAACTCTGAAATCATGGATTTATTTGAAGTTTTCTGCTCGATAGGCCCAAAATGGGCGATTAGTCCGAATTAGTTCTCTACCCTATGCGCACTGTTTACAACGGAAGGAGAATGCGATTCTTATTGGTCATTCATGTCGGTTTGTCGGTGCTATTACCACAATCTGACGTGACTTCAGCTGAATCCAACCACCAAGGCAACAGTATTGCAGCAAATGTATCATTTCGGTTAAAGGCCTACTATCGCAACTATTTAACGAACCGATCATTATCCACATCGTCGATGGGATTAAATTGACAATTTCCATTGGCTGTCTGAAAGCAGTTTGCATTGAAGAAGATGAGCCACCATCAGAGCAAAAATAAAGAAAATTAGCTAAATTGAACCGTAGGAAAACCGTGGTGGGTAGATAGCACCATCCACCACGCACTTTGGAGTACTCCCCATACCCAGGTTGAATGCACCATAGAAAAAAATTGCCCCTCCTTAACAAGATTCCTGTGCACGCTAGTGTTGCCATCGTCGGGTACATTGAAGCATCAGTATCATATTCGTCATCGTCATTTCAAACGAGTCGAATCATGTCCTCTTCATCGATACCAGCAAAATTTTCATCTTCTGAGCCACATTTGGGCAACATTGCAGAAGAAAGTATCTTTTCTGCTCTAGACTGAAATTTTAATTGATAAAAACCAATACAGTATCCATTCTGGGCATCGTATCAAATCTGATACGTTGCCTTCAGCGTGTTGTTTTTCGCACACTGGGCAGTGTATCATATTGTGATGTGATGTGATGTGAACAGAACCCACCATCAGTGCAAGGATTACTTATGACTGCAGATACTTCACTGGTTGTAAAGTTCTGCCTGATGGTTTGTTGCAGCAGGGTGAATCAACTTAATTGAAGACCTTTGGTAGACAAACGACAAGATGTACGTCTATCAACACGTGTCAAGGGACTGGCAAATCCACGAACCCTTGTCCAGTCTACAAATCCTTTGGAACCCTTAGGTTGCCCCCCCCCCCCCCACACCCAGCATATAATAATGTTTGATTAATGAAATGTATTCAAAAAAGGGTTATTTAGAGCGAACAATCTTCAACTGGAACGTACTCACCAAATCAATATATCCGGGAGCGCATTCCCGATGCTTAATTTTTTCTAGTCATTTTTAAACAATTCCTCCTCCAGCGAATCCAACCACACAATAGCTAAATATCACTTTTCTTCTTCATGTCACTCTGTGCACGCATCGTGAAAAAGACCAGCCCCGATCCTTCAAGTGTACATTTTCAGATTGCACGTTAACGATGATCAGAGCCAGTTGTCTCACAAAGAGCCGTAGACAGAGATGAATAAGCAGCTTGTGAATAAATGCACTTTGATGTTTGGTTCTGGTAGCAGGTTGGGCAAACGGCCTCCGAAAGATTTTGACCGGATCATCAACCAAATAAAGGGAAAAAAAACACAACGACCGACGAAAATCGACACTGATTACTTCTTGAATGATTGGATATAAGGTTTGGCAACATACTTTAAAGTATTTTGAAACAATAATTGTTTAATTTCCGGAAGGAAGAAACGCAGCTGAAAAAAACAACACGTCAGATTTTCAGTGCAGCCTACTTTAAGCTGAGACTGGGCAGTGTATCATATTTGACACATACATGTAAAATGTTAATTGTTGACAACAAAGACTGACTTAATCCACTGAAAACCGTATATAATCTTTATTTGTACTGTTATGTATGTTGTGTATTGTATTGATTCCATACACATTAAATGCTTAACTGAAGTTTTCAATACATTTTTTTGCAAATACTTACGGAGGCCTTTGAATGTTTGTTCGTCTATCGATTCATGGTGGCTATACTCAGGCCCGTAGCCAGCATTTGGTTTCGGGGGGAGCTAATTTTATGACATAAAAACTTCAATGATTTATAAAATGTGCGCCTAACTGAACATCGATTGATACACTTTTTTTTTTACCTTAACCAAAATCGTTCAAAATCACGCGTCATTTTTTTTTTTTTTTTTTTTTTTAATTCGTTTTAATCTTTGATCGGAATTTTTAATGAACCATCAGAATGTAAAATAATAATTTTTCAAACTCTTTAATACGCAGTTATGAGAAAAGTTAAACAAATGTATGAAATTCATGAAAATATTTGTAGTTTTAATTGTTTTCTGTTGGTAATGATGATCAAGATTTGCATTCTGTTAAGAAAGACAAAAATTTGTTACATATTTTTTAAAACATAATTATTTTAAGATTTTAACGGTGTTGAATCGTAAAATCACCGGCACCGGATCCTTATTCATTTAAATTTATGAAGGCGGTAAATAACAAACATCCCTCGATGCAGTGGTAGCAATGTGATCCACACGAAACACGAACAGCGAATATTGTTGCCTTCATCATTCTGTATGTTTTTAAGTTTTTGTTTTAACATCACTGTATTTTTGTTTTGTTTTTGAATTGATCGTTATTCTGTGATATTTTGTATTGTTCCAGTTAGCTATATAAGTGCAAATATTAAATGCAATTAGATTAAGTTTGAATTTGACTTCCGATCAGGGTGCTGCCTGAAAGAGGTAATAAATAGTGAATGAGAAATGTATTCTTTTACTTCATTTGAATCAGTTGCCGATCTCCAAACTGCTGTCCAAAAATCTGAGCAACAAATTAAACACAACGTAGAGCCATATCCTGGACATTATACCTGGTTATTACAAAAGTAATCTTCTAGCCAAGGTTGCAAAGACTCATTTCAGCTAAAACAATGTTTTTCTAAATTATGAAATAATTAGATGCCTTGATCAAATTTTGAATTGGTAGGATACAAGAAGAGGTTGCAAAGAATGTGTTTGACATATTAAACCTGTTTATTTCACTTCATGAGAGTTACAATCAGCGATTTTTCACAAACTCACTCACTAACTCACTCACTCACTCAGCGATCAGAAAATCGCTGATTGTGACTCATAGAAAGCAAAATTTACAGGTTTTATGTTTCCAACGCATACTTTGTAACCTCTTCTTGTAAGTTACAAGTAAAACATGCCATCATACCATCTTTTGGTTTTATTATTCCGAAAAACATTATTTTAGCTGAAATGAGTCTTTGCAACCTTGCTTCTAGCTTTACTCTAAGCAGTTAATTGATATTATAGCCAAGCCCTAAAGTCGCTGGTTTCCCATTAGTTTTAATTCGTTTCAGTGTGGAGAAAGATCTTTCCACACTGGCTGTAGTGACCGGTAGTGTCAACAAAATCTTCAACAAAACATTGATTGTTGGAAAATACGTCGAGTCACATTTATCAAGCAGCCCAAATGCCTCAAAATTCTTGTAAATATTTATGGATGTCCAGCACCAGAGCTCGTATTCCACCTTTACCTGCAACCAGCCAGTGATGCAAAATATCATGACACTCACGTGACACTCGTCTTCGCATCAACCGACTATCGCTGACAGATAGTTTTGTCACGCTCTGAGAGTTAGAGCTATGGTAAACAACAATCACCAGTAATGGTCGCTGCTCACCAGCAAAACGTTACGCTCGCTGCTGATCATGAAAAGCACAACGAAAACAGTGAAGACTTCTGCAGTACGATGATGAGAAAAAGCGAAGCGACAGAAGAAAATGAAAACAATGCCTACGCATTCCAAGTTCGTCTCGGCAGGTGCGACTGTGTGAGTTACAAACAAAGCAGGCAACATGAAACGGAAGCTGTTGGGCTCACTCACCAACACACTCAAATAAGCAATCAAAGCAGCAACTGCTTCAAAACGAGCACAGATGAGTGTCGTGATTTTCGGAAATGACCAGATCGGTGATGGATCACAACAAAAGACGACATTCACCAGTTGCTTTTTACTTCTTTCGTCAACTTGATGGATGGTCAGCTTCAACGAGCACATTGATAGGAATGTACAAAGCGTTACTACCATCAACTGTTTGGCGATCGTGATTGTGATAGGTCGCAACTCTGGCAACCACGCTGGTGAAATCACAGAGATAACAGTTAAGTTTGCCAAGTTGGGATGACTCTCCAATATCTGTAAAACCAGGCAACAATATTTGGAACACCGGAAGAATGTCATCATTTTTTGTGAAACGTCCCATCATGTTTTGGATCAATCCATCGAGTCATGGAATGAAAACTGCTCTTCGATAGTATTCCTCTGGTGTTTCTACTGATTGATTTGCACGTATTGTTTGCTTGGATGCACGTGGATGTAGTCGTAACTGCGCATTCGAAAACAGACATATGCAGCTTTGAGGTTGCATTAAAAATGTCAGCAAATTTTGCTTCAGCGTCAGCTCGTCTCTCCTTAAAAACCTGTATTATACTGTTCGCATGATTAAGAGCCGATATGAGGTCCACATATTTAGATTGTAATCCTATTGAAAGTGGTTGTGTTGAAAGATCACATTGATGTAATAAATATATAAGATGTTTGTATCCTTTTATAAACAGAAAATGCATACTTTGCCTGAAGAATAAACTTCTAATATTTAAATAAGTTTTTAGACTGGTCCTGATTTATACTTTGCCAATATGGTCTAGATCTTGCACTACCAGGAAAAAAGAACTTCAAAGGATTAAGAACAAAGTTCTGAAGATGATTTTGAAATTGCCTCCCTGATACAGTACTACCGAAGTACATAGAATTTTGAATGTTGAGACTTTTGAACAAATCTAGATAGAGCTGGAATTAGGGCGTAACAGCTTTTGTAAACAATGAATTCTCTCGTCGATTTCAAGCAGCTCAAGGCACCCCTACACAAATCAACTTATCCATCGGGTAGGGGAAGTCTTCCCCTATTCGATGGTAATGTTGATTTGCAGGGAAGAGCCATGTCTTTCGAAAAATCATCGAGAGAAGCCATTGTTTACAAAAGCTGTTATGCGCTAATTCCAGCTCTATCTAGAAATGTCCAACAAAATAATTAATAATTTTAGGGAAAAATCATTGCAATCTTCAATTGCAACGATTAATTACCTTTATAATAGATAAGATATAGTTTTAGTTTTTAGTTTTGATGTGAATTGTTATACTGACATGCAGGTTTATTTCTAAGGCAGGAACAATGTAAAATCACTTAGATTTATATCATAAAAAGTACAGCAGATAAGTTACTAGGTGGCTTGAGCACCTGGGTTAAAACAAAAAGAAATTTATTTTGAATTTTGAACAATTAAAGAGTTAAAATCTAAATAGAAACAATGTGTGACTCTTTATTAAATCCAATGGTACATATGGAAAGGTAAATAAATTAAGAAGTCATTTGTTGTAGAAACATTCTATTTTCTATGAAATCCTGCTTGAAAAAGAGGGGTACAGTGCAGATTGTGTTTAGAAGGCTACAAATTGGGTCTACACCCTAGTTCCTACGGAAGTGAAACGAGGCTGATCTTCATAAAAACTCGATGGTCCCATGATCTTTAACAGAATCGCTGCAAACATAAATTGTTCATACACACTATATAGGTACAGCCCGAGTCTCATTTTAGAGGGGGCTATAGGCCTGAAGCCTCGTCCATGAATTATTTTAATATAATATGAAAAATAAAAAAAAACTTACCCAGGTAATGTATATCTGGAGGTAATAGATATCTATTATGTTGGGTCAGATTTTTTTTCACATGATTATAATAATTTGGGGGGGGGGCTTCAGCCCCATAGCCCCCCCCCCCATGGCTACGTGCCTGGCTATACTGAAATAATTACTTATCGTAGGTATAAGGCTAGTTTAAAAGCTAATAATAAGTCAAGTTAGTTGCTTACATAGAATTAAAAAAAAAATAAAGAAAATGTATGTATCATATTTGATACGTTGCCCAGTAAAGGGTTAATGAAAAATATTGTGCGCTAGAACACGCTTTCAAATTTGACCTCATTTTCTACAGTAGCTATGACATGGGAAACCCGTTTTCAATCATTGCTCCAATTAAGCTGAACCTTCTGATTCAGAAAATGTGTCCCAAATAAACCATAAAAAGTTGTAATTATAACATTTCAAAATGTCACAGCCACTGCCCAGCAGCCATACTTAGCAGCATCTCTCAAAAGCAAAACTACTCCGTTTTCTACTTTTTTGCCTTCTCATTTGGACATTTTCCCTTCCTGTGTAAATAAGAATCCTTCGTCTCTGCAAAAACACACCCGGAAGTGGAAATGAAGCGGAACGTTTCTGAAACATTTTCATTACTGGTCTTGGCTTCTGATGCGAAAAGCGCTGAAAGTGTGTTCTACCATTGACAGACACGTATCAAGCGCTCACTGCTGTTGAATGCAGTTTTTAAACCGTAAGAAGATAATGGCATACTCACACAAAAAAAAATCGACTAAAAATACAACCCCTCATGATGAAGTTTTAGTTATTCCATTTTGGGTGTTTTTTCGCAACCGCACCTCCGAACAAGACATGTGAATGGTGAAAAGAGCGACAACTTCGGTGCCACGGTGAAAGTTCCGAACAGAAGGATTTCACATTGTCAGGAGTGCAGATTCCAAATCGAGTATAGCTTTTGTCGGATCCACCTCCTCGGAGACGTCGTCGTTTGGAAAAAAAAATCCTTGTTTGGCACGCTTCAGAGCAAACAAAAAACCGTTGCAAATTTAAGGGGGTGTGTGTGCTTTTTTCAAGTACCGCTGAAGTTGTGCCATTTTTGGCAGTTTAGCTCCTCAACCGAGCGATGACGACAAAAGAAAAAGGGATCGAGTAGAAGTTTGTCAACTCTTGTGCGAAAGCGTTCGTTCGTCTGAGAGGGGGTGGGCACAAAAAAGCTGCACAGGACACTAGTGTGCAAGGTCGTTCAGACCGACTCAAAATTGAGTCGGCTGGATTTCGTCAAAAGTGGATTTACTCGAAAGTGAATTGAATTTGCGGGCAAAAGTCGTGCAAAACCAGAAAAATCTTCTCGAATATGGGGAAGTCGTGCTCAGTCTAGGAGTATACAGCTATCTCTCCATTTATGCGCAGGGTGCTACCAACAGTGCTACCGTCCACCACCGCTGTTTCTCGGCTGTCTTTCAACCAAATACGCTTTTTTTATGTATATGATTAGTGTCAACCATAAACTAGTTATTAGCATTAGCATTAGCATTAGCATCGAACAATATCGTAGGAGGTACGAATTCAAAATTATTAAGAGCAAGACGGATATCTGTAACTGGACAGATAGTAAATAGGAAATATTTTCTATCTCCCAGATAAAGACATATCCCGCTCCAACAGTTAAGGATTGTCCTGGCCACGTCCTAACAACTGGTAGGGATAGGAAAGGTATGTTAGTCTAACATTTACTTAAGAGAGATGCAAAAAACTCTACGACACAAATGTCTCGGGAATTTAGGAATCATGTTAGTAGGGAAGGTACACCGTTTGAAAAATTCATGTAAATTTCTGCGAGATAT
Organism: Ochlerotatus camptorhynchus; assembly: GCF_037179485.1. Taxonomy (NCBI): domain Eukaryota; kingdom Metazoa; phylum Arthropoda; class Insecta; order Diptera; family Culicidae; genus Ochlerotatus; species Ochlerotatus camptorhynchus. Next base: position 483,600 of record NW_027040715.1, read on the forward strand.
AGCGCACATAAAATTAACGCTAGACTTGGCATAAATTTGCGCGATATTTCGTGTAAATTTAAGCGCAATATCGCATAAATTAGTAATATTGTATGCAAGCTTGTAAACCATTTCGCTGTTTACGCCTAGTATAGCTCAAAATTAAACGAAGGGAGATTTTACGCGATAGATAAAATTCAGAATTTTTTTCTGTGTAAGCCTAGAATACACCCAGTCAGTATAAGCATTAATCAATATCATAATAAACATAATTAAAAAGTATGCAAAAACTAAAATACAGTGTAACCATGATTGATGTCTTACTTATGTGGAGTCAATGTGAAAGTGAATGATGGTGATGATTTCAAAATTCTTTTTATCAACTTATTTTAACGATGCCGTTGGATTTGATATTAAATAAGGTTTTATGTGATGAGAGATGGATTGTAATCATGTGCAGAGAAAAAAATCACCTAGAAAAGAAGGTGATACTTAAACATAAATTTAGCTAATATTAATATGTCAGTTCCTATAGAAAATGATCTAGTACGAGATGTAACTTTAGTGCATTAAATTTGAGGCTTGTTATTGAAAAGATTGAAGATCCAACATATAAACATATTATTAAAGGCCCTCCTATCAAAAGTTTATCATCTGTATTTTCTGGTATCTATTATTCACTATTCTTGTTTATGCTTATGATACCTACTTAAAACACAGTACAAACAAGTATAATATTTTAAAGATAAGTTTGGGTAAGGTATCTAACCTTTTAGAATCGATTTACACTCATTTCGATTAATAAACTTATAAGTAAGTTCCTACAGAAAATGATCTAATACGAGATGTAACTTTAGTGCATTAAATTTGAGGCTTGTTATTGAAAAAATTGAAAATCAAACATATGAACATATGATTAAAGGTCGTCCTATCAAAAGTCTATCGAAACTAATTTTTATCATTTGTAATGTCTGGTAATTATTATCAACTATTCTTATTTATGCTTATGATACCTACAGGGGTTGTGAGAAATATAGGGTACTAGCAAAATTTTGTCCAACTTTGGACTGTTGAAACTTCGTTAAATATTGTTCGATTTTCAATCTTCAAGAAACATTCGACATTCAAATTTTATGGTGAGGAAATGGAAGTGACCATGATTACCGGATACCGGAGATATTCCGGGTTTGCTGAGGGCATGTCTAAATTGCTAAATTTGTGATGAGTTTTTCTCAGAGTGTCCGTTACTAATCTGTGTTTTTTGTTCATACGCCAAAAATAGAACCATTTCCAAAGCAAATGACGTACCAACAGCTAAAATCGACTCAGAATCAACCGAGATATGGAATCGGTCCTGAGGGAGGGTTCTGAGTGCGGTCAGTTCTTTTATTCACTCAAAACATGCCGTGCGACACCTCTTTCTTCATATTTTTTTACCAATAGGCTTTATATAGACTTTGAATGGATCATTGACTACATTGGCCACTTCCGGAACCACCGGAGTGCACTCGGGGGAACCTGTAGTAGGGGACAAATTCATTTTTACAAAAATCATGCCGTGTGACACCTCTTTCTTCAAGTTTTTAACAATAGGCTTTCTATACACTTTAAATGGATCATTGACTACATTGGCCACTTTCGGAACCACCGGAGTGCCCTAGGGGGAACCTGTAGTAGCGAACAAATTCATTTTTTTCAATAATCATGCCGTGTGACACCTCTTTCTTCATGGTTTTTCATCAGTATACAGTTCGAAAAAGTAGTGTAAATTTCTGTTCAATATGATGCACATAAATGGAGCGTCACATATCATATACGTTTACATTATATATCATGTAAAGTTCTGACACATTTCATGCAATGTAGCAAATATTGTATACAAAAGCCCATCTTTGTAAACAACATTGTTTACAAGCTGCTCAGTTGCACGAAATGAAATACAAGTTTACGTGAATGAATGTTTAGATCACAATTAATATTCAGAATTTTTATCTGTGTAGGATTCCTAAAGACTTTAAATGGATTATTGACCACATTGGCCACTTCCGTAATCACCGAAGTACCCCGGGGAACCTGCAGTAGGGTACAAATTAATTTTTACACCAAAACATGCCATGCGACACCTCTTTCTTCATGGTTTTGCATCAGTAGGCTTTCTATAGCATTGAATAGATCACAACATATATTCGAGAAGTTTTCCTGGAAAAGCCCGGAAAATTCAATTCCCTTTTAAGTAAATCCACTTTTCAATGAAATTGAGTTAATTCGACTCAATATTGAGCCGGTCTGAACGGCCGTGTGAATGCTAAACTAGTTTTCCGAAGTCTGAGCAAAAGTGATTTTGCTTCGTTATTCCCATCTGATTCAACTCTCGTTTGCTATTCTTTTCTTTCCACCGTACACAGTGCATGTGACCAGGTTGAGCTTGTAGAGGAAAAGAGCTTTGCAAAAGTTTGAATTGCACAATAGCAAAGAAAAACAGAAAGTCGTCGCTGTTTTCCGATTCCATTCGCATTGAGATTCGGTGGCTTAAGTTAAGAAGCAACGTAGAGTGTTTGTCAAATTTCAAGAAAGTTGACTAAAAGGAGCTCTAATTTTATGTGGTTTGTTCTCTTGCTAAGAGAAACAAAAGTGATTGGAAGTGAAACAGACTTCTGTTTGATTGAGGGAAGAACAATTGCGTGCAATAATTTGTTCACAAAATGACATGAATAGGCAAAAGAGTTAGCTCGGAAAAGCTCCCTTGTAATACAGATTATATTCTCGTGCTAAATTACGTCGGTACTACCTGAAGTGATTCAGTACTTTCTAAAACTTGTTTGCAGTAAATTAGTACTTTTCACACTGATTCCGAGATTTTTTAATGTGTTTCAGTACATTCAGAAGAGTTTTCGACCTTTTTTTGAAATGACGCTGTGCTGTCCAAAGAGATTCGGATTTATCTGAAGTGATTAAATGTTTTCTGATTGCAAATTTGAGAGAATTGATACAGAACTTTCCGAAGTTTTGGGAAGTGATTCAGTCCTTTTCAGAACTATTCAGTTCTTACGGAAGCGATTACACATTTTCTAGATAGGTTAAGTATTTTACAAAGAGATTCAGAAATTTTCTTAAGTCATTCAATACTATTCGATGAATTTTCGAACTTTTCTTAAGTGATTCAGTACGTTCAGAAATGATTTCTGTTTTTTCCGAAGTGATTTTTAGTACGTTCGGAAGTGATTACAAACTATCTGGAATAATTCAGTACTTTTTGGAGTGATGCCAAACATTTCTGAAGTTTTTTTTTTTTTTTAATCTTTATTAAGGAGATTTTTAGCCTTTTGGCTAGTTCATCTCCAAACATTTCTGAAGTGATTTAGTACGTTCTGAAGTTATCGAACTTTTGATCAGTTAGTAAGTGCTCTCTGAAATGATTCAGTACTTTCCGAAGTGATTCCGAACTTTTATGAAGTGATGAACTACTTTTCAAAGTGATTCCGTATGATTCACTAGTGATTCAGTACTTTCCGAAGTGATTTCGAGCTTTTTTTATATGATTCCAAACTTCTCTCCCATACTTCACCGTGAAAGAATTTTGAAAGCATCATGTCAAAATTTATATCTTACCGCCAATAAGGATTTGCCCCGTTAGTAGTTAACCTTAACCAGATGAACTTCTTAACAGCTCAGTGGATGCTGAACGTCAAATATCAGACTTAATGTTGTCGTTTTTTACGATAGATGAGGAGATGAATGTATAGAGTTGATAGTTCCGTTAGAGTACGGCAGTCTGGAAATTGTATATAGAGACTAGAAAACGAGCAAAGATCAATTTTGAGGAATGCACGAATCGGGTTGATCATCTACTTTACCAAACCCTGCTGGGGAGGGATGTCTCTGGAGATCATGAACCCGATCCGTACCTTCCTCCTTTCTTCCTGAAGCCACTTCTAATTGTACGATCATGATATTTTGTCCCTGAAAATGTTTATCAGGCGCGCTAGCCATTTCTAATGAAACATATTGTTTAATTTTTCCCTGGAATTTTGTACCAGGAGTGCTAGCCATTAAAACTAAAAATATCTGTTTTTATTTTTTTCCTGACCGTGTACATCCAGACACTTCAAATTTAAAAATTATTATCAATTTTAACCTGAAATGGTCAGCATTTAAAATTTTTTTAAATTACTCGCTGATCATATTTTCTAGGGGCGCAACTGTTTGCCCTCAATTTAGCGTGATATAATTAATGAAACCAGTAACGCTGGTAGATCACCTTTTCATGGTGCGTATCTGCTACGAGTCTAATCTCAGGCCGATCCACATTCAAGATTCGTCAATCGTTTTATTTGTTAATATGACTACATGGTAATAACAGCAACTCGATGATTAAAAAGGAGCTCGTTTACCTAATGACAAACGTTTTTGCTAACTGAGCAGAACACCGTGGATTCAATTCCTAGCTCCTTCGTGTTATATGGTCGTTAGGACATCAATTCAGCTTATCGTTTACCAAAACGAACTCTGCTGCAAACCCAACCTTCTAACTCAACATTCCAGTGATTCGTAGTGGAAATCCAGAGGCTTCGATCGAAGCGAGTGTCACGTCAACATATTTCTACCTATTCCTTTCATGACCTGCGTTCGGGCGCGGCCGGCGCTGGTATTGCCTTATTTTAGATCACCAGTTTTTACACAATGATGATCATTACTAGTCCCAAGCATCGTCTATTGGATCTCTGTTTAATTACAGCTGATCTGGCAATAACAGAGTAGCAACCGTGGACAGTCAATCATGCTCATGCTGATGCTCAATTTAGCGTGATATAATTAATGCATGGTCCCTTAGCTACCGAAGAGTAACCGACACAGCCAATGGACTTGACTTATATTTAAGTCCCGTCCACTCAATTTCTCAAAAACGTAGGTCACTCATAGAAAGAGTAAATATTGACTCATATTTGAGTAAAAATGTACCCCTCTTATGAGTGACCTACGCTTTTGCGAATTTGAGTTAATGGGACTCACATATGAGTTAAATTTATTTATTTATTTATTCGTCAATCAATCAAATCGTAGAATACATATTAACATTAGGACTTATGTTCTATGACTTCGCAGGGTTCTGATTTTTAATTTTATTTTTCTATTCTATTCCATTTTTAATTCTGTTGAGGGCATATTTGGGTCAATCATTTCACAATGATGATTACAAACAATCATCATTTGATTTAGCGATCCAAATTTAGCGTAATTGGTCCGATGACGATCAACTGCGAACAAGTGTCGAATGCGTAATTGGCGTTGACGGCATCGTCGAAAAATTTGCTCTTCCAGCAAATATCGTCAGTTTCTTATGGGAACTTTCGGTGGAGTGAAAGGATAGTACAAAGTCCGCCATGTTTCACGCACAGTCTGACGTTTGCTTATGGATTTTCTCATAGGAGTAAAGAGCTACAGAGTCGCCGTCAACGCCAATTGTCGGGAAGGTGCATACAAATTTAATCTTGACAATAGATCAGCTGATGGAGGACCGAAGCAGTTCTAACGTGCAAATCGATTGTCAGAATTGGGCATAGGGGTGAAAGACCAATCGAACCATCTAGTAGCTGGTTCCCTCCGAAGTTTCCCTCAGAATAGCTGGAGCACGCAACGTTTCGAACTCTATGCTTATCTGGTAAAGCGAATGATTAGAGGCCTTAGGTTCGAAATGATCTTAACCTATTCTCAAACTATAAATGGGTACGTACCATAACATTATTGCATGATGCTATTGCAGCGTTGACGCCGGGCCGGTCATTGCCTCCATAAGCGGCGTAGAAGATATCTGTGTGCTTAGTGGGCCATGTTTTGGTAAGCAGAACTGGTGCTGTGGGATGAACCAAACGTAATGTTACGGCGCCTAAATAAACGACGCATCATAGATACCATGAAAGGTGTTGATTGCTACAGACAGCAGGACGGTGGACATGGAAGTGGTCATCCGCTAAGGAGTGTGTAACAATTCACCTGCCGAAGCTATTAGCCCTTAAAATGGATGGCGCTTAAGTCGTTTGCCTATACATTACCGCTGGCGTACAAGTGAGGCAGCGCGTTCGCACGACTGCCCTTTGAGACGCCAGCGAGTAGGAGGGTCTGGTGGTGTGCGTTGAAGTGCCTGGCGTAAGCCGACATGGAGCCGCCACTAGCACAGATCTTGGTGGTAGTAGCAAATGTTCGAATGAGATCTTGGATGACTGAAGTGGAGGAGGGTTTCGTGTCAATAGCAGTTGAACACGAGTTAGCCAATCCTAAGCTCTATGGAAAACCTGATATATATTAAGCATTCAACCAGATACAACGACACGTTCCTCGCGTTGATGCAACATCCTCGTATATATTGAATGAGCGAAAGGGAATCCGGTTACAATTCCGGAGCCTGTTGAGTATACGTTTGCATT